>NC_137021.1:3232500-3237500 GCF_032717465.1 Coenobita brevimanus
ATACTCGTAGAAGAAAATCGAACAAAACTCAAGAGGAGGAAGGAAAAGGAGAAACGGAGATTAAAGTGAGGAGGAAAGGGAAAAGGGAAGATGGAAAAATAAAAGGTAAGAAAAATACAAACAGAAAGACAAAAACTATAAAGGAAAAGAACAAAAATTTTTAAAAGAAGGGGAAAATTAAACTGGAAAAGAATCAAGAGGACAAAGAGGAAAAATATATAAAAATAATTTCAAAAAATGAGAATACACAAGGAAAAAAAAAACTGAAAATACAAACTAAACAGAAATTAATGCAAAACGACTGAGAAAATATAAAGAAATTGAAAAGATGAGGAAAAATATGAAGGATAAAAAAATGAGAAAGAAGAGGAAAACAAGAGACAGATAGAAGTTGACAAGAATGGAAGAAGGAAAAAAAAAGAATAAAAACCAACGACAAGAAGAACAAGAGAAAGGAAAAATTGAAGAGAAAGTAGAGAAATTATAGAAATCAGGAAAATACGAAAGATTAATATAAGAAAAATGATTGAAGAAAGAAGAAAATACAGAAAATAAGACAATGCTGAGAAATGATTGATGAAGGAAAAAAACAAAACAAAATAAGGCAGAGAAATTACAGAAAAAAAAAAAAGATAAGACAAAGCCAAGTGATCGACGACAGGAGAAACACACAGAAAAACAGATCTGAGAAATGACCGAAGAACGAAGATACAAAGAAGAAAACAGGAGGGCAGAAAAACGATCAAAGAAGAAAATACAAACGAAAATGATAGAAGAGAAAACAAAAAAATTAGACAAAGAAATTATCAAAGGAAGAATATATACAAAAGAGGCAGAATAATAATCGAATAAAGGAAAATAAAAAAAATAACTTATTGCAGATGTCAGAAAAATTATCGAAGGAAAAAAAAGATGAGTAAAAAAAAAAAAAAAGAAAAAAAAGAGATAGGAATAAAGCCAGAGGATCCTCGAAAAAAGACCAAGGAATCCCAAGTTATTATCCCCGTCTGAAATGTCAAGGAAAAGAAAAGTTTGGAAATGGAGACGTGAAATGGCGAGGGAACGACACCATGAAACGGTAAAAGAATGAAAAGGAGGAAAAAACAAAGAGATGTGACGGTAAATAAAAAGACAAAGAAGAACTGGACAACAACAGAAGGAAAAGGGCAAGAAACAGGGAGATAGTGTGAATAAGGAATACAGGTCAAGAAATATATAATGTATAATGGCGTAGGCTATCTATGTATCTATTTACCGTACCTGCCTTATCTATAAACTCTATCCGTATATCGATACCTACAGGCCTACACTGGTACCTATCTTTACACATCCGGAATGTTACACACAATCCCAGAGTTTACCAGTCAGAATTTCAATGGTATTTGTGGACGATAGCATTTGTGTTACCCAAGGCCTAACTTCGGTACTTCCCCTCTCCCCCCCCCCTCCCTCACCTCCATTACTCCCTCCTCCCTCCCTCCCCCTTCCTCTCACTTCTCCCCTTCTCTTCCTCCCACTCCTTTCTCTTTCCATGTCAGTGTCCTCTCTCGCCCTTCTCTCTCTTCTCCATTTCCTATCAACCTCTCTTGTAATATCCCCTCTTCCCCTTATCACTCCCATCCCTCTCTTCTCTCCTTTTTCATTTCCCTGTAATTTCTCCTATCCTCTCTCTCTTCCATTTCTCCCTCCTTCCCTCTCTTCTCTCTCCGTCCCACAGCCCTTCCCTCCTTCCTTTCCACCCTTCCTCTTCCATTTCCTTTCTCCCCTCCCCCCACCCACTCTATTTTTAACTTAATCCCACTATAAAGCGTTCAAATCAAGGGCAGTGATAACGTGGGACGAATCATTATGCGACACCGTACTTAGCAATGACTATAACCATGAACGCTGATTGGTGGAAAGAATCAACCTACGCGCTTCATATATCCATAATTTTGTAAGTGTTGCCTCATATCGTTTATATTTTTCCAAAATTTTTGTCGTTTTTGCCTCCAATAATTTTTCTCTGAGCCTTTTCTGTGGGCACTTTATTGCAACGAATAATAAATGCCACAATCTGCGCAGTGTTTGGTGCAGAGACAACAATATCACCTTTCATCTCTCTCACCCACACGCTACACACTCTCACACTTTATGTATATATATATACATGAAAACATTTTATGAGTGTCAGCGGACTATATATGGTGGTCCATATTTTATATATATATATATATATATATATATATATATATATATATATATATATATATATATATATATACACACACACACACACACACACATTATGGGAGGATATTTTTCAACCCGAACCCATATGATGAGACATAATTCAGAGTCCTCTGAATTTTTTCGCTTACCGCACCCAACTAAGCAAGTGACACAGCAGTTTTAATCTATCCCAGCCTGTAAAATAATGAAAATAAAAATCGTTGGAGGAGACGTGCAAGAATGACTCCTACGCTGACAAGGATACGGCCATTTCAGTCGTATTATCGTGTCCTGAGGGTTATTCCTCGTACTTTAAAAAAAAAAATGCTCTTTATGCAAACTATGCATATACTAAGGGAAAAATAACGAGAAAAAAATAAAATGAGGCGTAAATCATTTGGCTTTCTACAGTGGTTAATGAAGACTATACCCCCCCTCCCTTCCGAAAAATCTCTCCGAAAGGAAAGTCATCTGGATACAAACACATATTACAAATGAAAAATAAAATAATGAAATACTAATACAAATGAAAAAAAAAAATATAATAATGAAAAAAATAATACAAATGAAAAGAATTAAGTGCCCTGAAGAAGTTAATGAATACCGTACCCAACTCATGTCCGAAAAATCGTTCCTAATCAGAATAAAATCGTCCGTAAAAAGTACCATTACAGTAACAGCAGAAGACGTCAAGGGATGGGACAGAATAAAACTCCTATTTGTACGACTTTCTCAAAGCCAGGTGGAGAGTCCATTGGGTCCAAGAGAAGAACAAGGAGGAGGAGGAGGAGGAGGAGGAGGAGGAGGAGGGAACCTGATCAGGAGGTGATAAAAGGAGATGGGGATAAAATGACAAGAGAAGGAAAGAGGAAAGGAAGAAGAGAAATGGGAGGGAAAGACGGAGGGAAGGACGCACTAGAGATGCTAAAGGAGACGAGGAGGGAGGTGAGAGGGAGGGTAGGGAGCAAGAAGAAAGTGGAAATAACTTTGAGGAACGAGAGAAGCAGGGATATGAGAGGAGGCAGGAAGGAGGGAAGGGAAGGGAAGGGAAGGGAATGGTGGGGAAGGGACGCGAAGCAAAGCGATGCGAAGGGAAGGGAAGGGAAAGGAAGAAGAGAGTTGAGTAGGAAATTTCTCAGCTCAGTGATCTTGCCGACAATAAGTTACAAGTCGATTGAGAGTTCCGAAAGTTTCATTGAACGTGTTTCGTGTTACTCTGGGGAAAGATCAGTGTAGAATAGATATACCGCAATCAGATGGATAGATAGATACATACACAGAACACACACACACACACACACACACACACACACACACACAGATACTGAAATTTCAGAAATATACATGGCTTGCGATAAAACAATGGTGTGTGTGTGTGTGTGTGTGTATGTGTGTGTGTGTGTGTGTGTGTGTGTAAATCATGTGGTGGTATCAAGAACGGTAAATAAATGGAGTCATCATAAAGAATGGGATAAATCAGGTAATTTTCACATGAAATCTGTCTCACGTACAGGACAGCTTTACGCGCGCCAGACTAATTAAAAACTCTGAAGTATTAGGCATAAATTCTACGGGAACCCATATTAAACACGAGATAAACGCTTTTCAAAACTTTGCTCATAAATTTTCCAACCTTCATCAGCGTTCTTTCAACTCAAACTACCGCAGATTTCTCACTTCCGCATAATCCCAGAAGTTCGTTGTTTTTCCTTTTTTTTTTTTTTTTTTCTTTTTTATGCGTCCGACTCTGGGCATATAGGCTTGACATTCTTCCCTAAGGCCCAACAGTCCTCCTACATACCAAACACCTCCATATGTCACCACTTTGATACTAACACCCACCGTCCATACTGAATACATGCTAGTTTTTCTCATACAGAAATGGTGTATCGGTATTAGAGGGGGTGTTTCTACGACATGTCGGTAAATCTTATCGTAATTCAGATAAGTCTGTTTAACGAAATTCAAACTACTAAACTGTTCCATACCCAACCAGGAAATCGAACTCCTGTCTATTGGGACAACCGATCACCTCTCTACTGACCCGGCCTCCACGGCCTTAAATTATTACATGTCTCTGTTACTTCATGCCACACTACCTCAAGTATATGTGGGGCGAAATCTGTCAATTATTTCACCAAATCTACTTCTCATTTTCCTCTGCCTATGTTCCCTCCTCCTCCTCCCCACCACCTTCCATGGCGCCGTACAGACGTGGGAAATAAGGTACCGGCGGCCCTGAAAGTGACATGGGATGATGATGGAGAGAGGAGGAGGAGGGAGGGAAAGGAGGACGAGGGAGGGAAATGGAGGACGAGGACGACGAAGAGGAGGAGGAGGAAACATAGGCGAGGAAAATTGCATAAAAATAAAGGAGGGGACATATATGAGGGAAGAAGGAAGAAAGATGGGGAAGGGAAGGGAAAGCAATGGGGGAAGAGTGGAGATGGAGGGACGGGAGGGAGAGGAGAGAGAAGGGAAGGGAAAAGAAGAGCTGGTAAGGAGACCTGAAGCAGTGGGGGGGGGGGTGCATAGGAAAGGAATAGATGGGAGTGGAAAAAATGTTAGAGAGAGAGAAGGGGGGGAGGGTCCTAAATAATACCGAAGGCCTGCAGTTGGGTCACATACGCCCGCTAATTCCCTTCCCTTCACGGCCGCCTCTGTGACACTGCCTGCTTGTTACGGCGAAGGGTCGTCCTCTGAACGGCTTCGGTGGCTTCGTAACATCTCATTCTTAAGGATTTATTCTGTATATTACATGACTTCCGAAGCTGTCCTTGCTTTGCGAC
>NC_137021.1:3242500-3440000 GCF_032717465.1 Coenobita brevimanus
ATTGGCCAGTGCCGGTCACGTGACTTATTCTCGCCCTCTCATTGGCTCCCGCGCTCTCCCGTGCTCTTTCAAATATTTCAGCGATTTTGATTTGGTAAACAGCGTAAATGGAGGGATTAGATTATTTTACCCTTTATTAACTTTCCTATATTCGCATCTTTTTTAATATACGGTATTACTTAAACTAAAACCAGACGATATTATTCAACTACGAGCGAGTCGCACGAGTGTCGGAATACCTTAGCATCACACCCCTCGAATTCTAGAAGTTTCTCCGAGTTGAACGAAGACGACGCGCCATTGTTAATAACGTCTGAGGATATCAAACATCAACAACAACAACAACAGTCTTATCAACGGTATTATCGGTGGCACAGGGGGCTCCGTAGCACCTGTTCATGAGCGATTTATTTCGAGTCCTAGATTAGAGCTTTAAAAAATGTCTTATCTACGGTATTATATTGGCACAGGAGGCTTCGTAGCACCTCTTCATCAACGATTTATTTCGTGTCGTAGCACTTCCTCATTAGTGATTTATTGCGAATCGTAGCACCTCTTCGTTAGCGATTAATTTCGAGTCGTAGCACCTCTTCATTAGCGATTTATTTCTGACTCTTCATTAGAGATTTATTTCGAGTCGCAGCACCTCTTCATTAGTGATTTATTTCTGATTCTTCACTAGCGATTTATTTCAAGTCGTAGCACCTCTTCATTAGCGATCTATTTCGAGTCCTTGCACCTGTTCATTAGCGATTTATTTCGAGCTTTAGCACCTCTTCATTAGCGATTTATTACGAGTTGTAACACATGTTTATTAGCGATTTATTTCGAGTCGTGGCACGTCTTCATTTGCGATTTATTTCGAGTCGTAGCACCTGTTCATTAGCGATTTATTTCGAGTCGTAGCACCTCTTCATCAGCGATTTCGAGTCGTAGCACCTCCTCATTAGCAATTTATTTCGAGTTGTAGCATCTCTTCATGAAAGATTTATTACGAGTTGTAGTAACTGTTCATCAGCGATTTATTTCGAGTCCTAGATTATACTGTATATGTCTTAACAGTATTATCGGTGGAATAGGAGGCGTTGTAGCACCTCTTCGTTAGCTATTTATTTCGAGTCGTAGCACCTCTTCGTTAGCGATTTATTTCTGACTTCATTAGCGATTTCGAGTCGTAGCACCTCTTTATTAGCGACTTATTACGAGTCGTACCACCTTCATTAGCGATTTATTCCGAGTCTTAGCACCTCTTCATTAGCGATTTATTTCGAGTCGTAGCACTTGTTCATTAGCGATTTATTTCGAGTTGTAGCACCTCTTCATTAGCGATTTATTACGAGTTGTAGCACCTGTTCATTAGCGATTTATTTCGAGTCGTACCACATCTTCATTAGCGATTTATTTCGAGTCGTAGCATCTCTTCATCAGCGATATATTACGAGATGTAGCACCTGTTCATTAGCGATTTACTTCAAGTCCTAGATCATATATATCTTCATTAGTGATTTATTTCGAGTCGTAGCATTTCTTCATTAGCAATATACAAGTGCTCGTGGGCCCTTTGGGCCCCTCGCACTTGCTCCTGTGGAGGGCTCTCGCGCTGCTATATTTTAGATATAGCTGTGGGCATCTTATTGTGTAGGATTTTATAGTTATGACTACATGTAATTTCTCAAGTTCGAATACTCTCCCACACGCTGGGAAAAAAAAACAACAACAACTTTGCAATAACAACTTTAAATTGGCCTCCTTCCTAATACCAAGGGGATTCAAGAGAGAAATGGTGAACTTTGACGCATTTATGGATGACTTAACTCCGTATCAAGTGACTCTTTCTTTTTATTCTTGTTATTGACATCCACAAAAGATATGGTGCAACTCACGAGAGACTTTTCGAACTGGAGGAGTCAAATATGTAGAGCCTTCATTAACTTCACTACTGGAGGTCTGCCTTAAGTTTGAGATACAGAGTTTTCATTAACTCCTTTACTACACTAGGTCTTCCTTAGGTTAGAGATATGAAGCTTTGATTATCTTCACTAATAGACGCCTGCCTTAAGTTAGTGATACAAAGCCGTTATTGATTTCAATACTAGAGGCCTGCTTTAAGTAAGAGATATAAAGCCTTCATTCAATTCACTACAAGAGGTCTGCCTTAAGCTGAATAACAATGTCTGGAGCTTGCAAGGAAAAAAAAAAAGGCAAAACGTCATCGAATTGGAAAGGGATTAAAAAAACGCCCTTGGGTTAAAACTACAAAACACACACACACACACACACACACACACACACACACACACACACACACACACACACACACAGGAATGCATGCTAAACTTCCGACGCCACACCAATGAAGAGCATATTTTTATAAGGCGACCTCATGCACAAGAGCGGAGCACTTTGCTGGATTAAAAGTTACCACGGCATTCATCTCAATATTATGTCAAACAACTTCACTTTCTAGAGATGACAGAGAGGCCTAAATGCAATATCGGTGCGAGTGAGTAAATTAGTATCATATCTTTATTACTATTACAGTATTATTATTATTATTATTATTATTATTATTATTATTTCTACTCCCCATACAAAACAATATTCCGCTGACGAGTCTTTTTGAAGTGGAAGGTTTAGATATATGGTAAGTCTTCATTTATGTCTCTAGTACTATTTCCAACCTATATAAGAAAAAATAACAACCTTGTGCAAGCTTATTTAAACCTTCCGATGATTTTATTCTGCTTAGGAAGAGAAATCGAGTTTAGGTGTTGGAGGATACTAAGTGTCAATACGAACAATTTTCCAAAGTTATCAAAACCATCTAAAGGCAGCTAGAATGAAAACGAAAAGGAAGAAAAAAAGAAAAAAGAAATTAAAGTAACTGAAAAGAATGAGAAATAAAGGATTGGAAAGGAAAGAAGAGAGAGGAAAGGAAAGAAAGGACAGGGAAGGGAAAAGAAGGGAGTGGAAATGAATGAAATGGAATGGAAAGGAAAAGAAAGGAAAGGAAAGGAAGAGGAAGGAAAGAAAGAGGAAAATAATACACCCAGGGTCGAACAAGTAAAAAAAACAAATCCCAAGGAAATTTTCACAGTACAGACTCTCCCCACGACGCAAGACCGCTACAATCCAAAGTTTCGCTTGTCTGCACGATATCAAAAGCTCACACACTAATTCACACGAGGCCTCGCATCACGTTCTAACTTTTGGCAAAGCTTCCAAGATCCCCAACGCTGTCTCCTCGCTTACGGACACTTCTCTCCCCGAAAAAATAGGACAAAGTTTTACCCGTGCGATTGTAGAATTTCGGTAGCTGATGTGTTCTGTGGTCCCGTCGCTTTGGTCAGGGTAAAAATAACTAACTAAATAAATAAAACCACTCAGCCTCGCTGGGTCACATACTAGTTATTCATTTTCTCTGTGACAGACATAAATGCAGGTGCCAGTGAGAAACGCCAGGCCTAAAGCGTGGCACAGCGTAAAGGGATAATCATTTTCCATCTCTTACCTCCGCCGATACGACTCGATAATCTGCGTTTAAATGTCTGATTTCGACCTTAAGGTGACGAGGACGCACAACCACGCCACTAAGGCTCCTCGAATATCATGCACCCCAATTCTGTCAAGTAAAAATAAACAGACAACAGCCAAAGTAATGAAATATGAGGGCTTGTGGCGCCAGAGAAGTGTGTGTGTGTGTGTGTGTGTGTGTGTGTGTGTGTGTGTGTGTGTGTGTGTGTGTGTGTGTGTGTGTGTGTGTGTGTGATAACTGCAGTTTTAGCCACGGGAGTGATATTTTAATTTCGCCTACATACAGTTTTATTGGTCACAGAGGCAGTGATGTTAATTAGTATAGCTGCCCGGCTTACCTGCTGCTATCACACTATACTGCACGTATTAACCTAGTCCCCAAGTGATGACATGCGAGTATGGCATCCCGGGGAAATAAAAACCTGCGGTAATTGTAGTTTTAGTCGAGGGAGTGCTATATATAAATTTTGTGTCCCGTTTTAATGGCCAGAGCAACGGTGATGGCAACAGGGGTAGCTGGATGGTTTACCTGTTGCTCCCCTGTTAACGGTGATGCCTCATTAGCCTATCCCTGTGGAGCCTTTGCTCACATTGTGTTTTTCAGTCCATTCAGAATTAGCTTTTTTTTTTTTTTTTTTTTTTAACGCCGCTATTTTCCGAGGGACTGACATGAGAAAATGTGTATGGGTGTATGTATACATGGACATAGCTTTTTGCATGTGTGTGTGTGTGTATGTTCACGCACATGTGTAGGCTTAATTGCTGTATGTGAATAGTAGTGTCTGTAGAGGTATTTGTGTACATCTATATGCGAGGGGATGTGCTTTCTGCATGTGCGTATGTATGTTTATACGTGCTTTGTGTGTGCGTATATATGAGGAGTGCAGGCAGGTAGCCTATGTACGTTTGTGTGCGCCTGTAACGATGAAGAAGCGTGCGTGTGCGTGTGGGGGGTCCTGAGAAAGCACCACACGTCCCCGGCATTACTCTTCCCGGACGGAGAGATGGAGGGAAGGATGGAGGAGAGGAGATAACAGTGTGTGTGCAAGGAGGGAGGGAAGGAGGCAGAGACAAATATTTCAGAGAGAGAGAGAGAGAGAGAGAGAGAGAACTGAGTTCTGAGATGGACATTCAGTAAGTGTGTTTAGTAGTAGCTGTAGTAGTAGTAGTGTAGTGGTAGTAGGAGTAGTAGTAGTAGTAGTAGTAGTAATAATAATAATAATAATAATAATAATAATAATATTCCCTCCACAACCAATCTTATGATCCAGCCACGTACCCATCCCAAGCAAACATGCAACTTCAACCCACGTAGACCAACAAACACCAAAGCCCTATAATCACCGTTAACTGCTTTATCGGATATCCTACCAATGCTTCCCCTTGAGGTGCTTCTCGTGTTGGGTAAAAAAAAAAAAAAAAAATCTAGCCACTGATGAAAAACCCTTTGATCGGCTGAATAATAAGTACCTTCACTGTCTCGTTTTTTATTACAGTGGCAGGTGAGTAAGTTTTATTTATCGGCTGCAAAAATGACAGTTCAGTTCACAGATCATCATCATCATCACCATCATCATTCTTTTCTTCATTCTCCTACTCCTCACCATCATCAACCTATTCATCATCAACATCATCATCATCATTATCGAAAAAGGTAAATCGCACCTAGGCATAAGCAATTAACCTTTTCAGTCAGGTGACACGTTTTAATGCTTTACTCCTGTGACGATTTTGTTCAGCTTTGGTGTGTGTGTGTGTGTGTGTGTGTGTGTGTGTGTGTGTGTGTGTGTGTGTGTGTATGTGTTTCAGGGGGGAAGAAGAGCTCCAGTTAATCTCTCTTGAAAGTTGTCCCCCAAACCGGAATAAAACTGTCCCCTGATAGCAAGAACAAAATCAGCATTACGTAATCGGACTGAAAGGGATTAAAACGGTCAAATCAGGGTTTATTGGCTCCCGTTACTATCCAATCAAGTGTTGAGTCAATCTGGCCGGAGGAAAAGGATAAATCTGGCCGGAGGAAAAGGATAGGCAATCAGTCAGAAATTGCCAGGAAGAGAGAAAAAAAAACTGTGGATGATGAATTTCGCTTCGGAATGTAACTCTGCTGTTAGGAAATATAAAAACATTCATTATATACAGAAAAAATGATGATGATGATGATGATGTTAGTGGTGGTGGTGGTAGTAGTAGTAGTAAATAATAATAATAATAATAATAATAATAATAATAATAATAATAATAATTTCTTCCCCAGCTCACTTTTTTCCCAACCCAACTTCTTCCCATTTCACTTCTTTCCCCTCCTCAGCTTACTTCATCCCTCCCTCAGCTCTCTTCTTTCCCTCCCTTAGTTCACTTCATCCCTACCTCAGCTCACTTTATTCCCCTCCCTCATCTCACTTCCTTCCCTCTCTCAGCTCACTCTTTTCCTCCCTCAGCTCACTTCTTTCCTTCAGTCATTTCAGTTCTTCCTCACCTTCCTCCTTCAAGCACCTCACATTCCCAAGATATTGAATTCAGTCTCAATATCCCCTCCCCCCACCCCTCTCTCTCTCTCTCACACACACACACATACACACACTCTTTGGTTCTTGATAAATTTCGTCCCGTGTCTCGATATGGGCAAAATATTTACCAAACGAGCGGATGAAAACTGACAGTCACTGCTAACAAGGGGTTGAAGGAGTTACTGAAAGTCATCTCCATATAATGTACACATGCATAAACACACATGACTATATCGCACACATGTAAATATATTCATGTCTACTTCTTACAAGGACCAGTCAAGCTACCAATTTAGAAGTCTCCAAAATACTGTACAGATACCTTTGTACCATAATTTGTGTTTACATTAATTACACTTTATCAGTAAATCTCCACGATAAGCAAACTTCTGCCATACCATTTCCTACACTAAAATCCCCTATGCGTGGGTCAGGTGAAGAACATACATTCTGATTCCTGTATGGTGAATTTGTGAATAGAGGGGATGCGTCAGGTGAGAAACGAATGTCAGGCCAAATCCGGATGAATGGGATTACATGAGAGCTGATAGGAAAGGGTGAGGGTGAGGGTGACGCATAGTAAGAAAGGAGAGAATGAGAGGGAAATGTGGTCAGAGAGGGAAGACAGGAATGAAAAGGGAGAGGTGAGAGAAAGGGAGTGAGCAAAGGGAAGTGATTACGACTGAAAGTGAGGAATTGTGGATATAAGTATGGGTCTGAATGAGAGAGAGAGAGAGAGAGAAATTCCAAATACGTGAGAGATATACAAAGTGTGTGAGGGTGCGTGGGAGAATAAGGACGTGAGATTTCCACTCTAGGGAACAAGGAGGGGAAGCACAGAGCCTAAATAGAATCCGATATTGCAGGTTTATTGAGAGGAATTGTGTGTGTGTGTGTGTGTGTGTGTGTGTGTGTGTGTGTGTGTGTGTGTGTGTGTGTGTGTGTGTGTACAAATAATGACTGAACTTGTGGGCGGACATTAATGGACCGTAACGGGTAATTACTTCACCACGAGAATGCACACACACACACACACACACACACACACACACACACACACACACACACACACACACACCGTCATGTCCCTCAACACCTCCACCTTTAAATTAAGAGTAGAGGGTGGAGGTGGGGATGCCGGGATAATGAGAACAAGGGGGGGGGTTATAAGTGCCTCAAGAGTTGGGGAAGACGGAGGCCATGCAAGGTGGTGGTGGTAGTGGTTGTGGTAGTAGCAGTAGCTGAGGTGGTGGTGGTGGTGGTGGTGGTTGTGGTAATGAGAATAGTGGTAGGAGGTGTAATGATGGTTGCAGTGATGGTGATGGTGGAGGTTATGGTAATGGTGGTGGATAACAGTGATGGTATGGGGTGTAGTGGTGGTAGCAGTAATGGTGACTGTGGTGGTGGTTATGGTAATGGTGGTGGCAGGGGATATACTGGTGCTAGTACTGGTTATGGGGTGATTATGGCGGTGGTAGTGTTGATGGCAGCGGCAATGGTAGTGGTGGTAATCGCAGGTAGGTGGGCGGCCTATAATCTCTGGTCGACCGTTCGTACCGTGAGTGAATTCCTGGAAGCTGCACCATAATAAACTTACAGTAGCGGAATTAAGCAGGTGGGGAAGCAACACAGGGATTATACCACACATCTGCACTATAATTCCAACTTTGATGACGCAGACGACGACGACGATGTTGATGATGATGATGACGATGAAATTCTAAACAGTTCACCCACAGTATTTTCTTGATCTAATTTCTTCTCTTACCAGTTAGCACCCAAATAAATAAATAAACAATTACAACAACAACAACAATAATAATAATAATAATAATAACAATAATAATAATAACAACAATAATAATAAGAATAAAAGCCACAGGACTGAAACGACAAAAATCCCTGCTCAAGCTTAACATATAAGTCCGTGGGAAGGAGAGGTGAATTTTGCAATGCGAAGAAAGAACTCAATAACCAACTTTCCACACTTGGCTGACTCTTCAACAAAGTTTTCGAATGCATCTTTTAATACTTCCCACGCCTCTCTGGGTTTTGCCACGAATCTATCCACAGTATATGGGCTTTTTTCCACCAGTTTCCAAATCCATGAAGTTTGAATAGGATAGCTTGTTTATCCATCTTAACTTTAGTCAAACACCTACCTTTAAGAAATTTTAAGATCAGTTTCCTATTGACGATGAGTCCTGAGCATAAGGTGAATACGTTGTTTATGCAACTAACTTTACTCTTACAACTTTTTTTTTTTTATGTGGGGAAGAAGGAACCAAAGGCAATGAGCCCGCAAAACTGTTCCTTCCAAGAGAAAAACAAAATACAAGAGAGAGCTAAATTCAAGATCCATTCATTTCGAGATGCCTTGACACACTGCGTTTGAAAGACTGGAGATCATAGGAAGCTACCTCCAAGACATTCTAAGATCAGTTTCCATAATCATGAACAACCTCGACCCTATGATGTGTATAGAAGGCTGCATTAAATTACGCAAAAACCGCAAAAAATAAAACAAATTACTCCCTATGACTCAAGGTGTTAAACTCAAGACGACGAACCGAGTGGCTTCTGAAACTCCTTAAGGAACTACCGTGAAGAAAGCATGAACACTTACCTCGCAGCTTACTTTAATTTTGATATCTGGAGACAAAATCATTCGGGGGAGTCTTTCGAACTGGCGTGATTAGATTTATATACCTGGTAATCTCGAACTATTGTTTTCACTATCAGCTGTCTTTCCTCCTCCTCGTCATCATCAAAATCATCATCCTGACCTTTTTTATCATCACTATCACCACACCCTAACCTTTCATAATCACCGTAACCAGCAGCACCGCCACCACCACCATCATCATTCTGACCTATCACTACCACCACCTCCATCACCATCACCCTGACCTATCACCACCACCAGCATCACCACCAGCGTAACCTTGTCTCCCACCTAAGGATACAATGAAGTCTTGAACCCAAATCACCTGCATCAACTACACACCTCCAAGCCCCCAGCGTGTCCTCCCAAGCTCTCAGCAGGATTAGCCTACCCTGAAAATGGCATGAGCACCGCGTCGCCCTCCCTTCCTAAGTTTATTAATTACTTCAAGAAACTCCAGCACGGCGCCTCGGATTGCCCCTGACTTTGCACCTCCCAAGAATTGCATATAAGATTAAAGTTACCAATTTCCGGCTTCATTCAAGTTGCCGAATTCCTGCTGAAGTTGTACATGTCAAGCCAGACCTAAGGTGACTATTTATTACACCTACCATTTCTCTTGCCAAAGTTGCCAATACCGCGTTAGAGAAAAGTTGCCAATATCCTGTTACCGTACTCCAAAGTTGCCAATTTTTCCAGCAAAAGTTGCCAGATTTCTGCTAAAACGAAAGATTTATGAAACAGAAATAACACGACGTCAAACAGACGCCACAACTACCATAAAACTCTTGAAGGGCAGCCAGAAAGTACGAAGAGATAAGTTAGACAAGGACACAATTTCCCATTAATTATTCATGCAGAGAATTTCACAAGTTTTGCCCGGGATGGCAAAGGAATTAACATCAATGGCAAGTGACTGAGCAAGTTTAGGTCTGGTGATGCCACCTTTGCACTGCGTCGAGGAAGAGGAGGTAAAAAAAAAAAAAAAAAAAAAAAAAAAAAAAATGAACCGAACATCGAAATTCTGAACGTCGAATTAAACAATAATACGAATGGAGGGTGAAAGACTGACGAAGAGAGTGTATGTGAGTGAGGTGGAGGGGGAAAGAGGGAGGGGGAGGCCGAGGATGAGATGGAGAGATGGGGTGGAGAGGTATATGAGAGAGGGGGGTGTGAGTTGGGAGCAGGGGAGTGAAATGGCGGGGGACAGGGCGACTTGGAGGCGATTTGTTTGTGGCCACCCCAAACGGGATTGAGGCGTCTGGCAATAGATAGATTGATAGACGAAGAAAACTAACGCAGTGTTTATTATTTATCATCAGTGTTTATTCCCTGCTTCATGAAGACCCAAAATATGTCGAGGTAATTATAGACAAGACCCTCTCTCTCTCTCTCTCTCTCTCTCTCTCTCTCTCTCTCACCGATGAGCTGCCCATTAAAACATCACTGGCTTATGCATAGTACAGTGAAAGAAGACCCCTCACTTCCTTGTGGGCAAAACCAGTAAGATTTTTTGGTAAACGTTCTGTGTAAGAAACCTGAATCAGACAAAACTCGAGATTGGCTATTTTATAAAGAAAAGTTACACGATGAAAATACTGATTGCACCTGAAACACATGATTTACACCAGCTAACGACGTCATGCAGGACATGCCTTTTCCACTGAAGTCTGGCATGTTGTTATACTGGTATTTGTTAATTCCCTAACATCTGCTTTTTTTCAACCTTGCAGTATAAGCTTCTAGCACCTCCCCCCCCCTCTCTCTCTCTCTGTCACACACACACACACACACACACACACACACACACACTGAGTCGGTTTCAACTTACAATTAGCCTATACAATGAAAGAGACCATATAAGGCAGACCACAACAAAACAATTAGCTACAGTGTATATATATATATATATATATATATATATATATATAAAATTGAACTGCTTCCCATAGTGAAATTCGTTTTCTAATATACTCCACGAGCAAAAAACGTGGGATATGAACTTTACAAACTAAACAAAATCGCTTTCAGGTGCGCAGCGCCATGTTTCTCTACAATTAACAAAATATTTGGGTTGGACGAAATGGAAGGGAGAATAGTTTTAACTTTTCTCATATTGTAGATTTGGGTATAACAAGAATACCGTGAACAATAACACAGTGATGCATAAAAATGTGCTGTGGGTAAGAGTTTTATAAGAATCACATTACTATACTACGAATGCATATTAAATATTAAAACTTAACTTGCATAACACTCATATGATATAACCTCAAATTAAGTAATTTTGTTCTAGGCTAAGCAGTATCAAAATATCTTAAGTTCTTTCATGTAAAGGACTGCACCAGTATACAGGGTGTTTGAAAATACCTGTGTGTGTGTGTGTGTGTGTGTAAGGTACGACTGAGCAGTGTGTGTACTGTAGCTAAATGTGTTTCAGTGAAAGGTGTGATGGTATCAAATACTGCAGTGACTATAGATGTACATTACACCATGTACAGCCTATATCCACATATGAAAAGGAAAGCTGTGTAAACAAATTAATACTGTAACACAAATTAAAATCACACTATAAGCCAGGGGTTCTTAACTGGGGGTAGCCATATCCCTTGGGGGTATGGGACTCGTTCTCTGAATTCAAACAATAAAAAAAATATATCTCATTTTCCGCTTTTCCACAAGGAAATAAACAAGATTAAAACCTAATGCTCTTCTTAATGTTACATGTAATCCACATGTAAAGTAAAACCAAGCTACTGGCATCTTTTGAAGTCATATTGGAATTGGTAATGGTCATGATGATTTCGACAGTCTGGCAAAGGAGGTATTGGGACACGGTGGCCAACCAAGTCTGGACAAGGAAAATGGTTAAGACCCCCTGCTATAAACGAACTGAGCATCAAGAACTTACCTTTCTCCCGTGTGAAGCCTGAAAGCGTTCTGGATCAGTTTCCGTTGTCACATCAGTCTTGGTTCTGTTTCCACACTCCACCACTAACAAACTCTCACATCTTTATTTTGGTTCCAAGTCCTCTCTATACCGTCTGTAGGATCTCTAAGTGGTCTGTTAATTGTTTAAGTTCACAGCAAGTTCAACATCACTCTTGGCCTTCTCTCCACTTTTCCATTTGTCACAGTTCACACCAAGTTCAACATCACTATTAGTCTACAGTTCACTTTAAATCTAAGTTCACGGCAAGTCTAACATCACTACGTTTGTGTCCACTTTTCCTTTAATTTGTTCATGTTCACACTAAGTTCTACATCACTATTAGTTTTGTGTCCACCTTTCCGCTATATTGCTCAACTTCACACAAAGTTCAACATCACTTAGTTCTGTCCACTTTTCCATTAAATTTTCAAAGTTCAAATCAAGTTCATTATTACTTTTTTCCACCAAAGTTTCAAAGATCACAGCAAGTTCAACATCAATAGTATTTTGTCCACTTTTCCATCACACTGTTAAGCTCTCAGAAAGCCCAACATCACAAAGTCTTGTGTCCATTTTGCCATTAATATGTTCAATGCTCACATCATGTCCAGTATCACTATTTTTGTCCACTTTTCCAATAAGCAATCCATATTTACGCTACGTACAAGGAAACTATCAATCTTGCATCCATTTGTTTTCACACTAAGTTTTCAATAGGTCATTAAGGTTCCAGACAACTTCGTATTAGTATCAAAGTGTGTCTAATTAGATTCAGTAAGTTTCCTCCAAACTGCGTAGGTCTGAGTTCCGGAGACAGAAGCTTTGGGTCAAGTGTCGAAGCCTCATTATAAACTTTTTCTGAATCTGTTTCCCTTCCTTTTTTCCCTATATTTTTTTTTTTCTTCTGTTCACTCTCTTCTAACCCCCAGTGCTCTAAGTTTAATTTCTCACTTCCCAAAACCCATTTCAAAGTTTTATATTGCAGCTCATCACAGATTCTCTTTACTCTTGCTCGATGGGTTCATGATCACTTTTTTTTTTTCCAACTTACTTTTTTTCCCCTCACTCACTGTTTTTTTGCATACATTTTTCCCCCTCACTGCTTCTGATCTCTGAAGTGTGTGTGTCTTTTTTTTCCCCACTTCCTCGTGTCCTGGGGTCCTGTTGGTAAAGGAAAAGATGAAAGGTCGTTAGTTGGGTCAAATGGCTGGCGTTTTGGATGGTTGTTTAGATAACTGAATTTTTTCTTTACCCTGCAGTGATGACGTCATTTTATACTTTATTCATGCTACCTTCAAGCCAATTTATTCAGCTTTATACATTTTTTCCTTTAAGTGGATAGATTAGTTACAGCCTCAAATAACCCCTTCAATATGGTCTTTTTAAAGTTGGATAAAATCGTGAGGGGGTAGCAAGAATAAAACACTGATGACGTGTGGCCGAAGGGGATAATGGTGAGGACGTCTGATGAGTTTGGCATAATGGCAAGAATGATGATGATAATAGTTAGTTGACTGGCTGGATCTGTATAGTCAGGATAATAAAAGGTCACTGTTCATAGCGAGGCAGACTAAAACACTGAAAAAAGTATGGCATGACTATATAACAAAAACATATTAAACAAAAATGTAACTAATTTGCTTTATGATCAGACTCATGTGACACAATACCTTCCTTAGTTGTTAGCCTGAAAAAAAATAATAATAATAATACAAAAGCTGTCCATACCAGGTGAGTTAGTGGTATCAATATTGTCACTCAGGCTCCTATGACTCACTCAGCTGAATAAATATGTCTGGTGTTAGATGAAACTAAATACTTGAGTTCCACCTGACTTTACGAGGGATTGCATTTGCTGGCCTGTTAGAAAAATGTCAGATGATGAGAATGATGCTGTGTGTGTGTGTGTGTGTGTGTGTGTGTGTGTGTGTGTGTGTGTGTGTGTGTGTGTGTGTGTGTGTGTGTGTGTGTGTGTGAGCCGCCCCCCCTCCCTGGGTACCTGCCTCTGACATTATTATTATATTAAGTCATTTTATTTCCTTCTTTCCTTCCTTCATTCGTTCATTTTCTCTCTCTCTCTCTCTCTCTCTCTCTCTCTCTCTCTCCTCTACTCTACGCGGAAGCTGCTCAACACATGTCCAATGAGAAAAAGTGAGTGAAAACAAACACACCCTCTCCTGGCCTGTCAAGGTGGTTATTTACACGGTGAAGTGAGGGGGAAAAGAGGTGGATATTTGCACCGTCCCCTCTCCCCTTGTATCTCTCTTCCTTTCTGCACCTCTCTCTCTCTAAGAAGAATTATTGCCGTTTCTTAATGATTTAACCACACGTTTTAATCCCTTTTAATCGTGTGTGTGTGTGTGTGTGTGTGTGAGAGAGAGAGAGAGAGAGAGAGAGAGAGAGAGAGAGAGAGAGAATGTCTGACCCTTTCGAGGAAATAAAAAAAACTCATACGCCATAGAAGTAACGGTATTCTCTCTCTCTCTCTCTCTCTCTCTCTCTCTCTCTCTCTGCAATTGCCAGACATATACCGTTCATTGAAAACAGTTGGAAGTGAAATAATTAACGGGGTTTGATTCTACAGCAGACATCTCTCCAAAAAAAAAAAAAAAAAAAAAAAAAAGTCTTGGGGGAGCACGAACAGGAATTTAGGGGTCATCGAGCTGAAGGGGTTAAGGTCAGAGAGGATCCTCGGACTGAAGGGGTTAATGTCCAACCGGAGGAACACCCGGGAATAATTAATCAGGTCAAACTTAATTAACATTCCCACCGGCATATTCGTGAGGGAATTTGGCTGGACTGGTGGTGGTGGTGGTGGTGGTGGTGATGGTGGTGATGATGATGAAGTGTGGTGAACGGATTCTGTACGCCACATACAATCGAATGGCAGACGAATACCATCTGGCACATAAGAAAAAAGAATCATGACTCTTGCCTTCAACGGTGGTGAAAATACTCGATAATACAAGGCGAGGAGAAAGAGAAGGAAAAGAAGACGAGGACGAAGACTAAAAGAAGTTGAGGAAGTATAAATATCTTAATAATAATAATAAGAATAATAGTAATAGTAGTAGTTGTTGTTGTTGTATTAGTAGTAGTAGTAGTAGTAGTAGTAGCAGCAGCAGCAGCAGCAGCAGCAGTAGTAGTAGTAGTAGTAGTTAATAATAATAATAATAATAATAATAAATATAACTTTACCCCTACTAGAACAAGAAGTGTATAAAACAACTAAAAATACGTGTTAAAATCACTAAG
Source organism: Coenobita brevimanus (assembly GCF_032717465.1). Lineage (NCBI taxonomy): Eukaryota > Metazoa > Arthropoda > Malacostraca > Decapoda > Coenobitidae > Coenobita > Coenobita brevimanus. Next base: position 3,257,394 of record NC_137021.1, read on the forward strand.
CTATATTAAATGATAAAAAACAGTAAAACAACATAAGTAGCCTCATTGTCCGCAGGGGTGACAGGGGTAGATGACATTAATGGAGACTTTCTTAACGCCTTTACTAAGATGTCGTTTTTATATCTTGTTCTTGCTTATGCCACACGATTTTAATTAGCTAAAGGGACATTTCGAGATGGAGAAGTTACAGCCATCGTTAACCAGATCACTATTTCAGGTATTGCCAGAACTGATTCAATTTTTTTGGAAGCAAGAGCTGACTATATTGCGTCACTGTGATTTTTTTTTTAATTAAGAAGAGAAGGAATCAAAAGCTTTTATCCGCGAAGTTGTTCCATTAAAAAAAATCGGCCACATCCATTTGTGTGTGTGTGTGTGTGTGTGTGTGTGTGTGTGTGTTAGAAAAGCTGAATTTATGGGAGTGGGTGAGTGGTGTGTACAGAGAGAGAGAGAGAGGTTCATAGCAGCAGACGACTTACCCCCTGTCAATACGATCTAGTTTTATTGGCGCTTTATTTGCCTTTATTGCTGTTACCACTTTATTTTACTAAGCTTTGGGGAGACTTTCCATACTGTGTTATTTATTTTCATCGGTTTGGAAAGAGGAGAATTAAATGGATATTGTTTAAAGCCCCTCGCTGTTAGAAGCTTCGTGATAGAAAAATAATTAGATGCACGAACTGAGAGAGAGAGAGAGAGAGAGAGAGAGAGAGAGAGAGAGAGAGAGAGAGAGAGAGAGAGAGAGGCAAGCAGGGTTGTTGATGAGTACAGACATACCTGAAGGTCTTTTTAACTCAGACAAACGCAAATCTCCCTACACTGCATTATACTAAAAAAATAATAATAATAATAATTATAATAATAATAATAAAATCGCACAGCTAGTGATTTCGCACAAGCTGGGAAAAACGACTAGGCCATATTTTCTGCATTATAAATTTCGCCAATCCTTAAATGAAAAAAACACTGTGCAGTATCGTACGGCCAGTATTTATTTACAGAATTAATAAGGGTAATATTATACAGCGTAAATAATAGAGGCCATAAATGACAATACTTCCAAATTAATGTTATAATTATTTTACACCAGGCTTGTCTCGGGTGGAAACTGAAATTGATGCTTATACGATGTTTTAATTAAGGCTGTGGATTTATTACTAATATTATTATTATTATTATCATTATTATTATTACTACTACTACTATTATTATTTTTATCTGCTCCCTGGACCCTCCTTCACTCCAAACTTAGTGGAACACAAAGTCTGCATCATGATGATGATGATTAAATAAGCAACGGATTCTTTAAAAACTTTTTATATTCACACGCAGACGAAAAAAAAAAAAATCCTCCTGATCCACAATGAATAAATTTTATTAAAGGAGCCCCTTAAAGAACAAAGTGAATAATTCATATACCTTTTCGTTTTAAGCAGTAAATTCACACCAACCACACACACACACACACACACACACACACACACTCTCTCTCTCTCTCTCTCTCTCTGATGATGATGCTGACAAAATATGTGACCATCTGTACAAGTAGCTCTTCCGGCACTTGCTCACGTCTCGGGAAGGGAGGGTTGAGAGTGCGAAGGTGAGATAGCAAGTATTCCCATGCAATCTGGTTCAGTTTGCTCTGCACTGATGTTGATGGTAATGAAGATGGGAGTTATAATGTGCAAGAAGCGAACGCACAGACGGAGGGCAGGAAGAAGGAAGTGAAAAAGGGAGAAGGAGAGGGGAGAACCGAAAAGATGAGAGAATAACAAAGATAAATGAGAGGGAAATAGAGACAAAGTGACAAAAGAGAGGGGAGAAAAAAAAAAGGAAGGAAAAAACGACTAATAGAATAGAGGGGAGGGAGAAGGAAAAGAAAAGACAAGGAATGAAAGAAGATGAGAAAGGGAAAGAGAGATAAGGAAAAGGATGAAAAAAGAGAAAGAGGGGGGAAGAGGATAGACAAAGGGAGGATGAGAAGACAAGAATGAGAAAGAAAAAAAAAAGGTAAGGATGGGGATAAAAAAAAAAAAAAGAGAAAGAGGGAAGAAAAGGGAAGGATGAGGAAGACAGACAAGAAGAGAGGGATGGAGAGAAAGATGAGGAAAGACAGGAGGAGAAGGATAGATGAACGAAGAGACAAGAAGAAAGAGAGGAAGGAGAGGAAAGGAGGAAGGAAAAGAGAAGAAAACAGACAGAAGATGTGCACTGAGTTTCCCCTGCACTGACATAGATAACACACACCGGGTGTTGACAACGGAAGTATTAGATGATGCTGAAACTGGAGGGTTTAGTTACTGCCGTCATTAACCCCTCTGCAGTTATAGTTATTCCCTGGCTTGAACTGTTTGATGGCAGCATAAATAAAACTAAAAGTATGTCACCAGGCTATTAGGTTTGATTACTAATTACGAAATTCACTACAGTAACATGATCATCTGTTAATTTGCTAGCTTTGTTGTCCGGGAGTAATGCTTGAGGGGGTCGCCTTCATGTGGTGGCACCGATGTGACTAAGCAGCTCGAGTGACTAGTTATATAAATGTCCTTGAACGACTTCCGTATCCCGTAAGAGAAGGATGGTTGGCTGCAGAAGAAATGGCAACTTAAGCCTGCAGTCCACCGGCTTCAGTTTCAGATAAGCCTGGGGTCACGGTAACAACGACCGGTTCTGTTACACTGTTTTTTCATGCTATGAACAATGTAATTTGCTGTCAGCGTTCACGATGCATATTCAGGGAACAAACAAGAGCTTGGGGAACGAGCAACGTCTGGAAGCAGAAACGCATGCTCTCAATATATAACAGTTAACAAGGCTCGTAAGACTTCAACACCGTAATATTATCTCTCGCTACAAAATCGTAGCCATAATTCAAAGAATAGCAAAAACCAAGTGTATCTTCTATCAGTCTCTTCGTGGAGCAAAGATATGGTAGGAAAGAGGTGCTGGCGAGCCTCATTAACCCAAGAGATATTTGTTATATCTTTGCAATACAGACATGGTTTATATAATCTATCTATCTCTCTATCTATATACCTAGGCTGCTTCCCCCAAGGAAAGGGAGGTAGCCGAGACAGGATGACTCACTCTCCATTTACTCATCCATTCAAACACATTCATTCGCATCTTAGCCCCAAAGGGGAGAACGGACAGATCCTCACCGCCCCACACCGCACAAGGGTCAACTGGGCAATGCAATCAGTGACATCCGCAGCAGGGCCCGACAGCAGAACTGGTTTACCCCTGCCACATCATAACAGACCCATCCCCTTACCCGCACCTGACCTGACTAGCTGATCAGACCAAATGCGGGAGAATATCCCCTCAGGGCTGCGTCATCACTTATTCATTCACAATTTCTCTCCATTTATTTCTGTCACGCACAGCCACTCTTCCTTGCTCAACAGACATCCCTCTCGCATCCAGCGCTCTCTTCACACTGTCCATCCATCCTATTCGTGGTCTTCCTCTCAGCCTTACACCTCTCACATCAGATCTAGTTATCTTTTTCACCAATCGCTCATTATCCATTCTCTCCATATGCCCAAACCATTGCAACACCCTCTGCTCAACTCTGCCAGCCATCTCCCGAACAACTCCAGTTCTCCTTCGCACTTCATCATTTCGCACCCGATCCATACGCGTCACTCCACACATACTCCTCAGACATCTCATCTCCATTACATTCAAACTTTTCCTCTCTGCTACACCCATATTCCATGTTTCAGCCCCATATAATGCAGTCGGTACCACAACACCCTCATACAGCCTTCTCTTTACATCCATTCTAAGCGAACGACATTTAAACACTTTTTTTCATTCCTCCCAGCACCTTTCCTACTTCATTTATTCTAAACTTCACTTCTGCATCTATTCTTCCATCCACAGCAACATGTGACCCTAGATATTTAAAACAATCTACCTCCTCAAGCAACTCACCATTCAAAACTATATTCATCCCCCTACCATCTATCAACCTCGTACACTTCATCACTTTACTCTTATTCTCATTTACTTTCAATTTCCTCCTTTCACACACCCTTCCAAACTCCTCTACCAACTGTCTCAATCTCTCCTCTGAATCAGTCATAAATATCATAAAAATACTAACAGCGCGCCAATTCCTGAAATAAAATGATAAGAATGAGCTACGGGGCCTCCTTAACCGGCGTCCCTTGTTATACTTACACCAGCCACCAGGTGACGCGTCTAGACGCGGCTGACCAGAGCCGGCGTCTCGTTCCATTTGATGCTGTCTTGGCCTATCTTCGGGGTGTTGGCCGGTCTTGGGTAACTTGAAACAACTCCAATGAGCTCGTGACTTAATTATCGGAAGATATTATTACGAAAGAACCGCAGTAATCCCGGGAATAAAGATTATGCCGAAGAGCTGAAGAGGTGCACACCGTCCACTGTACACCTAACAAGCAACTAACTACCGACGCTAACCACCAGCCGCAGGTGCATGCCCCGACCCCCCGCATCGCAGGTAAACATCTCGAACCTTTCAAGAAAACGTACTAGTACAACATCAAAACACCCAAAAATCTTTACAATAAACATACAAAAGAAGTTAAATAAAAACATCATTTATCTAGTCTGCAGACATTGGGAATTTAAACGCCCTTTGACACGTTTAAAAGGCGAACAAGACCTATTAATTCTCGTACGTCTGGTAGCGACGGTACGTTTTGACGCCGTGGGTATTTGGATTTTCACACCTCTTCAGGTAGTTTCTGTTCTTCTCGAAAATATATGATGAACAGATGGGTTGGATTTCACATTTCTTCGGGCAGTTTTTGTTCTTTAAGAAAATTTATGTTGCATGGATGGATTGACTCCACACACACACACACACACACACACGACCGAGTACTGTTGAACCACAAAAGCATATTTTCAAGTTTCTCTCTCTCTCTCTCTCACACGACTGAGTACTGTTAAACCACATATGCATATTTTCAAGTTTCACACACACACACACACACACACACACACACAGTACTGTACCACGTAAGCATACATCAAAACTTTCACCTTCAGTTAATAATCAGAATATTTACCAACGCGAAAGTTTTCTTGAGATTTTCAGTCAAAACTTCACCCCTTCAACCCGACGACGTTTACTTATATTCCTCCTCATTCCAAATCATTTTGTTTATTTCCCTTTGGAGAGATTTTTCGAACTGTGGGGGGGAGGAGCAAACTGAACTTTAATTACACTCTATGATGTTATACTAAACAGAATAAAATCACCTGCTACCTGTGCGATTACCAGGGAACTGACCACGGCACAGGGAGGGTAAATATTTGTCCCTACTCTGTAATCTTCCCACCAGCACAGCACCCACTTCCCGTCTGTTCTCAACGGCCCTGACCTTCTACTCTGTCAAGGTTAAAAATTACCTGGATTAACCCTTTAACCTTGGCTGTCGACGCATTATTATTATTATTATTATTATTATTATTATTATTATTATTATTGTACTAGTAGTAGTAGTAGTAGTTGTAGCAGTAGCTTCTCCACTAGCAGTGTGTTAGCTTCTCCTGTAGCAGTATGTGTTAGCTTCTCCTGTAGAATAACAAGTGTTAATGAAGCCTATACTTAGCTTCTGTAGTACTTTAGGTGTTAATGAAGCCTATACTTAGCTTCTGTCGTACTTTGGTGTTAATGAAGCCTACTGTATACTTAGCTTCTGTAGTACTTTAGGTGTTAATAAAGCCCATATTTAGCTTCTGTGAAGCCTATACTTCGCTTCTCCTGTAGTCGTATAGGTGTTAAAGAAGTCTATACATAACTTTTGATGGAAAAAATCTCAAGCAAAATAAATCGTCTGAGGGTGGCCACAATACATCATAAATATACCATACATCACTGGACTGAAGGTGTTTATTATGCTGAAGACACCTTCAGACGATTTTCCTTGGTACCGGGAAACCTCCACAAGTCTTTGGGTGTTCCCTAAAGCAACCACCGACTCAACTGGGAAGGTTATTTTCCTTAGGCTAATCCAATACTATTTTCTTCGGCTGAAATCAAGCAGAGTCGTCAGTTCAGTTTAGTGGTCACTTTCCACGTGGCTGATTCTTGTTAGGATACTAGCCAACAAAATCTTCGTTACCCCATTTCTGCTTTCCATAGTTGCCTTTTCGCGGTGATGCTGAGAAGCGCACAAACCAACTAGAGAGCGCTCAAAGAGCGCATACCTCCGCTAACGCCACTGTCACCAAAACCTTAACAATCAGGCTGTTTTCAGGCTGTCATGACATCGCATATGCCTGAATTTTTACATGAAGTTCTGGGCATTAGTTTCATAGACATTAAAAATATCTGCAAAAGTGCCCTATCTCGCAATGTTAAAAACAAATAAATAAATCAATAAAAATCCTGGATCCGCCTCATTCTCTAAGCAACTTTTTCTAGGCCAATGTGCTACGCTTCCAGAAAATTTCATCGAACTTCAACAGTAACTTTTGAGATTTTGTGGACAGACAAACAGACAGACATGGGTGATGGCATAACCTCCGCCCAACTTCTCCGGCAGAGGTAGTAACATGAATAACACCAGCACGGTTACCATGGAGTCCCCGGTGAGCGGCATACGTCACCAGCGAAGTATACAGTGTTTGGGATTATTAAAACGGTTGCCATGGCATCCCTAGGCAGCTCCATATCTTCCCAGTAAAACGTACAGTACATGTTGGGAATTCTTTTCGTTCTGATGTAACAAAATCAAGCGACCCTTTCAGCTGCATTCCCATTCACATCCTACACTGCTTAGCACTTTTTCCTAGGTAATTTATTCTGCATATCATACCCTTAGTATGTTACTCATACTTCCTAAAATCGACAAAATTAATATACAAAAGGATAATGTGTAACAGGTAAAATATTATCGACCAGGAAGGGGTGTCTTTTAACTGTTTTGCACGTTACTTTCTAAAATCAACACAGTATCACTAACATCACAAGAGGATAATAATGCGTGACAGGCCAAATAAATCAATAAATAAGAAAGCTATGAATCAAGCAAATCTGATGATAATATTACTAGCCTACGTGTACAGCCTCACGAGCACAGCCCATGCCCTGCCCGACAAAAAGTGCTCCTGTACTCCTCCTATCTCTGTGTACAACCAGCAACGCTCCCTGTCACCGGGCACCAATGGCAACAGCAATCTGCTATCACTACACCCACAACCATCCTTCCTCACTACACCCACAACTATCTTTCCCTACTACATCCACGACAATCCTTCCTCACTGCCACCACGACATCTGATACCACAAACACTATCCTCTCCTAAAACCACCATCACCACTACTGCCACCACTACATCATCTGATATCAACACCACTACTGCCTCAAAAACTGTCACCTCTAAAACAATTGTAAACCACCACTGCCAACACTAATGCCACCGCCAGCACGGTCAGTATTATTTTCAACGGTGGCCTATGTGTTCTCAGTATTCTAAATCTGATACTCTCTCTCTCTCTCTCTCTCTCTCTCTCTCTCTCTCTCACACACACACACACACACACACACACACACGCAGAGTGAAGAGAAACAAGATTGTATAACCAACAGGATCCCCATTAGCCCTCTCACTCTACCGAAAAGTGCAGTGTGTGTGTGTGTGTGTGTGTGTGTGTGTGTGTGTGTGTGTGTGTGTGTGTGTGTGTGTGTAGAGATAGACAGATAGATATAGACAAACAGACAGGTAGGTACTCAGATATAAAATTATGTCACGGCACAGAAAGGGTTGAGAAATATTAACTACCTCTTTCTCTATACGAGGTTTTCTACTTCCTTCCACATATATATGAGGTTTCCACTGAACAAAATACAATCGCCTGTCACTAATGAAAATTACACAGAAAAAAAAAGTTACTGTACGGACAGGGTTAAGAGGAAAACTACAGTGAATGAAGAGGAAAGATATTTATTTTATTTACCTATCTTTATTACTCTCCTATTGCTTTCAGTCCTTCTCCCTCCCCTTCCCCTCCTCCTTTGCCAATAAGATAAAATGTTAAAGGGAGTGAGTTCTTGTGTGGCTGAAGTATGATAGCTTCCTTCATTGCCCACATTTAATGGAAGGGTGAGGTGAGGAAGTGGAAGTTATGATGTGTGTGTGTGTGTGTGTGTGTGTGTGTGTGTGTGTGTGTGTGTGTGTGTGTGTGTGTGTGTGTGTGTGTGTGTGTGAAAGCAGCAATGGAGAAGGGGGAAGATACAGACAGATAGATAGGTAGACAGACAGATGAGAGAGAGAGAGAGAGAGAGAGAGAGAGAGAGAGAGAGAGAGAGAGAGAGAGAAACAACTGCCTCAATAATTCTGATGTTAAAGAGAAAGTGGGCAAACCAAAGGCAAACATGTCAACACCAACTCTCGCACAACTTAGCCTGAACCCTCTCACGGTTGGGGCAACTCTAGCATTTTGTTCCACTATTCCCAGACGATTTTATTCAGCTGCGTGAGTCATAGGAGCTAGAATTAATATATATTTATTTTCAGCGTCAATTTAATATAGATAGATATGCTTTTAATTTACGAATTTTTTTCTATGGCTGGATGGCTATTGACGATTATTTGGCTAGAATTTAAATTTAAAATAAGAGGTGGAAATTAAGCTTATCGTTGAAGGTGTGTGTGTGTGTGTGTGTGTGTGTGTGTGTGTGTGTGTGTGTGTGTGTGTGTGAGTAGCTACTGATTGCGTGCGCGAGTGTGAGCAGGTGCGTGAGGGCAGGAAGTAAACAGTATAATCCCCCTAATAAGCCTAGCCTCAAAACTTGACTTACGGCATGGCTGAAGGCGCCTTAACGCTCATCAAAGGATTACAGGTGGGTCAGGCCAGGTAGTGAGGCCTTCGAGGGATTAGCCCAGGTTTTATTGATGGAAGATAAAGAAATATATCGTAATTTTCAACCCACTTCCCTTTTTCTTGGTCGGATGACAGTGAAGCATATCGAACTTTTCAATCCACTTCCCCTTTTTTTTTGGTCTGACATCCGTAACTGTCTGTATAGCCTAGCTTAGGCTGACCTCACCTGACCTGCAATTACCTGATTTAACCAAACCAAACTTACCCTGACCTAACCAGTGGACCCTAACCCATCCCAAACCAAATCAACCAAAACCAAAGTAAACTAATCCTGACGAAACCAAACCTACCTCCATTACCCCAAATCTATCTACCAAACCTAACCCAACCTAACCATGCCCAACCTATCCACTTCTGTCCCACCCAATCCTATCCCATCTTGTCCCAGCTTCACCTGACCTGACCTACTTCAAGACTGATGATGTACTTAGCGAGGTCATGATCCGCGACTGACTAAAACGCCCGTTTTTTAAAACTTTTCCTTCCCTTTTAGATTCACGGGAAGGACATCATCTTCTGACTTTTTTTCTTTTTTCTTTTTTTTTTTTTACGTGTCCGACTCTGGGCAAAGGCTCAGGGCCTATTTCTTGGGGGCAGTGGCCTATCCCAAGGCCCAGTAGTCCTCCTACACCTCCACATGTCACCACTTCGGCACTAACACCCACCGTCCATATTGAATACACGCTAGGGCTGTCTCATACAGGACTGGTGTATTGGTATTAGCGGGGGTACTTTTACGACATGTCGGCGGGTCATCTGGTAGATCAGGAGTGTCTGCATTTTAGGAAATTCAAATCCTTAAACTGTTCCCTGCCCCAGCCGGGATTCGATCCTGGGTCCATTAGGACTGCAAGCCGCCTCTCTACCGATTCAGCCACCGCTGGTATTTAAAAAAAAAAAAAAAAAAAAAAATCTTTTCCCTTCGTGCAGCCGAAATTATTGGAACTTGACGGAATCATCTGACCCGTCTCTTCAAAAATCCCTTCGCAAATTTTTGTGTGTTTTTTTCTTAGTTTACTGTCTTAAATATATTTAAAATGTCGATGAAAGGTACTGTGCAATTTTATTAATACGATTTACAACGATATACTGATTTTTAGGCGCTATTTGTATCTCTTTAAAAGTGTCATCCATGTCAGGTGCCACGTTTAGTCAGACAACAGAGCAGACGACGTTCTACCTCCGATATTCATCCAGTCTTGTATGATCTGACACTGACAAATCTTATATATTACGGCCAGGGTCACATCGGGTTTTTTTCAAGAAATATTTTGCTTGTTAATTTGCCCGGAAAAGGAAAATCTGCCATCAAGATAACACGACTGGTTCGGCTCATGTCTTACAGCTGGAAAAGAACACGTTAGCGCCGCCAAGCGAGTTATCGACTGATTCTTATACTTACGAATGGCAACATTGAAATTAATAATATTCCTCGAATATAATTTATTATCAAAATATTCTCTTGATGAGTGAAACCGCTGCGGTGTTGGCCAGAATGGCATTTAGGCTGTATACAAACCAACAGTATGGATGTGGTGGCCATCTCCCACATCTCAAATGTGTTGTGCTTTCATTATCCAACACCAGATATGCGTGCTTTGATGTATTAGTTTATAAATCTAACGCTCCACCACACCAACTACTGTATCAGCAGGAAGGGTCGTTTTAGCTTAACGGGGCTACCAACCTGAACATTTTCCCTTCCCTTGAAAGGGAATCTGCTTGGATACCGATGGAAATCAGAACTCCTTGGAAGGCATGGGAAAGTTAAGGAAAGGGATTATTTTTAAGAATACAGCAGTCAGTTCTTATCCCGGCCATTCCAAGAGTCTTTGCGCCAAATTCCATGTAAATTGGATTCCTTTGTGTTTATACGCCCTCAACATCTCACTCGCACACAAACACACGCACATAAACATGCATACAAAAATACACACACACACACACACACACACACACACACACACACACACACACACACACACACACACATTCTCTCTCTCTCTCTCTCTCTCTCTATCTATCTATCACACACACACACACACACACACACACACACACACACACACACACACACACACACACACACACACACATACACACACACACACACACATCAAAACAACATTATTCACGTTAAACCCTCACAACACTCGTATAATTCACGTACCAACCATTAAGCCCCTCCAAGCATGCTATCTCCCACCAAACGCTATGTAAATAAGCTTGGATGAGACGGAGAGCTGCGCCAAATTCGCGAAGGTCGTTGGAATTTCGTCGTCCCGAATCCTCAAACATCGCGAAAAAAGACGAAAGGAAATCATTTAACGTCAGGCGATTTTTAAAGGTTTTCTATACTACTTTTACTCTAACTTGATCTAAAATTGTCATCTCTCTTTGTTGAATGCCGAGCTGTAACTATAAACTGAGACGAATATGATGCTAAACACAAAGCACTGTTCTGCACACTGTAAATCTATAGGCATTAACGCAAAGAATGTCAGTAAAAAAATAGACAGGTAGGTAGATAGATGGATACAAGGATAAACATTGATATAGATAGATAAAGAAGGTAACAAATAGATAGGCAGACAGATAGATAGGCGGATACACATTGATATAGATAGATAAAGAAAGTACATCATAATAAATCGCTAAGAAAAAGGTGTTACGATGCCTACTCATAATATGGCCATTAAACTGAGGGTTTGAAACTATACCGAAGATTCAAAAATTCTGAAGGGCCTTTTTAGCCAGTGTGGGATGGGAAAATAATACTAATCAACCAGCATTCCACGCAAAGTAAAGCTATTAGGGACTAGGTGGAGGTCAGTCATCCTAATTACCCTCCTTATGTGGGTCTTTTATAACCCAAAAATTAGGGACTATATAAAGCTGAAACATAATGAATAAATGGCGAATAACAATGCAAAGAAAACAGAGGAAAAGAAAGTTGAAACACAGCGAGAAGACGAACGGGAATGAAAGAGAAAAAAGGATGGTATGGAAACTGAAACAAAATGACAAAAATGACGAATGGAAAAAAGAATATTAAATCGAAATACAAGTGCCGTCTGGAGCCATTTTTAAAAACTATATAATACGAGGATAAGGCCATATGGAAGGGATGAGTGATAAGACTGATAAAAAATGTGTACAGACTGAAAGTGAGGGGAGTGTGAGGAAGTGGGAGACCAGGGAGCGAGTGGAAGGATGGTGTGAAAAGATGGTGAGTTCTGGGACGGCCTGTATGGGTGTAGCAAAGCCTTAGCTCAAAAGATTTCTCCACCACCATCGACACCACCACCTCCACTAACACCACTATCACCACCATACACCACCACCACTACCATCATCACCACTACTACTACTACCACCGCCACTACCATACCCCACCACCACCACCATTAATAACAAAAAAACAACAAACACCCATTGTTTTTTGTAAGTAAACGTAGCCATTCACAACGGAAAAAAAAAAAAAAAAATGGTTAGTATTTTCTCTTTCCAACTGCACCGAAATGTTTACACTCCTAATGCATAAAATTCTACGACCTCGAAAAACAGTAAGAGAAAAAGAGAAAAAAAATATACCTTTTCCCGTTGTTACCTTTATTACCTCGAAAAACATGGAATAAAAAAAAAATTAACTAAACTTTTCCCTCCAAAACTTAACCGAAATGTTTACACTTCTGATGTTATAATTCTGAATGATGTTAAAATTATATCACCTCGAAAAACAATAAACATAAATAAAGGGAATAAATAAAGATAAGCATTCAATCTTTTCCCTTTACAACGCTACCGCTATATTTTCACTTACAATGCCTACAATTCAATCACCACTAAACATCTGAGTGCTTAAAAACATTTGGTATTTTGGAAGGTCATGGAATGTTTACTGACAAGTGCTGTTGATGTTTAGACACAATTTTTCACATGCCACTGGACAAACATAATCAAAACAAATATATTATTGGACTGGGCCACCGTCAAAATAAGTAACGAGAAATACAAAAATATACAGTATAAGGAAATTCATGCATATAAATACAATCTCTCTCTCTCTCTCTCTCTCTCTCTCTCTCATGGATGCTGCTTCAAACCCCTTCATTAAGAGCTCTAAGCTAAAAAAAAAAATAATAATAATAATAAATGGCCGTAGCAGGAGCACAAAAGTCAGGTGGAATTTGGGGAAGGGAAGTTTAGGTGTGTGTGTGTGTGTATTGTGGGGGTAATATTGCCTCCACTGCAAACTGCGCCATCGTGAGTGTTGACCTACGGGTGATATTTAACTTTTAGATGCTACTGGGGATGGAGAAAAAAAAAAAAAAAAAAAAACGGGAGGGATCTTGTTGCTCTTTAGGATGCAACAATCATCGCTTGGAAAATGAATGGCCAATTTTTACTCACACACACACACACACACACACACACACACACACACACACACACACAGTGTGTGTGTGTGTGTGTGTGTGTGTGTGGATAAACAAGGAAATACACAGACAGAAGGATAGACAGACACATAGATAGACAGACACAACGAGATACAACCCTGCATAAACATACAGTCTATCTTCTCTCTACCACAATGAATGAACTTTGGGATTAGGCGCGTGACAAATGGGAGATAAAAACAATTTGGATAAACAGACGATGTTCTGACAGACCATCTTTTTTTTTTTTTATACGTCGTCCAACCAAGGTAAACTCTGTCATTATTCTTGTGACAAAAGATACAGAGAATTATGGAAATATGTATGTAGCGTTCTGCGTTTGTATACTTTTGCACCCAGACCCCAACATCCACCTCTGTGCTGTAACGAGTCCATGGAGGGAAGCACGGCAGTTACAGTAAAGCCCAATGGTTGCAGCACCTCATGTAGGGCCATCGTCACTGGGGAGGCTTGTACTTTGCACCATTAACACCATCACCGCTACAACCACACCGCTCCCAATGTCCTAACTACACTGCCACAGTCCTCTTTATAGGCACACTTCTATACTAACTCTTATTTCATTTACTTTAGGAGATTGTCGTTCTTTTTCAGTTTAATTCCTGCAGCTCAGTGCCAGCATAATGTTACGGTTCTGCATACTTTCCACAGCACTTCCTCGTGGCTAGCACCGTAGTCTTGTGTTGATCTCTTGCAATATCTCAGCATTCATGAGGGAGATTGGGCAATTCTGCACCTACTTTAAATGACGAGAGTATACGCATTCCATACTTACCGATACAACCAGGAGACTTCGCTACCCAGTAAAAATATAAATAAATAAATAAATAACATGGTGGACTGCAGGAGGTGGAGAACTTCAGCCTGCAGTCCACCGGGTTCACGTCCGGATGAGAATGGGTCCACAACAGCAACCAGTATCACAGGTACCATAATACATGACTACCACCATCTCCATCACCACAACTACCACAATTACATCGCTATCATCGTCACTACTACAACTATCCCCTCAGCTACATGGTTTGATATTGCCTTCTTCACATTCAACCCCCTATAATACTAACAAATCCGCCACACTACCACCACACACACAACTGACAATACCACAACAACCACATCAACACCACACGCCATCACCACAACCAGGCAACACAACAACCAAAATGATACAGTTTTACTACACCACAAACACATCATCGCACCACCACCACACCCACACCGTCAACCACACCACCACACCTTCAACACATCACAACCACAAGGCCACAACACCACCACCACACCCACACCGTCAACCACACCACCACCACCACAACAAATCACAACCACACCATCATACATCACCAACACAACTTCAGCTGAATCACCTTGCCCAATACTATCTGTTTCCTCTCAGTGATTCCAATATGGTGGCGAAATGTGGTTAGAGGGCGAGATACTGGAGGCAGAGGGAGGGATAGGACGAGGGAGAGGTGAGGAAAGGTTGGGATAGGTGAGCATGGGTGAAGGTAAGGGAGGGGTAGGTGAGGGTGGGAGAGGTAAGGGAGAGATAGGTAAGAGAGGGACCGATAGGTAAAAGCGGGATAGGTGAGGGAGGGAAGTGTTAGGGAGGAATGGGTGAGGGAGTGAAACGTGAGGGTGGGATTGATGAAGGTGAGACAGGTGACGGTGGGATGGGTCAGGGAGGGATAGACAGCACTAGAGTAGAGTTGGGAGCATGCTGGGTCAGGCTAGGTTGCAGAAGTTTATGTCAGGTTCGGTGAAGTTAGGATATATTACGTTAGATTAGGATAAGTTATGTTAGATTAGTTAGAATGAAGTGTCAGACGAGATTACGTTATGTTAGGATACGATATGTCAGATGGGACTGGGTTGGGTTGGGTCGGGCATATCACATCTCCCCCTCTCACTCGCTGTATTCACTCCTCACTTCCTATAAAACATTTCGCTGGGGATCACTGATATGACATTTTTTGCTCGGACGAATTTTACCTTCCACCTTTTTTCCTCCAATTTTCCTGGCATTTTTGCCTGCGCTGTCAACGCAATGTACACGAAAGCAACACCCACCCATGTTGTACTTTCTCACTGTAAGATTTTTTAGTCATCACAGCTGTCAAAAGATTTCACTGTTAAATGTTCACCTCTCGAAGCAATAAAAATTTTCACTAACGGAAATGAACTTACTGTTTGAATCAAATTTTCCTTATTCAATGCTACCACAAATTTCAGTTTTCAAGTCCGAGTTCCCTCAAAATAATATTCATTTTTCGTAAAAACTAAAAATTTTACTTTTCTCGGTAATCAGAATTCTCACACGTTGAAGCAATGAGAGTTCCCAGCATACGATTCTCACCAAATAACATATTTTCGTAGAGATCAGAATTTTCAATAAAGAATTACCCTTTTCCGTAGCATGTTACCAGGACTATGCGGAACGTTATGAAAGCACGCCTCTCCCAGCACTCAGCACAGGTAAGTGGGCTAAAGTGCAGCGTAATGCGGACTCAGAACACCTTTTGTCTCTTCTGCCGACCAGACTATACACACTGCTTAAAACTTGATCCACACACACACTCTTACAACGAGGTATCATTTCCTACCTATCAACACACACACCCACACCCACACCCACACACACCCACCCACACACACACACACAGCCCTTCAGCCTAACCCACACACAATCACAACCAGGTATCGTTTATAACCTATCAAAAGAACATCATTCATTCTTTACTTGATTCTACACATTATTTAATTTTAATCGAAATACATTTACTAGTAATGATCTTTATTCATTCAGTTATACACATTACTAATCAATGATCCATACACATAGACGTCATTATTATATTTACTCATTCTTATCGCTTCCATCCACCTATCATCATTTTTACTTCTTTACACATGCAAATTTTTTCAGAGTCCTGCCTATCCACACAATCTAACCAGTACACTATTTCTTTTTTTTTCTTTTTTTTTTTTTTAAATCTACCCACATAGCTTTCCCCAGGGGCTGTCACACACCCTTACCTCTTCTCTTGCTCTCTCTTTCTGCCAACTCATCTATCCTCACACCTCACCCATCCACTACACACCTACAGTAGGATATTTTTTGTTGAATCCACGATCCCACTCCACCTCTCTCTCTCTCTCTCTCTCTCTCTCTTGGCATAATGTAGAGATCAAGGGTGCCCCTGTGGCCTGTCCTCTCTCTCCTTATCATAATTATTTTGGTGAGATGTCCAGACCACACCCGCCTAATCTCTCCACTTGCTGCACCAATGAACTTCGTCTTTTCTTCCATTTCTTTTTTCTGTCTGTCTGTCTGTCTGTCTGTCTCTCTCTCTCTCTCTCTCTCTCTCTCTCTCTCTCTCACACACACACACACACACACACACACACAAACATAAACACACATTCAGATCTCCACATCCAAGTGGTCTGTCTCTTCTCCACACTCTCCCTCTCGTCCCCTCCTTTCATCTTGACCTTTCATCCCCCTCTCACCCACCCTCTCTTTATCCCTTTCTTTCCATGGCCTCTCACAGTTTATCCCTCTTTTTTCTTAGGCGTCTTTATACTTAAATCTTGACGTTCTTGCTTTTCATACATTTTCTGGTAAAACTAACAAGACTTCAACCCTAGTAAGAACTTCCTATCGCTGAAGATGGCCTGGAGAGCCGAAAATCCGAAGAAAAACAACTACAGCATAGATGACACCACAAGAACCGAGGACATGGCCGCCTGAGGAGAGATTATCACTAGGCTTCAGGGAGAAGCAAAACATGCCAACAAACAACGTGAAAGCATTGCAAAAAAGTTGTATATGTAATGCAGAACTTGCAAACATTTTAATAAAGCATGTTCCGGAAATAATACTAATACTAATAATTATAATAATAACCAAAACAGTCAAGGATGGCTGGTGATTTAGAAGGCTAAGGCGCTCAAACCTTAGGTGGTTCATAAAAATTTAAATCCATGTCGTGACTGGGTTTAACTGCTCACTTAATGCCATTCAAGGAAGCGCTACTGGTCACTCTTATCTTACGTTTCAGAAAGGGAAATAAAATGTTAGGCCGCGAAAAAAATAAAAAATAAAAAAATCTGGTCCTTTACGTGTATCACATATTCGACGTTCACCAACCATTCCATTTTATTTTCTTGCATTTAGACTACACTCCATATGGCTATTTTTCCACGTTTTCCCTATTTCTTTGGGCTATATTTTCACGTTTATCTTCTACTCTTTGCCTATTTTTCCACATGTATCCCCTACTCCCTTTGGCTATTTTTCCTACTCCCTTTGGCTATTTTTCCACATTCATTTTCTATTCTCCTCTGGCTCTATTTTCCACATTTATCCACTACTCCTTTTGACTATTTTTTCATGTTTCCTCATTATTTTTTTTCTATTTCTTTCTCAAATACAGAGTTCATTTTATTCTACCATTATGGCATCTTTCTATGATTTTATACTTTAATTTTTAACTTATTTTACGTCTCTTGGTCCCTTTTCTTACTTTTCTACGCGCTCTCTCTGTCTGTCTGTCTGTCTCTGTCTCTGTCTCTCTCTCTCTCTCTCTCTCTCTCTCTCTCTCACACACACACACACACACACACACACACACACACACACACACACAAACACACACACACACAAACACATTCCCCTTCTCCACGTGTCAAAGCTCACTTTCCCCTCCTTCATTCACTGTCTTTAGCTCAGGTACTCCACACACTCCCTGCCTCCATTCAATGCTCCCCCCCCTCTCTCTCTCTCTCTCTCTCTCACACACACACACACACACATTTCATCTCACAAACCAAACCAAATCCAACTCTTACCTTATTTCACTTTAGTCTTGTTGGAACAGTTATCAATCAACCAACCAATCTATCTAAATCTATCTATCTATCTACCTACCTACCTGCATACCTACTTACCTACCGCTTTATTAATCAACTTATCTATTCCAAGACGAGATTTACGTAAAAAAAAAAAACTGCGATTATTGGATAGATTAAAACATATAAGTTATAAATCCAATTCGGCCTGAAGCGAGACGGCAGAGAATGAGGGTAAAGGTTAGAAATGGATTGAGAGAGAGAGAGAGAGAGAGAGAGAGAGAGTGGTGTGTGTGTGTGTGTGTGTGTGTGTGTGTGTGTGTGTGTGTGTGTGTGTGTGTGTGTGTGTGTGTGTGTGTGTGTGTGTGTGTGTGTGTGCGTGCGCGTGCGCGTCGCCTGAAAGGGTTGTAGCATAATTACTTTAGGTTGTCTTCAGCACCTGTTCCTTTACCTATTTCTGCTTATGACACCTTGATGTACACTTTACTAATGACTTGCTTACCTTCACGTCCCAGCGCAGGGCCGTATTATAGTAAGATTAAAAGGCTCTCTAACACCTCTTCCTTACGAGTATATTTCTTAGTTATTCATGGCAGAGGAATTATTTAAGGTAGATAAATTACTCATGGTAGGTGCGCTATTCATGGTGTTTATTCATTGTGGAAGTTATTCTTAGGAGAGGCGTAATCCAAGGTAATGAAGTTTCTCTGGCATTATCTATGAAACTGTCTTTATCAGAATGACAGGACTGGCTTAATTAAAAATGATGCAGTTTTTACGCAATGCACTCCCTTCATGATTTATTATTACACACACACACACACACACACACACACACACACACACAACCATCCACTTTCCTTCCTTGAGATTACAAGATCTCTCTCTCTCTCTCTCTCTCTCTCTCTCTCTCTCTCTCCCTAGCGCCTAACCCTGGCCATTTACCCGATAATCCCACTGTTCATCCTGTGACATATCTTACGCTCCATGACATTTACATCTGGAAATTATCATACTACCTGGCCCCTTCCTCTCTCTCTCTCTCTCTCTCTCTCTCTCTCTCTCTCGGGATATAAGTTCATCTAGACAATCAAAGGTTTCAGCGGGGGAAGTTTTAGGAGGTCATGGTTTTGTTCGAACGACTCTGAGTGACTTAGTGCAGTGCTGGGGGGAGAGGAAGAAGGGGAAGGGGTCGCTGGGTTCAGAAGGAGGGGAAGAGAGGTGGGAGGGGGTGACTGAAGAGGGGAGGAAGTGGGGGAGCCTGAGGTCATATGTGGATAAGATTGGATTTGGTGTGTGTGTGTGTGTGTGTGTGTGTGTGTGTGTGTGTGTGTGTGTGTGTGTGTGTGTGTGTGTGTGTGTGTGTGTGTGTGTGTGTGTGTGTGTGTGTGTGTGACGGGAGAGCGAAAGGGAAGGGGGAGTAAGGAGAGGGGGAAAGGGAAAGGGCGTTGAGAGAACTGGAGGGGTAGGAGGCTGAAGGCCCCTTGTGGGTGGATGAGGCTGAAGCTGGATTTTGCTTTTGTATGTGTCGGGGTTGAAGGGACGGGGAAGTGGAAGAGGGAGGGGTTGACGAGAGAGGAAAAGAGTAGAGATCCTCCGTGGGGTTTGTAGCTGTTCCTGTGTGCTGGGGTGAGAGGAGGGTGAAAGGGAAGGGGTGAGTAACAACAACAACAACAACAACAATAATAATAATAATAATAATAACAACAACAACAACAGCAAATAAAAATAACAAATATAACATTAAAATACTACCAACAATGAAGGCGGGATTAGGTCTTTTGTATCGGGTAGCCCAAAGCTTCCTAATGATCAACCTGCGTGAGCTTTGTGGTCCGCGCCAAGAAGTCGGTGTAAGAATCAGTTAAGCCTCACGTAAGAAGCAGAAATCAGGGTACGGAGAGACTTACGTGACCTATCTCCTCCTCAGTTAATATTATTATTATTATTATTATTATTATTAATTTTCGTCACCCATTTGCCTCATTTTCCCATCATTTCCGTCAACCATTTGCCTCATATTCCAACCATTTTCGTCACCCATTGGTCTCATTTTCCTGTCATTTTCGTCACCCATTTGCCTCATTTTCTCATCATTTTCGTCACCCATTGGTCTCATTTTCCTGTCATTTTCGTCACCCACTGGTCTCATTTTCCCATCATTTTCGTAAACCATTTGCCTTGTTTTTCCCGGTATTTTTTCCTTCAATTCTGAACTGTAACATGAGAATAACGCTAAAATATAACGTCAATCACGAAAAAGTACTGGGAATTGCACGCAGGACCGTACTTTTGCTGTGCTACGACTGGGGTAAAAAACAGGCTGAAAAATTAAAGACCAAGAATTATAGCTAGAACCATCAGTCATTAGCGGGAGTACAGTAAATTACAAGTACATAATTACAGGCTGACTGAAGTGGATAATTAAAGAGGTCTCATGTAATCACCTCATTAACCTTAACGTGCTTACCATATGCGACTAATTGACCTAGACAGCTACGGAAAGAAAAAAGGCTTACCACTAATGCCCTCCACTGCCTCATAATTACGTAAGCCAATCTCCATTAACGGCAATTAACCTTGAATACGTCTCCCTGACATAATTCATCATGGCCACTCACTCACACATACACACACACACACACACACACACACACACACACACACACACACACACACACACACACACACACACACACACACACACACACTTTCCCTCCCTCCCTCTCTCTCTCTCTCTCTAAAACGTAACTTTGGAAAGGTGGCTTTGTAAGAATAACACTGAACCCACGTAACAGTTTCCCAGGTAATACATACATTTACGAACGCTTCAGCTACCGACAGAAGATTATATTCACAAAAAGGATAAAGTAACAGGTAAAAGCTTTCATGCGATACTTTTCTTAATGCAATCCCTAACCCTTCACCTCAAAGTCTCTCCTGAGCCGAATTAAATTGTCAGACGGTATCACGAATAAAATGAATGCAAAAACATCCTATAGAAGGGGATAACACTTGAAAATACCCTACAAAGGAGAATAAAATGAGAAAAAGAGAATAAAGCAGAAAATACGCTACAAAAAAATAAAATCAGAAAATAACCTACACAGGGGAATAAAACCAGTGAATAACCTAAGACAATAAAGCCAGAAAATATCCTACAGAAGAGGATAAAACCAGGAAATAACCTACAAAAAAATAAAACCCGTAAATAACCTACAAAAGAGAATAAAACCAGAGAATGCCCAACAGAAGGGGATTAAACCACGGTATTGCAATGAAGGGTGGGGGAAGTGGCCAGGGCAAGTGGTGGGCGGCTGCAACAAGATACGTGATAGTTACATCTTATTTTAAAGTTACAAAAAACAAGAAAATTCAAAGCTTAATCCATGGCATTAAAAACAGTGGTTGTTACGTGGCTAATACGGTGAAAGAAAAATATAGTAACAAGACTGTGTGGTACGTGGTTAAAAGTTAGAACAATACTCTTTTCACTTCAACGTGGCCTAAAGTTGTCCTCTTTCCATCTTGAATGCTGAGTCTAACGATAAATTTATACTAGAATATGGTGCTAGTCACGAAGAAGTGCTATGGAACGGATGGACATGCTGTACCGTCTTTGTCTGCCATTGACCTCCGTGAAACAAGGTATAAAAGAACGAAAATTTGGGCCAAGTTAAAGGGAAAGGGGTATAGTCATAACAGATATGTATGGAAGTTTGTGAAAGGAATTACAAGCTTAAATTATGGTTAAAAGAAAAAAAAATGTATGTGTGTGTGTGTGTGTGTGAGAGAGAGAGAGAGAGAGAGAGAGAGAGGAGGGGGGCGAGGAGGAGGAGGAGGAGGAGAAAAGTGGAAGGGGACATCAGTGTAACTCATGTGATAGATGCAAATAATGGCAGTGACGACAGTAAAGAGTTGTAATATCACGAATACTAGCCGTTTACAGATGTGATTGACAGTGCTCGAAGAAGTTGTGGAGGGAAGCTGAGATGTTAAAATCGAGGTAGAAAGTTGGGCTTATATGGGTGCTAAGAGATGGATGAAAGAGGGAGAAAAATGGTGTGAGAATTCTGAAGGTATATGGATGATGGATGAAAGGGGGAGTAAACGGTGTGAGAATTCTGAAGATATATAAAAGAAGGAGAAAAATAGTGTGAGATTTCTGAAGATATTTAAAAAGATGAAGAAAAGTGGTGTGAAAGTTAAGGTAGAGTTAAAAAAAAAAAAATCTCAGTCCCGTCTGAGGAAAAATTACAATTGGCGAAATACAATGAAATTCCAGTCTCCGCTAGTGTGTGTTTCAGATGGTTCGACTTTTCCACTATGTATTCGTCAAACCTTGGGGAAGATAACTTCTCTCTCTGACTGTACCCCAGGTGGGAAGAAACACAATTTGGCCAGGGATTGGGAAGTTGGGGAAAGTAGTTACAAGTTGAAATTGAGGTAAAATATAGCAGCTGTTAAGGGTGCTATTGCTATGAGAGATGGAGGTAATGGCAGTGTGAGTTGTGGAAGATGGTAGTGTTTTCATCTGACAGAACTGGGCAACTTTCACAACCGGGCCACTCCTACAACTCGCATATTAGGTTGTGGTAGTATAGAATTAGATGGGACTTTGATGAGAAGTAGGAATAAGTCTCCTTGGTAATTAGTCAATTTTACTCTCCAATCTAAGGACCCCCAGCCATCAACAATTCTGAAACGTTACGGATCTTTGAACAGATGTACACTGGTAGTAACAGATGTAGAGGATGGCATAAGGAGCCGCAAAATAAATAAATAAATAAATAAAAGTAGGAAAGTAGGCCAAATTAAGGTGGCAACAATAGAACCGGAATTACAACTGATATCGATACAGAAATTTTTGGAAAGTTATGATCTCAAAACCATGACTTAAAAAAAAAAAAAGCTCATGTTTACAATACAGAAAGACTTTATATAGAACGCAAGATAAAGGAAATGTTACTAATGTTACTACGATGTGTAACATTTGGTAATAAAGAGAGAATTGGTATTAACGAAAGAATCCGACATTGGCACAGTAAGTTGTGAGAGGCAGCAACGGGTTAAACTTAGAAAACTGCGTTAACATGAATACTGTATCAATGAAAGATTAAGATGACTGTGGCGATATGTGGGACAGATGGTAGCAACAAGAGAATTCGTAGTTACATCAGCGTTGGGCAGTGTTATATAATGTTAGAGGGGAAAAAATAGAAGTACAAAAGACGCTGACACAAGAGCAATATCAGTGAATGAGGGTGATGGTGGTGGCGTGAACTAAGTGGTGGCAACAACAAAACTGGTTGTCACGAGAGAAAATCGACAGTGTTGCAGAGTCATGATTACTGCAAGTTACAGTAAGTTACGATACACGAAGAGCTGTTCCAGAAACATAAACAATGAGAGCTGACGGAGGAGGTGGTAAGATGGGTGACAGGTGGTAGCAATAAGAGCATTCGGAGTTTTTATTTTTTCTGACGGTGCGACAAAAATACAGTATATAACAAGTTGAAACCATAAAAATATATATATATATATATATATATATATATATATATATATATATATATATATATATATATATATATAGGTAAAAAGTGAGGCAGGTGGTAGCAACAAGAAAAATGGTAATGACGGCTGTGTCTGATTGTGATGAAGCTATGAATACAGAAATTGATAGCAATATACCGTGTATCTCTCTCTCCCTCTCTCTGTATATATATATATATATATATATATATATATATATATATATATACAGTATATGTATGTATATGAGATGAAGGATGTGACTGGGAGAATTATAGGACGTGGCAGCAAGATAAGAACTTGTAGTAATGAGAAGTCTGAAGGCAGTAAAGAAAATTATGAAAAGCTACTGGAAGTTGAAATCCGGGGGGGGGGGGGGATCGTTCTCTAGCAATAAAAGATGGGAGAAGTTTTAATGGTATGTGTGGATGGGGTTGCAACAAGAGTACCGGTAGTACCAAAGTAAATTTCGGTAAAGAAGTAATAAAAGCAGGTTGCAATAAAAAAAAATGCAAACCTCTCACAAAGTGCATACCTTCGCTGGAGCCAATAAAATATATGATTTACTGCTGAGAGTACTGGCAGTATCAAATATCGGTAAGAAAGTAATAAAAACCGGTTGCAATAAAATAAAAACTAGTCAGCACTCACAAAGTGCATAACTCCGACAACGTCAATAAAATTTATGATTTACCGCTGTTATTCTTATTTCCTATTCAGAAGTATATATTTACGGTCTCACACAGTCAATTAATTCGAGGGTCTTGGTCTGTCCTGTTACACAATCTCAAAGAGCGCATACCTCAGAGAACGTCATAAAATTTGTGATTCATTCCTACATCCGGATTTGGACCCACCTCAAAATCTAATCAACTCTTCATTGGCCCACTGTCCACTTATCCAAGAGATTTCACTCAAATTAAAACTCTTTTCTTGTACTCGGGCAGACTGACACACACACACACACACACACACACACACACACACACACACACACACACACACACACACACACACACGGGTGACTACAAAACCTCCGTCCAACCTCGCTGGCGCATATAAACATGGTAAGACCTATGCTGAGCGTTGAAGCAGTGACATGAAGAAAACGACAGTAAATTTATCTTGAAGCAGTACGAAAAACTGGCAATAATAGTTGTGGACCTGGATACACGGGTCTAGGAAGTCGGCACAGTTGTAAAGAAGAGCATATTAAACCTAGCTTGTTATGATAGTTACCCGGTACACTGAATGAGAAATATGATGACAGTTGTGAGGAAGTCGATAGTAATAAGTAATTTGGTGGTGACGAGAAAATTTCAGTGATACAAAGGGTAATAAAATGTTGACAAGAAAAAAAAAAAAAACTTGCAGGTATTATGTGCAAATGCCAAAATATTAACGAAAAACAGAGGAAGTGGTGGTGGGAAATATGGGAGGTGGCAGGAACGAGAGAAACTGATATTAACATGTGCTATAATAGTTGTGGAAGCTGAGAATGTAACTGCCCTAAAACTAGCTACAATAATAACTGGAAAGATGAAGAAAGTGGTAGTGAAAAAAAGTAAAAGAAATTTGTCTGACACTGCTATGAAAAGTAATAAACGCTGAGACCATGGGACAAGGAAAAAATATATACATACATCTGGGCAGAACATACACGAACAGTTATAAAGAGTTCAGACAATATAAAAATAAAAAAAGGAAGAAGAAAAGAGAAAAGGCGTCATTTAAGGAAGCAAAATATTAATGAACGATAAAGGACGTAGAGGAATCATTGGGGTAGGAAGCAGCAACAGAAGAACTGGTAGTTACTGGCGTGTTTAGTAATGGTTCAGAAGGTTGCGAAAAGTAGCTGAGTTAAAATCGAGGGAAAACTGATTTACATGGGTGCTCTACGCAATGAATGATGGGGATACAGTAAGTGATATTTGTGGTAGGTGATAATAACGAGAGAAAATGACAGTAACGAGACAGATTGACAGTAACGAGAGAAGTTGATAGTAACGAGAAAGACCGAGATATTAACAGTGACGAGATAGACACTGACAGTAACAAGTGTGGTAGCTGTCGTGAAAGTTGATTAAAGTTGTAAAGTATGGCCACATTAAAACAAGCTTGTGACGAATGACTATAAATACTGAGAATGGATGTGTATAACAAGGGAAATTGGTTAACAGCAACGAGAAATATTGGTAGTAAAAGGTATCGCAGCAGTTGTGAAAGTAAAAAAAAAAAAAAGTTGAAAAAAGGTTGTAATGTCAGCCACATCAAAAACTAACTTGCTTCGGATGATTATGATGACTGAAAAGGGTGGAGGCAGAGGCAGAAAAAACTAATGGGAAGTGGTATTCCTGAGACTTGTATTAACAGCTGTGGTACGAGATGGTGTGTGTGGGGTGGCACTCGTGAAAGTTGAGGGAAGTTGTAAAGTCTAAACACATGAAAACAAACTTATTGCGAATGGTTATAATAATTAGGAAAGATCGAGGTACAGTTAGAAAAAAAATACTGAGAAAAGGTATTAACAAGAGACTGGTATTAACGTGAGATTGGTATTAACAGGTGTGGTATGAGTTGGAGGGGTGGTAGGTTGCGGGCGGGCGTGTGAGCTCCACCAACCTTCACTGCGGCACTGCACACTAGCAACTGGTGTGCCAAAGCCGCGCCGGACCCTCTGCCTGGAGTCGAGAGGGTGCCACGAGAAGGAGTAGGGGTGCCAGGAGGGGTAGGGGATGCCTGAGGAGGGACAGGGATGAGGGATAAGGCTAGAAGGTTGGGGTGCCATAGGGAGGGGAAGGAGAGGGGATAAGGACATTAGGAAGAATGGGGTGATAGGAAGACAAGGAAGGACAGAGGAATGTGGGGTGTCTGATAGGAACGGGTGAAAGGAAGACAAGGAAGGGGGAGGTAGGAGGAGGTGAAATAAGTGAGGGGAGATGGGGAGTTAGAAGGAAAAGGGGAGATGAGACAGGAGTGCCACAAGAAGAGGAGAAGGTGCCGGAGAAGCGAGGGGGTGGGGGTGTTAGGATGAAGGGTGGAGAGAGGGTATAGGAAGGAGAGAGAGAGAGAGAGAGAGAGAGAGAGAGAGAGAGAGAGAGAGAGAGAGAGAGAGAGAGAGAGAGAGAGAGAATGTGCAAGAGGATGAAGAACGGGGGAGGTGGTAGGGAGAGGTGGCTGGGAAGGAAGTGAAAGATAAGGGGGGAAGGGTAGCAGGAAGAATGGAGAGGTACCAGGAGGAGACAGACGCAAGACGAGGGGTATTTGAAGGTAGGGAGGGGTAGTTAGGGGAAAGAAGGTATTATGAGAAAAGAAAGATGTCAGAGTGAAGAGAGGAAAGACATCAAGAAGAAAATTAATGGCGGGAGGGACGATGTGACAGGAGGAAAGAGATGCTAATTCCTCTCAGCTAAATAAAATCGTCTGGAGGTGGATCGTACTACCTCCAGACGAGTTCATACCGTCACTTCAATTCCTCCCTCAGGTTAATAAAATCGCCTGAAGGTGTACCAAGAACAAACTACAGACGTCCTCAGGCTGGCGGGGTTAAGAAGGCATCCCACAATCAACAATCGTCCACAATGCCCACATCCCACTACACCTCTCCTTCAATCATCCACAATACCTACATCCCACCACACTTTTCCTTCCGTACACCCACACCGTTGCAGGAACAGAGCAGTTAGACCTCGAGATACGAAGCTGCAACACCGTACTCTCACTGATTGCCTTCCTGCCCCAAATGAGGGAAAATAGGAGAAAATAAAACTAAAAGAAAATTCTATTATTTCCCCAGCGTCGGCTTAATTGCTCCCGAACTCCTTTACCTTCAGAATATCCAGTTTCCTTAATTACCCCTCAAATTTCAAGATATTCATTATTATTTATTTATTTGCTTATTTATTTTTCATTAACAAAGAACTCTGCCCTGTATTCACTCTCTTATCTTTAATTTATCCAGCTTCTTTCATTATCCTTCACAATTCAAGGCTTTCCATTTAGGCTATTTTTTTATTTATTTTTCATTATACAACTCAGCCCTACACTACCCCAAGCGAGGTTACAGGCCAAGTATTCTTAGTTTACACAGCCTCTTGTATTTTACTGCAGACTCCACGATTGCCATTCACGTATTTATTTATTTATTCATTTTTCATTATACAAACGAACTATACCAACATTATAGCCTTTATTTATACATCCTCTTTTATTTCCCTGTATACTCCATGATTCCCACTTACGTACTATTTATTTATGTATTTATCTCTTTATTTTTCATTATACAACGCAGCCCCATACAACCCCAGGCGAGGCAAGAGGCCAGACTTCCTAACTCTGGAACATTAAGGGGTACGTGACTGGCCTGTCCCCCTGATGGCATTACAGGATCGGAAAAACCTGGAAACTCCCTAACACCTCTTCCGCTGCGATTTGTTTTTGGATATGGCTAGTTAATATCCTTTGTGTACATTATTTATGCAGAGTATGGCGATAATAGAAGGATTTATGTGGGACAAGTAGTGCTGCCTACTTCTTCCTTCACCTTTACAATTGTTTCTGTGTCTGCCTCCCTCTCTTCCTGCTTATCGTATTCCTTCCTGTCACTCTTTATTATTCTTTTCAGTTCAGTTGGCTTTAAACTGCGTTGCAAGACTAATGGTTTCCTGTAACCCAGGAAATCATTGACAACTCGGCGTGGTAACCATATATCTAGGTCAGAGGGTGAAGTGGAGCCTATTATGGTGCCCCTGTTAACTGGGTGGACAAAAGCAACTGCGGTGTTCATCGAGGAACGAAACCTCTACATTTTTCCCCGCACCTCGCTGTGGCGAGGAACCGTCAACCGAAAGGGAATATCGGCTCACTGAACGGGAAGGTCTTGCAGGGACGGTTGCTTGCCTGTGACTGATGTGTCTGCTCGGCCAGACAGATTCATGTTAATCAACAACAACATCAGTTTACTTGTACATTAATTCCAAAGTTTTAATATCAACACAGTTTGCATATATAACATACTGGGGTATAATGAGGTATGTGCAATGCAAATCGCTGATGCTGGGATGTTACGTAATCTCCAAAGCTACTTAGAGTAGGACCCTAAGTACGACCACGCTGGGGTAGAGAACGTTTGGGATGATATGCGAAACAGAGAAGTCGGGTGAGTTTAATGGCCCTTTGAAACTGGTGGAATCCTGTGTAGCTTCCAAGAAAGCAGAGTACATGAGATGGGTGGAGGAGTGGAAGAGAATTTCGTTCCCCATATAACCAATAACATAATATTTTAGCCCATATATACCCTACTTCCTCTCTCTCTCTCTCTCATCCATAGTGATTCCAATCCTCCTCGCAGCAGACCTCTTCCCATCCCTTTATACCTTTTTCATAGAAAGGGTCGCCCCAAAGGTTTCCCATACATTCTGAAGTATAATAATATTTTCCACCATTTTTCCGTCGAAAGTTTTTCACTTTATCACAAGCTCCAAAAAAGACTCCTCTGATTTTTTTTTCACCACTTTATTTTTTTTTTTAGGTCTCTAGTTATTCTATTCTTAGGAACTGCAAGCAAAAATCTCAACAATTTTAGGGACTACACACAAAACTCACAACTAGTTTTAGAGATTACACGCAAAAGTCTCACAACTATTTTAGAGATTACACGCAAAACTCACAACTATGCTACAGCCAGACGATTTATTGGATGGGTTAGCCTGAGAGACCGGCCGACCTCTCCCTGGTTGCTTTAATGTCTCTCTGTTTGGCGTGTGGTTCTCATATTGCGGGGATCAGCGCACGCACACACACACACACACACACACACACACACACACACACACACACACACATACACACACACACACACACACACACACACACACACCTTTCCTTTATCGAAGGCTAGTCCAGGCTTTCCATTAATATGTCTTTCTACTTTTACTGAGTGATGGTATGTACAGAGTCTGGGTTTGGGTGGGTGAGGATGGATGAGTGAGGGTAAGGATGAATAAGGATGAGGATGTGGATGAATAAGGGTGAGCATGTGGGTGAGTAAGGGTGAGGATGTGAGAGAGTAAGGACGATGATGTAGGTGAGTACGGATGAGGATGTGAGTAAGAGTGAGGATGTGGATGAGTAAGGATGAGGATGAGTAAGGGTGAGAGTGTGGATGAGTAGGGGTGAGGATATGGAAGATTATGGGTGTGGATGTGGATGAGTGAGGAGGTGGACAAACACGAGTGAGGATGTGGATGAATAAATGTGAGAATGTGGATGAGTGAGGACAAGGATGTGGACGAATAAGAGAGGATGTGGATGAATAATGGTGAGGGTGTAGATGAATGAGTGAGGATGGGGATGAATGAGGGTGAGGGTGAGAAGGCTGGTAAAGGTAAGGGTGTGGGTGTAGCTGCAGAGAATAGGTATTAAACTTTGACAATGCCCGCTTTACCTCAATCCCCGATCGCCATGGGAATACGATACAGGAACTATTGATCTGTTAGAGTTCTGTCAGTCTTTCCCAGCTTTCCTGTCAACTTCCTCTCCCACCCGCCCACATGAGACCCCATCCCACGCCCTAATTCTGACGCTGCCTTCCTCTACATCCGCCATTTCCCTTCCAAGTTTTATCATCTAAGTTTAATGACTACGTAGAGATGAAAGCCTGATATAGAAGCGTGTCTTGATTTCGTGGACTGCTCGTATGAAAGCATTATACACGAATCATACCCGCATACGTTTTTAAATTTATGGACAAAGCACATATTCAGCATAATTCTTCCATCATCTAAGAGTGTTTGATTTCAATGTGCAGATTATAGTGTGATATTTAAATGTGTTTGACGATAACCCTACGCTATATAAAGAAATCCTGATGATGAATGGATGTTACCTAAGTCTGTCAAGATACCGGTATGTAATTGTTATGGTGTCGTCCCTAAATAGAGGAGACAATGATACTTCAGTGTCATGTAAAGCCAATCATCAAAAAACACATACATCGTTCATAAAAAAAAATACACAAACTGTTGTTATGAAAAAATACACTTACCGTTGTTATGAACAACAAAAAAACACACAGCTGCCTCGGGAAAAAACAGAAAAAAAAAAAGAAATACCGTTGTCACTACACCTCCCAAAATATTACCATTGTCCCTCCCCCCCCCTCAAAAAGAAAAAAAAAAAATGTCTGTCCCGAAAAAAAATACACTTACCTTTGTCCCAGAAAACAAATTAATTCCCTGAGAATAAAGTTTCCAATATCCAAATTACGCTAACCATCAAATTATACAAACACAGTTTTGTAAATAAAAACTGGAAAAAAAAACAAAAAAAAGCAATATTGACCCCCCATCAGGTACCTTTCACCTTAATTAACCCCTTCATTCCGATGACGTATTTTTTCACTTAATTCTTCCTATCCTCGGAAATTTGACACAGCATCACACAGTTTACTTCTTTATTTATTTACTTATTTTTTATGCACCTGGAATGCTGCATGAAGGTGTTAATTTAACCTCTCTGTACGAGAGATCTCAAGCTTAATATAATCTTCTGGAGGTAGATGTAAAATAAAATACATACGTACTCGAATTGAAGGGGTTAAAGTAATATATCTCTCACTGATCATTTGGCTAAAACTGTTCAGAATCGCTTGTCCGTGAACTCATTAGAAGCCACTGTTAAAATTAAACTGTCTATTTTATGTTATAGTGTCGTGGCAATTTATATACCGGTATAATTTCGGTGTGAAGAGATATTTGTTTTAAAGTACAATTACAGTGAATGCAAATTTGCTCTAGAGCAGTTACACTGAACAGCAATTTGTTCTAATGCAGTTACATTGAACAGGAATTTGCTCTAAAGTACAATTATAATGAACACGAATTTAAAGTATAATCATGGTGAACACAAATTTGCTCTGAAGTAATTACTGTGAACACGAATTTGTTCTGAAGTACAATTAGTCAACACGAATTTGCTGAAGTGCAATTATTGTGAACTCGAACACTGTTTCTTAAGTACAATTATAGTGAACACGATTTTGTCGAGTTTGCTTTAAAGTGTAATTAGAGTGAACATTAATTTTCTCTACAATATAATTATTACTAAATCATAATGTCTCTCACTCACCATATTCCAGACGCGATGACGAGAGGTCTGGACGGGCCCCCATCTCCTTCAAGTCTATCGGAGCCATCCAAAGACTCCATCACTGCTTCTATCACTCCATTTCCGGCCTTCGTCATCCTTCTGTAACTAAATAAAATGCTCAATTAATATCAGCAAATAACCATAATAATAACAACAACAATAATAATAATAGTAATAATAATAATAATAATAATAATAATAATAATCCAATCCTTTTTTGCCTCATCAGGAGTGTTCAAGCACGGGGTTAAGTACAGGGTTTTTGCACAGTCGGAACACAGCTTCCTTACTCTCACTGCTTCGTGTCACACCTTTTCTTTTTTCTTTTTATGCAAACAGGACATAGCTTCCTTACTACAGTTCTGTCATGTCACATTTTATTTATTCACTTATCTATTTATGCACAACCACAACATACAAACAGCTTCCTCACTCTAATTCCATCATGCCACATCTTAACCACTTCTGCACACTCAGATCTAAGCTTCCTTTATTAATAGCCTGTACGTGTGTGGTGGGAAAATGCCTCTTCCTGGACCGATAAAGTCTCTCCAGGAAGATCCTGGACTAATTCCCTCTTAGTCACCTTAATATATTGTGGTGGAGGCGGCCAAGATGGGATGGTGGTAATGGTTGTTGTGATTACCATAGCAGATGCGGCGGGACTGTGGGCAATGGTGGTAGTCTTTGTTGGTAATGCTGGTGCTGGATGCTGGTAGATAATGGTGGTGGTGATTGTTGGTAATGGTGGTTGAGGCTGTGGTGATGGTTGTAGTAGATACTGGTAATACTGGAGAGTAATGGTGGAGGTGGAAGCGGTTGTTGGAAATACTGGTAGTAGTCGTCGGTAATGGTGGTTGTAACTGTTGGCACTGGTGGTGGTGGTTGCTGGTATGGTGGTGGTGGTTGGTAAAGGCGGCAGTGGTTCCTGGTAATGTTGGTAGATTATGGTTGTCGGTTCAGTGATGTTAGTAGGTAATTGTTGTTAGTAATGGCAGTGATGGTTGTTGACAATGGCAGCGATAATTGTTGAAAATGGTGGCGATGGATGTTGGTAATGGCAGTGATAGTTGTTGCAAATGGCAGTGATGGTTCTTGGTAATGCTGACAGTAGATGATGGTAATGTTGGTAGTGACTAATGGCAAGGGTGGCAGGGCAAGTAATAGTGCCATGGAGAGACGTGATTCTCAACTCTCACAAGGTCGGGACAACTCAAGCATTTCATTCTATTTTTATTCCGCGGAGTTATAGAAAAATCCAATTATAATCCTGCTACTGATATATTAATTTTTCGCCTCGTTATAAAGGGGTTGAGGAATATCATAATCCTTTGAAAAAAAAAATAATAATAATAATTGTATATGAGGGTATTACTTTTTTGTTTTTGTTTAGAAATTTGCTGACTTTCATATTGTTGATTTTTGCAGGACTGTTGAAGGTGATGATTAGATTAAGAATTTTGTGAAAGAAGTTTACGGCCGCCTATAAATTCGGTTCACTGGCTACTGTTGCAAAAACGAGGGCGAAAAAGGTGGTTTATTGAGAGAGAGAGAGAGAGAGAGAGAGAGAGAGAGACTTTAAATTCGGTTCACTGGCTTCTGATGCAAAAACAAAGGCAAAAATACTTTATGAGAGAGAGAGAGAGAGAGAGAGAGACTTTAAATTCGGTTCACTGGCTTCTGATGCAAAAACAAAGGCAAAAATACTTTATGAGAGAGAGAGAGAGAGAGAGAGAGAGAGAGACGCTTAAACCCACGCCACATTAATCCAAACAGACACAAACAGCTCAGAGCATAACATGTAATGAGGGTGACAATTATAATATGCCTGCGGACTGAGTAAGGGCTAACACTGAACAAACACCTTAGTCTGATCTGCCCCTGTGTGTGTGTGTGTGTGTGTGTGTGTGTGTGTGTGTGTGTGTGTGTGTGTGTGTGTGTGTGTGTGTGTGTGTGTGTGTGTGTGTGTGTGTGTGTGTGTGTGTGTGTGTGTGTGTGTGTGTGTGTGTGTGAGAGAGAGAGAGAGAGAGAGAGAGAGAGACCCTAATGACGCGAGGTTACACTGCATTATGAGTCGGACAAAGGTAATTATCGGGCGTGTTATGGAAGACAAAGGCTCGTTAGGCCAATTACCAGGATTACCATTACTTTCAACATCTGAAGCTGGGAGGGGAGGGGAGGGAAATGGGGGAGGGAGAAATGGAGGAGATAAGAGGAGAAATTGGAGGGAGAATAAGGTTAATGGACTGAGAGAAAGAGGGAGGGGAGAGGGTGAGGGGGAATGAGGGGCAGGAAGTAAAGGAGGGGAAATTCTAGGAAAAGTGATATTAAAAGAGGGAGGGGGTGCCGATGAGGTAGGGGAAAACAGGGGAAAGACGGGACGAGGTGGGGAAGAGTGGGGTGATAGGGGGTATGGAAAATGGGGAGGGACGGGTGGGTGACAAAGTGGGGGAATTCGTGAGGTAGGATAGAGGAACATGATGGAATGGATGGGATGGGGGAAATGGGGAGACGAGTTATGACAGTGGGTGTGGAAAAGCGGGAGGAGGGGTGGAATGGTGCAAGGATAGGATGAGACTGTGGGTGGGAGAAGAGGAGTCAGAGTAAGGTGGGAGGAAATGGGGGAGGGGAGAAGAGAGGGAGAATGGAGTATGAGGTGAGGAGAGAGGGGCAGAGATGGATGGGTAAGAGTCAGTACAAGACAGACAGTGATGGAATGGAAGGGGTGGAGAGGGAAAGAGTATGAGAGGGGAGGGATGGAGGGTAGGACGGTGAGGGAGAGGTGGGTAGGAAGACAAGGAAGGCTCAGGATTATTACCTACCAACTACAGAAGGATAATTAAGGCTGACAATAATTTTTTTCTAAGTCCCAACCTCCCCTTTGAATAAGACCCGTCAATGTGAGGGAGGGAGGAAGGAAGGAGGGTGGGAGATATTATATGTCCACGCGCAGGACTTAATACAGGCACCTCGCGACGAAGATTAGATTTAGCAACTCCAGGAAGCTTAATACCCTGACACCCGTAATACAGAGCTTGATATTAGAGCTAGATGTTACAGCTAGATACTATTTCTGGGCCGCGTGAGAGTGTTCTGGGAAATATTCGGTAATAGCTTTTACTTCATTAGCTACTGACGTATTTGATGGTATTTTTGTTCTCTCTCTCTCTCTCTCTCTCTCTTTCGCAAAAGGAGGTTAATTTTGTCATTGTTTTTACTGCGTCTCTACCTTTTATACATCAAATTATATTTCAACAATTCTTTGAATCATCACTACTTTTATCGTTTTTGTTCACTATTACTATTATCATTATCATTATTTCTTTATTATTACTATTTACATTCTGCTGTACATCAACACAGCTCTGGTTGGACCCGCACACGAACGCGCCACATTTCGAATTCAAAAGAAGGAAGAGAAACAACTATTTTCCCAATTACATCGGAAGAAAATTTACCACTGACGACACAGGCAAGCATGTTGGGGCCTTCAAAAACGAAACGAAAAACGAAACGAAAAACGAAACGAAATACAATGAAAACCCAGTCTCTACTAGTGCGTGTTTCTGATGGTTTCGATTTTTCCGCACCGTATTCGTCAGCCCTTGGGAATATATGTTTCTCTCCCTGTACACGCTGCCTGGGACGTAGGGTGGCCTCCTAGCGTTTCAATTATCTGGACTACAATAAACCAGACTCTAGTTCCCCCACACCCATGGCCCTCCGTGACTCCCTAAGGATAAATTAGGGATTAGGTGTTAGTTACTCTGTTTCTTGTTATTCCCTCTCTTCCTCTTATTTGTCCTCTTGTGTTTCTCCTCCTCTTTCATTACTGTTACATTTTCTTCTCTCTTGTTAAGTGTTATTGCGATTCTTCTTATTATTATTACTAGTTTCTTCCTCATTTCCTCGTTACTCCTGTTTCTCCTCTTTCATTACTCTTGCAAGTCTTCCTCTCATTATCTAGTTGCTGTTAACGAGAAGTGTATCTGTCCACTTAAACCAATATCTACCATCCACCATCCGCTAGAATCAGGACTTAAATAACGAGCACAGGTGAGGGCAACAGCTAGCTCACCTGACAATCACACCTGAGATGATGGAATTACCTTGATTACCACCCATATCATCAACACATTGTATCAGATTACTTTTTAATTACTTTCGGATACCTAAGAACAAAGATGATAAGAGCAATCTCCTCTTATCTTTGCACCTTAATTAAGAGTTATCCTGATTACTATCCTTATCACCTACAATTAGATTACCTTGCTTTATTTACTCCTTTTTTATACCTTCAGAACAGAGATAACAAAAATCACTCCTTACTCTTACACCCAACATGATAAGAGATGGGGTGGTCAGTACCCATATCCTTAACCCTTTTTTAGTTCAGTGACGCTCTCTCTCTCTCTCTCTCTCTCTCTCTCTCTCTATTGCTACCTTCGGAAGTATTTTATTCTGAACAGGCGAGAGTGCATCCTTTAACAATTGCTTCAGTGTAAAAAGCTTCTCCTAAACCTAATCCCTACCCTTTTCAAGTTTTAATGTATTTTTATGGTCTCATTTTCACGTCTACTATCCATTACTTACAGGATACCGATGCCTGAATGACGGTATCGGTTCATGGGAAGCGATACAGATAAAAGAGAAACATGACATTCAAACTTTAGTGGCCGATGAGTGCTGTGGCAATTTCATTTTCTGAGAACCATTCATATTGGAGAAAATGAAAAACACGTAAAAAAATGTATAATTACAAGTGTATGGAAATATTCTAAGCGCGATTTATTCCCCAAATTCATGTCAGTGGTATAGGAAGGCATAATCAGTAACTGGGTCACTTCATTAACTGACTTCCATATCTAACAGAAGTAAGTGTTTGGGTTAGGAGTACGATTATGAATAGAGACACTGACAATTCTAGATGGATAGATACGACTGTGTGTGTGTGTGTGTGTGTGTGTGTGTGTGTGTGTGTGTGTGTGTGTGTGTGTGTGTGTGTGTGTGTGTGTGTGTGTGTGTGTGTGTGTGTGTGTGTGTGTGTGTGTGTGTGTGTGTGTGTGTGTGTGTGTGTGTGTGTGAAACTTATCGACAGAAGACCACCTAACTCGAACCCAGGAAGTTTACCTGGCAGAGTGACACGTGTGGAATATAATCTCCCCCACACAGGTGCATTATAACCTACACTTCTCTAATGGCGAAAAGATTTTAGCGGATGGCGCCTCGAAGGGTTGTGTTGGGACTCTCTCTCTCT
This sequence comes from Coenobita brevimanus, assembly GCF_032717465.1. NCBI lineage: Eukaryota > Metazoa > Arthropoda > Malacostraca > Decapoda > Coenobitidae > Coenobita > Coenobita brevimanus. The sequence continues at coordinate 3,294,541 of NC_137021.1, forward strand.
CTCTCTCTCTCTCTCTCTCTCTGTTACCCCAGATCCTTGCTAAGCCCGTTCAGTGCGATGACAGGTCGCATATTTCTATTTTACAGGTAAGAAAGCTTTAACAGTGAAAAGATTACTTAACGTCATTCTTTCTTTCTACCTGGTGATGTGATACACCCACCTTGGAGAGAGAGAGAGAGAGAGAGAGAGAACATAAGCGTGTGTATATGTGTGTCAGGTTGCGTGTGGGCGTATGTGTGTTAGGGTGCGTGTAGACGTATGTGTGTGTCAGGGTGTGTGTGGGCGTATGTGCGTGTCCGGGTGCGTGTGGGCATATGTGTGTGGGTGTGAGGCGTAGTCGTGGCGGAAATCCTTGAAAGATTTTGGCCACCTTTTCACCTCAGTCTGAATTTAATGTATTGACTTCCACCTTTCCATCGACCGTCCATTTTTGGTTACTACATTTATATTTTCAAGGTACTGCCAGCCCACCTAATAGATTTTCACGGGAGTTTTTTCTTTTGTATCACAGAAGAAAAAAAAACACGATTGTTTGTTCAAGGTACCGCCAGCCTATCTTACATATTTTCATGAGATTTTTATTTTTTATTTATCCTGGCAAAAACACACATTTCTTTTTCATTACCCATTCACCTCAAGGACTTTTTTTTTTTTTTACTCCTACCAAAACACACATTTGTTTATCATCATTACCTATTCACCTCAAGGACTTCTTTTTTTCTTTTTTTTTTTTTTTTTACTCTTAGCAAAACACATATGTTTTCGTTACATAGTCACCCCATTTTTTTTTTTTTCCCACCACCGCAAGACAGACCTGTATCAGTTAGGGATTAATGATGGCTGTATCTAACTCCTTCAGTTTGAAACTCTCTCCAAAACATCAACAAATTCAACAGGTCCTATCAATGATAATAATAATAATAATAATAATAATAATAATAATAATAATAACAATAATAATAATATTAATATTAATAATAATAATAATAATAATAATAATAATGATAATAATAATAATAATAATAATAATAACAACAACAATACAACGTCATCGAAATGAGGAGGTTAAGCTGAATACAATCACCAAGAGACATTAAGCATAAAATAAATAAGATATACGGTAAAGGTAATAGGTGAATGGAGTAAGGTGTGGGTGAGGAGGCTGACGGATTGACTATGGGGTTAATGGATGGGTAAATAGGGGGAACTAACCATAAGTCTAGTAAGAATAATGGATGAATGGATTAATGGATAGGTGGTGGGATTAATCGATGGGTGAAGGGGTTAACAGGTAGGCTAAGGGGTTAACGGATAGGCTAAGGAGTAAATAGACATGCTAGGGGGTTAATGGATGACTTAAGCGGAGAAACCAAGCACCAGTCTGGTAAGAATAAATTGCCTTCCTCCCTTGGCGATGTCTTGAAAGGGGGTCTGAGTGAAGTATTGTCTCCTAAATGTCTCTCCTTGGCCGCAAAGGGATAGTTCTGGCTTTTGTCCGCCGCGGGGTTCGACGTGCAATTACTCAGAATTGGTGCCTACTGTGCCAACGCTGAAGGTTATACTAAGATTCGGTCTTGTGCAAAGGCTCAACAATGTATGCAATGCGTAGTGCTGTGCAAGGACCACGAAGGTATGTATTGAGTGTGTAGTACTGTGCAAAGATTCGGGAGTGTATATAATGAACGCTGAAGAATATATATATTCAGAACTGGTGCCTGTGTAAAGGGTCACCAATGTATATAGTATGTGGTGCTCTGCAAGGACTCATAAGTGTATATAATGAACGCTGAAAAATATACATACTCAGAAGTAATGCTGTGCAAAGGTTCAACAATGCACATAGTGTGTGGTGTTGTGCCTGGAATCAACAATGTATAGAATGCGTTCCTCACAACTGGAAGAATCAGAGTTCTATTAATCATCTTCATCTACTTCTTGTGTTACTGTATATTCAGAGCTGGTGATGTGCAACTGCCTAGGGTGCAGTTCCGGACAATAATATCGTTCTACTATTGTTCGTTTCCAATTTCAACAATAAGTCAAACAGCTATGAAACTCTTAAAAAACATTCTGAACAGTTTAATTGGCTTCAAGGATCGCAACACTGTGTTCGAAGTCACTGATCACTGTGTCATTAATTATTATAAGTAGGTAAGTCAGTGTTCGTTCTGGCGTGGGGATAATGACCAAAGTTTAACGACAGCCACACATTAACATTCTCTCTCTCTCTCTCTTTCTCTCTCTCCCTCTCCTCAAACCCTGCGACCCTATTCAATTCCATTTTGCACCCTCCACTCAAACGCTTCTCTTCATCTCATCTTCCAGTACTTTCTAAACCATCACCCCTCCTCTTCCCCCATCTTGTCTTCCTCTCCTCCTCCTCTCGATCCCAGGAAATGGCGATGATAAGATGAGAGCTACATCTTTTTCTTTTCATTTTTCTCTCATGCTACAAGATCCAACGAACGTATTTAAAAAAAAAATCTTTCTTCTACCTCTATATAATCACTGGATTTCTTCACCAGGGCAGAACAAGAGGTGCGCATGTTTGTTAATGTTTTCTTCTTTCCTCTTTCTTTCTCTTCTTTATTTTATAATGTAATTGTACATCAGTCCAGTCTCTACTTTCTCCTAATTTCTCTTTTCTCTTACTCCTTCCTTTCATCGTCTGCTTTTACTGTAATTCCTTCTTGTTGTCTATCTCTTTGTAGGCTACTATCTTTATAAATTTTCGTCCTCCAATTAATTCCGTAATTTCTTTTGATTTCTCTTTTCCTTTAACTTTTCCTTCCATCTCCATTTTTCTATTTATTTTCTTCTTGTCTTCTATGCCTCTTTTCCCACATTTATTTCTACCCCCTCTCCCAATTCCGTCTCCAGTTTCCTCTCTCTGGTCCTATTTTCTCCCTCCTCGGGTTCACTTTATCTCCTCCCTCCTCAATCGTCCCTTCCTACCCCATTTCTTGCCACCATTCTCTACCCTCGTTTTTTCCCGTCTGTTCTTTTTTCCTCACCTCTCCATTCCACGTCCAATCTCTTCTCTTTATAGTCCCTCCCTCTCTCTCTCTCTCTCTCTCTCTCTCTCTCTCTCTCTCTCTCTCTCTCCAATCCTCTCCCTTCCAAATATTTTTTTCTCTTTTACTTCTGTGGACAACTTTTCTACAACTGTTCCCTCTTTCCTTTTTTCCTTCTTCACCTCCCCTATTCCCCTATATTCTCCTTCTTCCACCTCTTTGAATTCCTTTCCTCCTCCCTTCGTTCGTCCGTTTCTTCCTTCCTCCCTCTCCCCGTCATCTTCTCTTTTCTCCACTGCTCTCAATTCCCTCCCTTCTCTTCTGTTTTTTTCCTTCCGTCCGCCCGTCCTTCCTTCCTTCCTCTTTCCCTCCCTACCTCCTTTCTTCCTCCTCCAGCTTCTCCCCTCCACAACTCTCAATTTCCTCCCTCCAAGTCCCATTTCTCCCTTCCAGACCCTCCTTTTACCTCCCCTTCCTACGCATCCACCCTGACAACTCCCTCCTCATCACCATAATTCCCCCACGCTACTGAACTCCACGGAAGAAGTTTATTTGTGGAGTAAGCCGACCTCGGTTTTCATAGCAATTTTAGAGAGGGGAAGAAGGCTGGTGGAAAGGAAGTGGCAAGTCTAACTATCTTTCTAGGAAGTGGGAAATCTATCAATCCATCTATCTATTTATCTACCTCTCTAGGAAGTACGAGGCCTATCTATCTATCTATCTATCTATCTATACTTATGTACATATCTATGCCATCCATCTATGTGTCTATCCCATTCTATCTTCTCTATATACCGTACCTATTCATTTATACTTATCTACCTCTCAAAGCATTCCATTTATCTCTTTGTGTATCCTGTTCATCTATATCTAAATGTACCTATCTGAGTCATCCATTTACCTATCTTATCTATTTAACTATCTATCTATATCTACCTTCCTAAGCCATCCACCTATCTGTCTGTCTATCTGTATGTACCTATATAATTAAACTTTTTATTCCATCCATCCACCTATTTATCTATATCTATCTATCTATCTATCTATACCTATATCTATATCTATCTGTCTCTTTGAGTCGATCTATATCAGTTTCGATAGGTACTGGGATGAAGAGAAAATTTTTTGAAGGAAGGTACGAAGCCAAACAATCGATCTACCTATGTAACTTATCTATTTGTATCTATTCACCCATCTGTCTATCTTATCTATGAGGTAGGGGTCCATGACAACTGAAAGGGGGAATCGGCAATGAATCTATAATCTACCTATGAATCTATCAGTCAGAATAACAATCAATCTGTCTAACTATCCATCCACTTGCGCATCCATCCATCCACCTATCTCAATCTATTTATACATCCACCCATCTATCTATCTATCCATCCACCCATCTATCTATCTGTCTATCCATCCATCCATGTATCTATTCACCTGTCAATCTACCTACTGCCTAACGCTGCCACAACACCAATTTCCACGTATTTTCATCCTTACTCAGAAATAATCCCTTCCCCTACACCTCACTAGATGGAAAATGATTAATGCCTAGAAAATGAAGGAAGGAAAGGGGCGTCTGGGTGGTGAAGGTAAGTGAAGGGAAGAAACCGAAATGAGGGAGCGTCGGAAGGAAGGGGATGTGCAGGAAGTGAAAGGATGTGCAGGAAGTTATGGCAGGTGCTGGAGGTGAGGGGAAGTGGCGGAAGTGAAGGCAGAGTCGGAAATGGGGGGAAAGTCAAAGTGAAGAGAAGTGAAAGCAGTGCCGAGAAGTGTGAGAAGAGAAGAGAACAGTACCTTCTAAGACGAAAGAGAGGAGTACAGAGAGAAATACCCGTAGTTCAGTGCAAGGAGCTGAGGTGGTAAAGGTAAAGAGACCCAGGCCAGTGAAGGATGGGTCAGATTTCCCAGCCTCCAGCCCATCACACCTGACTCCTCACCTGCGATTCAGCCAATCAGGTAGAGCACAAAGAGAGAGAGAGAGAGAGAGAGAGAGAGAGAGAGAGAGAGAGAGTCCATGTTGCAGTCTCTCCACACCGTCTTAACCTCTAAAATCACAAGAAGTCCTGTTTAGTTATTCCTCCTCTCTGCACACAAGTTTATTAACTTGCGAAGTGTGTGTGTGTGTGTGTGTGTGTGTGTGTGTGTGTGTGTGTGTGTGGACAGACATAGACAGTTATGATAAACACAATTTCAACAGAAACTATGACTTACGAACGTGGTATGAAGGAACCCAATGTACCCAACAAATCTCTCTGTCTCTGTCTCTCTCTCTGTCTCTCTCTCTCTCTCTCTCTCACCAACTTATGCACCGCTCCCACCACGGCTCTGGGCGACCATCAACTTTTCCCACACACACAAAACTTGGTCGCGTGATTACCAGCCTGAGGACGCCATGAGGGCCCGGGCAAATACCGCCGCAGGAGTTGTATGCCAAAATTAGACGACGAAAAAATCGAAGAAGAGGAGGAGGAGGAGGAGGAGGAGGAGGCATCAATTCTGTTTTTGAAACCGGAGGAGGAGGAGGAGGAGGAGGAGGAGAAGGGAGGAGCAGTTCTATTTTTTACACCAATTTCAAAGACTGTGAATCAGTCTTTTTTTTTTTTCACTCTAATATGAAAAAAAAAGCATAAAACATAAAGCCTTTCTGTTCTTCCAAGGTACCACGGGAAACAAACCACAGGAGAGGTGCTGTTAAGATCCCAAAATGCCACGTAAACACAAGGAAAAAAAAAAAAAGAAAGAAAAATCCAAATGGTCGAAGAAGACTGCCTTTCGTTACATATATACTGGCGGAACATCAGCGGGCTTTTTCGATTTTGTCTGAAAAAGAAAAAAAAATCCGTACAGCTGAAGGAGGCTGTCTTTCGTTACATATATATTGGAAGAACATCTGCACGCTTTTTCGATTTAAAAAAAAAAAAAAGAAAAAAAAAAAAGAAAAAAAAAGCGTACAAGCGAACTGAGTACTGTAGGAATATTGGGTGGAGGGGGGTGGGCGAATATTGAAACGTGTTGTGCGTTAGTTTCAGTGTTTGTTAGTGAGATTATCTGCATACATCAGAAGGGGAATCTGGATAGAGTAACAGCATGTGATACCGCACCTCCAAGATATCTGATTCCTTATTTACAAACTTACTTGGGCTTAACTTGTGCATAGGATTTTCTGTTTATACTTTCGTCTTCAAACTGCTACTATTAATTTCACAGCCAAGCATGAGAGAACAGTGAAGTGAGAAACTATGGTAATTAAAACAATATATTCCTGATAAAACTGTAATCATCGTAATAGCTGGTCCATTCGCTCACTCCAACGACATAGTTCTGTAGTATTACTTATAGACAGATAGATAGACAGACAGATACAAGCATGGATGGATGGATGGATGGAGAGACAAACTGACGGGCAGATAGATACATAGATTGAAAAATAGATAAAGATGAAAATATCACCTTTAACGGGAAAACATCCATGATATATGCGAAGCGAAACACAGGAATAATGCTGACGGACGGGGTAAAGTTGACCCCCAAATTTACGCATCAGCTATATATTTTAAAAGATTTATTACAGGAATATTTATGCTCGAAACTTGAGAGAGAGAGAGAGAGAGAGAGAGAGAGAGAGAGAGAGAGAGAGAGAGAGAGAGAGAGAGAGAGAGAGAGAGAGAGAGAGAGAGGTGTAATAACAAACGAAATCGCTGTGGAAAAGGTGTTAGGGAGCTTCCTCAACCGACGAGAATTTTACTTCCGTTTGGTGACTTCGTTGCGTGTGTTTGCGGTGGGGCAAAGGGTTGGGGCAGTTTGTTTAATCAATTAGGTGAGTGGATGGCTTCAGGTGAAAGGGCAACAGAGGCTGGATGTTGTGTTGCACTTCCTTGTTAGTGGTGAACCTCTGTCGCTTTGAACTGTCTCTGTCTTTGTCTGTCTCTTCCTCGTCATTCACCTCCTCTTCCGTTTCTTCTCTCTCTCTCTCTCTCTCTCACACACACACACACACACACACACACACACACACACACACACACACACCGACACTGAGGAGATAGGAAAGAAAAAAATCAAGAAATACGGATATACGGTAAGAAGGAAACGCAGAAAAATGAGAAAAGTTCAAAAAGCAAAAAGTTGAAAGAAGAAGAAGAAGAAGAAAGAAAAACGAGGAGAGGCGAGGAGGAATCTGGCTGGGTAGGAAGGAGAGCTAGGAGGAAACGAGAAACGGAAGTTGGGAAAATGGATACGAAAGAGGGAGAAGGATGGCGAGGAGACGAAGAAGGAGGAGGAAGAGGAGATAAGAAAGAGGACGAAGGATAAAGAATGAAGGTGGATGAGGAGGAAATGATAAATAACTGACGATGATGATGATGATGATGATGATGATGATGATGATGATGATATGGAGGAGGAGACAAAAATAGGAGGCGATATTGCAAATGAAGGGAGTAAAGTGAGAGGGAAACAGGTCTGATACGAGAGGTGGGGGGGGGGAGGGGAGAAGAAATGCATAATGAGACAAAGGAAGGAATAGAGAGAGAGAAAATGAAAATGGCTGAGAAAACAATTGTGCAAGGCGGAGGGATTAAAGACAGTGCGAGCTGAAGGAGATGGAGGAAAATGGAAAGTACAAAAGGATAGACTAAGAGGTGGTAAAATAAGAAGAATGGGTTGTGAAAAAACAGAGAGGCAAAAGGGGGGAAGGAGTGGGAAGAAGGAGAAAGGAGAGCAGAAAAAAGCAGAAAAAGAACGACGAGGAGGAAGAGGAAGAGGAAGGGGAGGAGGGCGACTGAGACAAAACGGCTGAAAACAGAGATAAAAGCAGATGGAATGGATGGAAAAGAAAAGCGAATCCAGAAAAGAAGAAAAACGAAGAGAAGGAGGAATAGAACGCAAAGAGAGATGACTGCAACAATACGGAGCAAACAGTGGCAGAAAAGGGAGAGGGAGTAATGGGAGAGGGAGTAAAGGGAGAGGGAGTAATGGGAGAGGGAGTAATGGGAGAGAGAGTACAGGGAGAGGGAGTACAGGGAGAGGGAGTAAAGGGATAGGGAGTAATGGGAGAGGGAGTAATGGGAGAGGGAGTAAAGGGAGAGGGAGTAATGAGAGAGGGAGTAAAGGGAGAGGGAGTAATGGGAGAGGGAGTACACGGAGAGGGAGTAACGGGATAGGGAGTAATGGGAGAGAGAGTAAAGGGAGAGGGAGTAAAGGGAGAGGGAGTAATGGAAGAGGGAGTAAAGGAAAGGGAGAGGGAGTAAAGGAAGAGGGAGTAATGGAGGGAGTAAAGGGAGAGGGAGTAAAGGGAGAGGGAGTAGTGCGAGAGGGAGTGCGTGTGTCCAGGAAAAGTTTGCAAAGAGAGACCTTGATAATGTACAGATAATGAGGGAGATATGAGAGACGGGAGCAAAACGAAGTAGAGATAGGGTGGAAAGGAGAAAAGAAAAATTTAGAGACGAAGAAACGTTGAAAAAAAAAGTGACGCACAGAGAGAGAGAGAGAGAGAGAGAGAGAGAGACCGCAGAAGTGCTGGCGGGAACTCAACAACGAACTTAAAGGAAAAATCAAACTCTGGAATGCGAACAAAATTTTCCAAAAGTTTCTAAAAAAAAAAAAAAGAAAGAAAGAAAGAAAGAAAAAAAGAAGCACCACTCCATCTAGAATTTCATACCCGTGGCGAGAGGGGGCTGGGGAAACGAGATTTTTTTTTTTTTTTTAACTATATACAACGCATTGTTTTTCCGCAGTTTCGAACTGACAAAAATACGCTGAATATTGTACGCATAGACGCAAAAAGTGCAAGTGACTGGCATAATATTTCTAATCCAATAAACATTTTTTTTACGCTGTCCATGCTCAGTTCTTATCTATCTACCTATATCTACCTACATATATCCATCCATCTATCTATCTATCTATCTATCTATAATGAATTTCAATACCGTCCTACTGTTTCTGAATGGCTAGGATGGAAGGTGACTTGTGGAATAAAGTCGCAGGACCAGCTAATCGCGAGGCGGATTCATCCGCTTGAAAATATCGATACCATAATTTTTGCTTATTTCTTTATTTACTATTAAAACTTGCGCTGTTTTGACCTACATTTTGTCACCACTTATCTTCAGTAACTTTATTTCGTCGCTGTCATCCGTAGCTACTTTGCTGACTCAGTACCAGAGCACAACTATCACTACCATCACTAAAATAATGCTACCAACACCATCACCACAACCATACTACCACCACCACTACCACCCAGTCTGCTACCATTGCCAAACCACCATATCTTCCACACCATCACCACTACCACACCACCACCACCACTGTCAACATCATACCATCATCACTACCACCACTACCACAACACCACCAACATCACTGCCACACCACCAAAGGTACACTACACACCACCACACAACCCATCACATATTACAACTACCACACTACGTAGACTACCATACAGCCACTACCACATCACGACCACGACCACCACCACTACCACAACTACCACCAGTCCTCCTACCCTCCTCTACTTACCTTTCCTCCCACACTTGGTTACCTAAGCTGGATATTTACACAGTACCTCAATCCCCCCCACCCCCTGTCAGAAAACACACACACACACACACACACACACACACACACACACACACACACACACACACACAGAAACACCACATTCTGTATATTACTTTCCTCTCTCTCTCTCTCTCTCTCTCTCTCTCATTTCCATTAGATCCCATCCCTCCACACTCTTCTTCAGTCTTTTCCTGTGTCTCCTCTTTTGCTGCCCTCTTCTCACTGGTGTCTCTCAGTGTTCCTTTTCCTTTTCTCCTCTACTATTATTTTTCTCTTCTTCCATTACCTTTTCTTTTCCTTTCTCCCGTCTTTTCGACCCTTCTTTTTTTAGTGTGATTTTCTTGGATTACTTCACCCTAATGATAAAGGTATTATTTTATTCTCATTACTCCCAGACGATTTTGTTCAGCAAAGTTTTCAAGCAGGAGGGGTTGGATATAGCTTAGACCCTTAAAGCACATGAGGTCTTTCCCAGGTTTATTAAAATCGTCTGGTGTTAGTAAGAACGAAGTGAAAAAAAAATCGTCTGGTGTTAGTAAGAACGAAGTGAAAAAAAAAATCGTCTGGTGTTAGTAAGAACGAAGTGAAAAAAAAAAGACTTGTCACTTGATTCACAGGATTAACAGGGACTTTCAACCTCTTTCAATTCCTCCGATCCATCCCATCCTTCTCTCCACTAATACTCTTATTCTGTCATCCTCTCCTACCTTCTCCTCTTTTTCTACCTCCTCCCTTCTCCTATGTCCTCCTCCTCTTTTCTTCTCCTACCTATTTCCTCCACCATCTTTACTGTCTACTTTTCCTCCACCTCTTCTCTTCCCCTACCTCCTATTCCTCCTCTCTTCTCACACTCCCATTTTTTCTACTTCCACACTTCTATCCCCTCTTCTCCTCTCCTTCCTCGTCCTCTCTCCTTTCATCTCCTCTTCCTCCACTAATCCCTCCTCCCTCCGTTCCCACTCTTTTGCTTCCCGTTGGTCCCTTCCTGTTTACCTCCACCTCCTTTTTTATCTTCCCTTCCTCCATCTCCTCTTTCGCCTTTCCTCCCTTTCCCCTCTCTTCTTCTCTTCCATCGCTCCGCCTCTTCCATCTCCTAATGCTCTTCTCTCTAATTCACTCCGTCTCTTCCATTCCTCTCTTTTCCCCGCCTTTTCTAATTCTTTTATCTCTCAATTCGTCACTGATCTCTCTCTCTCTCTCTCTCTCTCTCTCTCTCTCTCTCTGCGGTACAATCCTTCTCTTATGCTGCTGTAATTGGGGCTTAAGACTTTGTTGTTATTAAGGCCGGATCACCTTGTTAAGAACATGAGGTACGTCTCTCTCTCTCTCTCTCTCTCTCTCTCTCTCTCTCTCTCTCTCAAACACGCAATATCATTTATCTCAACTTTAGCAAGGCGTTTCATAGGTCTCCCCATGAGAGGTTAATTAGTAAAGTTAGTGCAACACGCGGGATTAGGCAACGATATTTAAAGGTGGACCAAAATGTGACTAATAAAGGGGATAAAAAAAATCGAACTAGGTCACAGGGATACCAGCTGGTCAGACTGGTAGACAAAATTTGCTTCCAATACGTCCTCATTCACTCAGTAGTATAAATGGGGAGCTTTTCCTTTTCCTCCATTCCTATAAAATTTCCATGGAGATTTTTTTTTTTCAAAGCTGCATTCACGGTTGCCCTTGTCACTTTTTCCTGCCAGTTTTGGTTGGAAGGTTTTGTGGGTGGGGGTGAGCTTTGAGGGTGGGGGTGAGCTTTATGGGTGAGGAGTGAGTTTTATGGGTGGGAATGAGCTCTGTGGGTGGGGAGTGAGCTTTGTGGGTGGGGTTGAGCTCTCGTGTTTGCTATGGTTGTCTTAAACTCGTAATTGAATAACACCATTACGTAGAACCCGTCCAGTATGGTTCACCTACCCTGCCGGTTAAATGCTCTCTCTCTCTAGCTTCACAAATTACCCATACACCTGCACCCCCTCTCACCTCACACCCTCGCTTTCTCTTCTTTCTCATCTCTCTCTCTCTCTCTCTCTCTCTCTCTCTCTCTCTCTCTTCCTCTACCTTAATCTCCACACCTTCCCAAGCTACCTCCACACACCTGCACAGCTTCTCACCTTACACCCACAACACCTCATATCAGGTCAGAGGAAAACATGATACTGGCTATTTACTTTCTCTATTAATCACTTCCTCCAATTTCGCACGACTTGGCTGCAATAACAAGGGCAGAAGGGAGAAATGAGAGGGTGTGGTGTGGTTGTTTGGACATGGGGAAGGTAAGGAAAGGGAGAGGTGTAGGTGTAACGTAGTGATTTTGTGTGTGTGTGTGTGTGTGTGTGTGTGTGTGTGTGTGTGTGTGTGTGTGTGTGTGTGTGTGTGTGTGTGTGTGAGAGAGAGAGAGAGAGAGAGAGAGAGAGAGTTAACTTATTCACGTTCACTTGCATCTAATTGCGTTAATTTAGCCCACTTCAGATCCACTAGGCGAACCACTTCAGACCTGATTAAGTGTCTTCATTTAGATCCAATTACAGCCAATGAAGTTGAACAAGGTACAATCACTCCCAGTCAAGGGCAGTTGGGATACTAAAGTTTTCAATGGTCATGATTTTTTTGGAACTGTCTGCTAAATAAGGATCGCTAGCTATGCCTCATCGTTTTCAACATTGGAGGGCTCAACAAGCGCGCGCGCAAACAAACACACACACACACACACACACACACACACACACACACACACACACAGCCTGAGGACGAGTATGCAATTTATATTATGCACGCGTTGACAAAGCTTACCTCGATTACACACACACACACACACACACACAGCCTAAATATACACATATCTCCATACAAACATCCATCATCGTCATCATCATCACCCTATCCCGTGTTGCCCCTACAATTACTGTTCAACCCTGTCATTGTTGGCTTCCCCTTAGCTAAACAAAATCACCTGACGCCAACCGGAATGAAATACCTAAATACATCATGATCAAGGAAAAAGTTACCAGAGATGCTTATTTAAACTTTCGGACTATTACGCTTCTCCGCAGATAAATAAAATCGTCCTTGTTAGACTAAATAAAATAACTATACGCATTTTCCGCTAACTAGGCCTAAAATTGCTGCCACTCCATCTTGACTGTGGAGATGGAACAATATAATAGCACTAGAATATGGTGCTAGTGTTGAAAAAGTGCTGTAGGAAGAATGTAGAAATGCAGCTCTGCTTCTTTCTGCCACTGCAACATCAACATTGAGAAGGCTACAATATGGGCCAAGTTAGGGTAAAAGGAGTATAGCATATCCAAGACAGAAAAATTGTTAATGGGGACACTTTCTAATTCTCTATATGTTTAATTTTCCCTCATCTTACAAAAATCATATGGTTTTAGTCTGAATGAACTACGTGGGTTCGGCAGTAAGAGCGCAAGTGTAAATATTATCTTGACACAGGTAGCACCATTCACGCCAGAAACTCGTGTGTTTTGAAAGTCAATACGGCGAACAGGTGGGGTTGAGGAAGGATGTTTGCGAGGATGAGGAGGGGCTGACCGAGAATGAGGATGGGAAGGCCGAGAATGTGGTGGAAATGTGGGGGGAGAAGTACAGTAGCGGAAAAATGTCTGTTTCTAGTTAAACAATTGTAAAACTATATAATATTGCGAAAAATGTCTTATGTTCCGAATATTACACAAACTGTTTCTAATGTCACCGCCCAGTCTGCCTTTTAATGAAATAAAGTGGACCAGAATTTATGTCCGCAACCCTCAGGCGAGATGTTTTGATGAGTCTTGAGATGCTTGTGTAAAATTTACCTTGAAAAGAAACTGAGAGTGGGCGATAAGCAAGACAATCAGACGGGTTGATAATTAATAGATAAGCATTTCAAGAGGATGTTTAAGTATCCTGGAAGAAGAAGAAGAAGAAGAAGAAGAAGAAGAGAGAGAGAGAGAGAGAGAGAGAGAGAGAGAGAGAGAGAGAGAGAGAGAGAGAGAGAGAGAGAGAATGTTTATTGACTTATAATGGCACTTTGAGGCATGGTAAAGCAGGAAGGTGCCAGTGTCAAGACGGCGTTCAGAATGGCACTCCTCCACCCCTCTAGAACTCTGTCTATACTTCCCTGCCTAACCCATCGCTGCCTCCTTTCCGCACCTACCCCTCTTCTGTCGTGCCTATTCCTACCTGCCGTGACTACCACTGTCTTCCTACAGCGCTTAGTCCTACCGCCCTTCCTGCCGTATCTTCCCTTACTTCCCTCCCTGCCGTGCCTAAACCTGCTCGCCTCCCTGCCATGCCATCCCTGCCTCCCTCCCTTCCGTGTCTACCCTTGTTTCCCTGTCGTAGCTACCCCTGCCTGGCGTCCCTATCCCTGTCTGCCATACCTATTCCTGTCGTGCCTACCCTTACCTCCGTTGCTCCCTGCCGTGCCTGCCTCCTAGTACGATGTGAGGACATCAAATATTTACTAATGGTTTGAATATATGCTAATATCCTGGTGCCCCCCCCCCCAATCCTCTTCTTTCACCCCTATTCCCCTGTTCTATCCCTGAACTCTCCCACCTAACTTACCACCTCCCTCTCTCTCTCTCTCTCTCTCTCTCTCTCTCTCTCTCTCTCTCTCTCTCTCGTACCCCATTTCCGCACACTACGCCACCTCGTCTCACAGGCACTCACATTTTCCATATCTCACGCAGGCACGCACTCCTATCATCAAGCCTCTCACTCAATTGCGTGCCCCAAGCTCTCTCACAAGCACACGCCTTTCCCCTCACACTGGGTACTCGTTCTTGCTCGCTCTCTCCCTCTCTCTCTCTCTCTCTCTCTCTTCACACACACACACACACACACACACACACACACACACACACACACACGGCATGTATCATCCTCTGTATTTGCCTTCCCTCCCTAACTCTCTCTCTCTCTCTCTCTCTCTCTCTCTCTCTCTCTCTCTCTCTCTAACCATAACCCTGTTATTCAGTCGGTGCTTGAATTACTTACCTCATTCCTAAACATACCTTAACTTTGTCCATAAAATAAGCACGAGGTCACGCGAGAGAGAGAGAGAGAGAGAGAGAGAGAGAGAGAGAGAGAGAGAGAGAGAGAGAGAGAAATAATGAAGGACAAAGGAACCCTCTGGAAAGGTGGAATGGTATTGTGCTCACCTGTAAATTAATTAAATGGTTAATCAATACAGTTTCTCAGAACACGCTTAAAAGGCGGGGAGTGTCTGAGAGCCTTTTCTTAATGTATACCAAACCACTAAAGTATATGATCGTAAAGGTGGTGTTGTATGCCTCTCTCTCTCTCTCTCTCTCTCTCTCTCTCTCTCTCTCTCTCTCTCATTCCACAGTCCACCACTTCCACTGCCTGCACCCAGCTCACCAAACCTTCATCGTTCCCATGTATTTAATAACCTGTCTCACTCGTCATTTATGCCCCACTTCCCTCTATTCTGCTCGACCTTGATCAACTCCATTCTACCTTACTGTATTAAATTTTACTTCAATTCATATATTTTCAGTCAATTTCACTGTACTCCACTCCACTCTATCCTACCCCTCTTCCCAAATTCCACTAACTCCCTCTCATTCACTCAGTCTCTCGCCCCACTCTGTCAACCTTCTATTCCCACTCACTCCATCATCCCCATTCACACTCATTATGTCCCACTCACACTCTCTTTCACCCCAGCTCACTAACTCTCTCATCCCCACTCCTACACTCTACTTCACGTATCCTCAAAGTCCCAATCACCCACTCCTTCACCTCCTCAACCCCAATCACGTTCAAAGGTATACAAAAGAAAGCAAACAGCAACAGAGGTAGTGATCCCCCCTCCCCTTCAGATCCACCACACTCTCGAGCCATTACCTCCTCCCAAAATTCCACTCAGAAAATCCTAAACTCCCTAATTCCCATTCCAAATCATTCACTCACCCACAATCCCACTCCGCAAATGTCAAATTACCCCATTTCCCTCCATGTCCTTCACTCCCCCAGTTATACTCAATCTCTACTCCCACTCACTATCACTCACACCACCTACTGTTCGTTCACTTAACCTGGATGAGTTTACCTAAGTTTGCAGAAAATTTTCCACAGTTCAGTGCAGGAATAAGACAATAATACAGTTCTAAATCCTTCCCATATAACTTCTCCATAATCATCACCATATTCTATGTCAACCTCTTATTTACAGCTCAGCATTCCAGATGGACTGATAACACATTGACGCCAAGTCAAAGCAAACAAAGTATACACCGCAGTAGGTTTGTTTTCATCTGACAAAGATCCCTAACCCCCCTTCAGCTCAAGTGCTAATAGTCAAATTGGAGGGTGGATCTGACTAGTAACCAAGGAGACTCATCTCTACCTCTAAGACTCACCGAATTCATGCAATCTCGACTCAGTATTTAATCTATGACAGCACCCAGGTTTTGCCAGATGGCCAAAAACCCATTTCCACTCCCTCACTCCACCCACTCCCACACCCACACCTTCACGCCATCCACTCCCACACTCCAGCGCCCACACACATCCCCACTCCCCCACTCGAACACCCACTCCCACACCTACACCCTCACTCCATCCACTCCCACACCCACTCTCTCTTACACTTACCCACACTCCCCAATTCCCACATTAACCCTCTCGGCTCCCCCCCCCACCCACACCCCGTCACCTAGGCCACAGGTGTTCTGGAGATCGCTAGTGATTGATTTTTTTATCCCCCTCTGACACGGTAATTAAGTGTGTGTGTGTGTGTGTGTGTGTGTGTGTGTGTGTGTGTGTGTGTGTGTGTGTGTGTGTGTGTGTGTGTGTGTGTGTGTGTGTGTGTGTGTGTGTGTGTGTGTGTGTGTGTGTGTGTGTGTGTGTGTGTGTGTGTGTGTGTGTGTGTGTGTGTGTGTGTGTGATTAGGAGGTTGCATGCTCTCTCTCTCTCTCTCTCTCTCTCTCTCTCTCTCTCTCTCTCGCGTCTAGATATATTCTGTTCACCATAAGCAGGCATAACGTTACCATCTTTCCATCTTGAATGCTGAGCTATAAGATGATATTAACACGAGAATATGGTACTAGCCACGAAGAAGTGCAGAGAAAATGATGCAAGGCCGTCGTGATCTCTAGGACACAGCTACGGGAAACAGGTTGTACAAGGGCGCAAATCTCTTCCAAATTCAAGTGAAAGAATTAAGGTAAGACGAAACCAACAGAATCAGTCACTTATTTCAAAGGATAATCTTGCTAAGCTGACAGGCTCCTTATAAATTAACCGAGTCTGCCCTACAACAATAAATAAATAATGAATAAATAACCACTTCTATTCGATGCAGTATATATATTTTTTCAAACAATATTTACTCCTACATTTGTGGTTTCTTTTTTTCCCCACGTCTGGCTTCTACTCAGTGTCTGAAATGGAGAAAATTCGTTTAGTAAGATGATGTCGATTCGAAGGAGGGAGGTTATGAGAAAATGATGTTAACCTATACTCCTCCATTTGCTCCTGCTTCATCTACGTCTCCATTCACTGCTTCTTTATCTACTCCATTTTCTTCTACATCTCTTCCTCTCCTCTCCCCCATCACATTCTCTTCACCTCCTTCCCTTCTCCTTCATATCCTGACCAGACATTCTTCCTCCTTCCTTCCCTCTCTCCTTCATATCCTGTCCAAACGTCTCTCCCTTTCTTCGCCTTTCTCTCCTGCAGTAATTCCTCTCCCTCTTATTTTTCTTCTCTCCTCATCTCATTTTTTCTCCCTCTCTCGATTTTCTTCCTTCTTCCTTTCATCTCCATTCTCTTCCTTCCTCTTCACCACGCATACTCTCCCTTTTTCCTCCCTCCCCTTTTTTTCCTCCCTCTGTACTACTTACCTCCTCCCTCTCCCTCCTTTTTTCTCCCTCTGTCCTCCCTGCCCCCTCCCTCACCTTCCACTTTTCCTCCCTCCTTCACTCCCTCTCCCTTCTCCTTCCTTCCTCCCTTCACAAAATATTGAAGTATTTTCTGCGCGATTTCAGACACCGTGTTAAATTTTTGGCATAAGTTTTATGAGTGTGTCAGAGACAGAGAGAGAGAGAGAGAGAGAGAGAGAGAGAGAGAGAGAGGCGAAGTGAATGCAGCCAAAATAGCAACAGAAGGAAAGGTGGAAAATAAAACAAAGAAACGGAACCAGAAGAAAGAGATGGAACCATAAAAGGAATGAGGAAGAGAGAGAAAAGGAAAACAAGTTCAATATCATGGTCTACATGGACAGAGATAGACAGACAGACAGACAGACACACAGGGATGCTGACAACCACGATGAGCCTAACTGAACAAGGCAATATTCAAGCAGCGCTCTCTCTCTCTCTTTTCTCTCTCTCTCTCTCTCTCTCTCTCTCTCTCTCTCTCAACACTTCTCTCCGTCGGTCTACCTACGTCCTCCTCTCTCTCTCTCTCCCTCTCTCTCTCTCTCTCTCTCTCTCTCTCTCAGCAAGCCAGTCCATCATACCAGGACAAACACTGTACTTCTAACCCCTAAATCTACAGGGTGGTGCAAAAGTCTCGGTCCAAAAATATACGCGGGCGTAAATTCTGCTTTTTGAACTAGCTCTATTATTCTTTGTCTATGTTTTTTTTTTTTTTTTTTTTACTGCTGTTAGTGTTCTTACAGGTCTGTTTTTTTTCTCTATCCTTGTTTTTGGATCCTAATTCATCCCAAACTTAGGTAGGATAAAGGATGATTATTGATGATGATGATGATGATGATGATGATGATGATGACGACGATGATGATGATGATGATGACGACGACGACGATGATGATGATGATGATGATGATGACGACGATGATGATGATGATGACGATGATGATGATGATGACGATGATGATGATGATGATGATGATGATGATGATGATGATGACGACGATGATGATGATGATGACGATGATGATGATGATGATGATGATAATGATGATGATGATAATAATAATAATGATGATGATGATGATGATGATGATGACGGTAACAAAGATGATGACGATGATGATGATGACTCTCCCGTCCTCCAATTTACCATCAAAACCTGGTGCAAACGACTAATAAAACCAGTTACGGGGGTCTGGGCATAAGTGGCTAATCACGTTGCATACACTTTTCCACCACGATAAAAGAAAGAAAAAAAAAGCCGTATTGCCAGACACCTGATACCTGCACCTGATACACCGCACCCATTAATGCGTTGAAATATGACACGGAGATGCTACTAACTCTCCTATAGGGTAGAGAGACGTTGAAAAAGGAGGGAAAGAGAGACTGAAACAATATACGGTATAACAGGCGGTATTATACATTACGTGACGACGCTAAAGCCAACAACCCTTTCTTGACCTTGAATAAAAAGGGACAAGTTCATGAGTAGAGTAGAAGATACAACAGGGAGCTTCTCGGCCTTAAAATGGAACTTTGGTTATGTCTATACGTGTTGCTTCAAACCCAACACTAACGTACAGACCCAAAAATAAGGTAAAGTCTACGGGAATGATGCATCTCCTTTACGATAAACATTAGCGTTAGACAAACGCTCAGGACCGCTCCTACGAACCCTCCCCCATCATGAATTTAAATCAACGGGTGCAGGGAAAAAGCTCGTAAAACTCTATGCTCGCAATTTGCGAGATTTCACCTCCCGTGCAAAGAATACCGAAATGGCAAAAGGTGAAGGGAGTGGGGAGGGGCAAAAGACAGAACTCCCTTTTAGTCCCTTCAGCGCAAGTGTCTCGGTTTCAGATAGTGCTGCTGTTATAAGACGAACCTACTCAGGCTGTGTGTGTGTGTGTGTGTGTGTGTGTGTGTGTGTGTGTGTGTGTGTGTGTGTGTGTGTGTGTGTGTGTGTGTGTGTGTGTGTGTGTGTGTGTGTGTGTGTGTGTGTGTGTGTGTGTGTGTTTATCTGTCTGTGCGTTGGCAGGAGGCAACTTGTGTTTGCCCACTACAAGTTTATGGCAAAACCCAGCGTTGCTCTCTCCCAGTTTGTATTGTGCAGACGGGTTACACACACACACACACAAAATCAGGTGTCTATCCACCCTTCGTGGTTTGGTAGCAAAATGTGTAGCTACCTGTAAGGTAAGATCTATGGGGAGTAACAGGTAACTCCGATGAACTGGTCTTGTATTCCTGGACAGTGGGTAAATAACTAGCCACAGGCTCAAGGGCCTAAGTTACGGAATTAAGCCCCGTGGCAAAGCGCCCCCACCTTAACCTTACTCGTACTAAAGGAGGTCAATGCTTTTTGACTCGTCATATCCGGACAAATCAAACAGACGAACTCGTAGGACTAAAGAATGTAGAAACTAGAGAGGAAGAATGCTGCAGAGTTGATTTGCAGTGTAAATGAGGCACCGAGATTAACAGCCAACAAACTTTGTACTAAGGCAAATAAAAAATAGTGGAAACATTTTGTGAAGAGTTTGGAGCAGCTTCAACACTACCAGAGGAGAGGCCTGCAGTCGACGATTTCACCATTCTTTTTATCCACCTCTCCACAACGCTGCCACACGGCCCGAAACCCGAAATGTCTGTACACGAGGAGGGGAAGGGAAGGGCGGGGGTGGGGGGAGGGGGGTTCTGAACGTTTACTCTTCCTCAAGGGCTCGAGTTAATCAGTGCTTTAGGTCTTGGATTAACACACCTGGTCAACTCTGGAAGTCTCTCTCTGTCTATCCTACTCACTGGCGATAGTCTCCAGTGTTCCAAACCCAGCTTCCAGGCATCTCAAAATGAAAGGAGTTTGGTTTAGGTACACTTGTGTTTTGACTTCCGTTAGGAGTATTCACCACTTCACTGCGAGGACGTGTTTCTTCCATTACTCTTGCTACCACGAGACGATTTTACTCAGCTCTGAGGAGATGTAGAGAGAGAATCATTGAAGACTATATTAAGCCCCGCAAGTTCGAAATCTCTATCCAAATGCGAAAGAAAATCGTGTTAATGAAACCAGCAACAAACCTGCATGCAGGAAAGGGCGAACGGACTTCAGTATTTGACTGCACATAATTTCACACTCCGTCTCCCTGTACAACGCACATAAACAGTTGGGACAGAATCAATGTGCAGCAGAGGTCTAGCACTTAATACACTTGACAACTTTGACATAATAACATCTTTGTTGGTGGCAATGATATGAATTACCAGAGACGTCGAATAATTAATAATAATAATAATAATAATAATAATAATAGCCAAATAACAGTGAACGTCAGAAACTGTTGCTAGACCTCCGCTTCACAAATACTCTGTCCCAGGTCCACGTCTGGCCAACTGTACCCCGACGCAAGCTCATTAGTCTCCCGCAGAGAAATGTTTTAACCTGAAACTGAGGACGTGCAGTGTCTGTCAATGCTTGGGACTATGCAAGAGTGGCAGGTATGTTCAGAAATATCAGAAACAGAGTATACCAATGCACGATTTTCTGTTACCCGTGTGTGTGTGTGTGTGTGTGTGTGTGTGTGTGTGTGTGTGTGTGTGTGTGTGTGTGTGTGTGTGTGTGTGTGTGTGTGTGTGTGTGTGTGTGTGTGTGTGTGTGTGTGTTTAAGTGTCTGTGTAAGCCTATCTGTATGTTTGTATGGCTGTGGTTGGTTTCTTTTCGTCTGTGTACTTGGTCATGCACCATGTGTTTGTGTAAGTATAAATGTATAAATACATGTACAGTACTTTGCGCGTCCACCCTGAATGCTGCGTTGTAACAAATCAATACTAAAATATCATGCCAGTCACGAAGAAGTGCTGTGGGAAGTCTCAAAATCAGCTGTAGCACCGAAATATTCTGCCACTGACCAACGTTGAACTATGTTAGGAAAGGAAGAAAGTCTGGGCCAAGTTAAAGTGAAAGGAATAGAGGCGCAGGTGGGCAGCCCGTTCCCTAAATGGTTAACATTTAGGAATTTCATAGAGAGATGTAACACAGATAAAAGCATCGTTGCCCTAGTCGTAGTACTGAACAATTTTAAAGCACAGGACGATGAATTCTGAAATACTTAAAATGTAAGCAGTTTTCTTTTAAATATATTTTCTACTGTCACTAGACCCCTCTCTGTCTTCCAAGCTCACTCCCCTTCAATTCTCCTTCTCTCTCTCTCTCTCTCTCTCTCTCTCTCTCTCTCTCTCTCTCTTTCCAGCCGTTCCTCCACCCCACCAGATTACGAGTTAATTTAGACCCCAATCCTGGAGTTTGCCCGGCAAGGCTGAGACTCGGAGGCGTAATTATGTGTTTATAGCCTGGCATTTCTTACATCCAGTTTTATAATCTGCCAGCTTTACTCTCTCTCTCTCTCTCTCTCTCCCCCTCCATGCTCCACTGTTGAAAATTTTTTGTCATTTTTTACTTATATTGTTTTCTCGATATTTAAACTATATTACGATTTTCTTTTGGATTAACTTATATATATATATATATAAGCAAAATAAAAGTTAATCCATATATATATATATATATATATATATATATAAGCAAAATAAAAGTTAATCCATATATATATATATATATATATATATATATATATATATATATAATCAAAATAAAAGTTAAGCCAAAAGAAAATCGTAATATAGTTTAAATATCGAGAAAACAATATACGTAGAAAATGACAAAATTTGTTCAACAGTGGAGTATGGAGAGAGAGAGAGAGAGAGAGAGAGAGAGAGAGAGAGAGAGAATCAATATTATCTCTGGGGACGACAGCGGCAGATAGCACTAGATTGTAGTTGAAAGGCACAGTTAGTAGTAAACAGGAGGGAGACAGGCAGAGTCTTGTGCTTGGTGGTGGTGCTACTACTGCTGCTGCTCCTGCTACTACCACCATCACTGTTCTGTTTCCTCCTGCTTGTTCCCTTCGCTCTACTCTGCAACTTAGTTCCTTCCCCTTCTGCTAGATCAATCATTCCAAACGACTCCGCCCAATTAACCCCTTCTGCTTCGTTCTACTCTCATTCTCCTCAGCCTTCCCTCTGCATGACTGGAAAGCCACTGAGCAGAATGAGATCAGCAGTGACCGGGGTGATTCTGGCTTGTCTCGTTCTGGCACAAGGTTAGTCACATTTATAAGTTAATCTATTCAGCAAGAACACTTTTTATTTTCGCTTTTAATTTCACACGATTTTTAACTTTTTTTTTTCCCTGGACGATTCTTATTTTTTGTTCTCCCTAATTCCACATGATTTCTTAACTTTAATTTCTTGTTCTTGCTACTTAGAGAAGATTTCTTGCTTTGTTGTTCCCACTTTAAGATTTCTTTCAACGTTCATGTTCTCTTCTCCCTGCTTTCAGACGATTTTTTTGTTCTTGTTACTTCAGTTTCTTTCAACTTTTGTATTTTGTTCTTGCTACTAACATACGATTTCTTCAACTTTTATATCTTGTTCTTCCTACTTCAAGACGATCCCCAATGTACCCTTTTTCTCAGTTTGTCTTTCCGTGTTCTTCCTGTTTTGTTTTGTTTTTTGTTTTTTTTGGCGTTCTCTATCCTTTTTCTTTCCTATCTGCTTCCATCCTCTTCCTTCTCTGTTGATTAAATCCTTTTTCTTCCGTTTGCATTTGCCTTTTCTTCCCTGTTTGACTCTCCCTTATCTTCCCTGCTTGCCTATCCTTTTTCTTCCATGTTTGTCTCTGCCTTCTCTTCCCTGTTTGCCTATCATTTTTCTTCCGTTTGCCTCTCCCTTTTTTTTCTGTTTGTCTCTGCCTTTTCCCCCTGTTTCCTTTTTTTTTCTTCCCTGTTGGCCTCTCCCTTTTCATTCCTGTCTGTCTTTGTCTTTTCTTCCCTGTTTGTCTCTTCCTTTTCTCCTCTGGTTGCATTTTCTTTTTCTTCCGCTTGTCTCTTTTTCTGCCCAGTCAGCCTCTTATCTTTTTTTCTTTCCAGCTAGCATTCCCCTTTTCTTTCCTGCTCACCTCTCCCCTTTTCCTTCCCCGTTTGTCTTTATTTTTCTTCTCTGTTTACCCCTGTTTTTTTGTGCCTCACCAGGACGAGAAAGCTTGGCCGCTGCTACACCCAACCATAAGCAGGGGACCGCGAGACAGACACCAGGACCAACTGTGGAGGAGGCTTATTATTCTAACAGTACGTGTGTGTGTGTGTGTGTGTGTGTGTGTGTGTGTGTGTGTGTGTGTGTGTGTGTGTGTGTGTGTGTGTGTGTGTGTGATACAAATACTAGTAACACCAACCAAACGTTTCCGTTTACCGTAATATATAACTGATTATCGTGGGTTTCAAAGACATCTACTGGTTCTGTAACCTTCAAAAAATAACAATTACAACCTGCCACATTTCTACCCGAATCCACCACACTTGATCCCACCACACGCATCTGATTCTACCACACATGACTCCACACCTGACCCATCACATCCACCTGACTTTACCACACCTGACTCCACCACAACTGATCCCACCACACCCGCCTAACACCACCACACCTCACACCACCACAATACATCTGACTCCACCACATTTGATTTCACCACATCACTCCTCACTAAACCATATTGAACTTCACCATACCACACCTCACTCCAACACATTTTTCACACCACACCTGACTCCACTATCTGACCTCACCTTATTCCAAACTTCGCTAACTTCACCTGACCCTAATGATCCTGCCATCACCACAGCATCCCCCGACACAGCAACCTTCACCACGACCGACAACCCCGGGGGACAACTCTGCCACGGGGGGTTCGAATCCGTAGGGGGTAGGTGCGTGTTGGTGGACCCCTTCACGAGCGCCAGTTGGATCGAGGCGCGGTATCTCTGTCAGAGGCTGGGAGGGGATCTCGTGGTGCTTGATACCATGGACTTCTACGCCGATCTTCTCCGTCATATTCACGAATCATGTAAGAGTCATGGGGCCGTTTTTTAGAAGGCTTACTATACCATCTTTACCCAGACTTGGCCTAAAATTGTCATCTCCTCATCTTCAGTGCTGAGTTGTAACAGCAGATTAGAATGATGCTCGTCATGAAGAACTGCGACAAAAAGGATGTACTGTAGAGCTGTAGCACTGTCTTACTCTAACCTGGCCTAAAACTGCCAACTCTCCATCTTCAATGCTGAGTTGTAAAAACAGAGTAGCACTAGAATGATACTGGTCATGAAGAAGTGCTATAACTGGGATGTAGAACTGTAACACTCTTTTTCTGTCACTGTGTGAAAGAAGCTGCAAAACAAAGAAACCCTGGGCCAAGTCTGAGTGCAAAAAGCGTACGGTAGTACCTTTCGTTACCGATTTATTTCTGTATATGACATATTATCATAATCATTTGTACGTATTTTATGTCAGTCATGTCGATGCTAAAGAGAACATCTAAGTGAAATAGCCGAAATAAATCGCTAATGAAGTAAGTAATGCTACGAAACCTCCCAAGCTGATGAGAATGCAGGACCTGAAATGTTGAGTCGTGAGATGTGAGGCTGGGGATGCTGAGGGAAGTATACTGAGCGGAAGTCGTGGGATGTGAGATTCTGAAATGTTAAGTGAGGTTAGGTCTTGGGATGTTGAATGAAGTTAGGTCTTGGGATGCTGAATGAGGTTAGGTCTTGGGATGCTGAATGAGGTTAGGTCCTGGGATGCTGAGTCGTGAGTAGTGAGGTTGGGGATGTTGAGGGAAATATGCTGTGGGATATTAAGTGGTGGGATATGGGATTCTGGGACGTTATGTGTGGTTAGGTCTTGGGATGTTAAGTGAAGGTGGGGACTTGGGATGTTAAGTGAAGGTGACGTTATGGGATGTTAAATGAAGGTGAGGTCTCTGGATGCTGAATCGAGGATGTGAGATGTTAGTTCCAAGTACCAGAGGACCTCATTCTTATTCCATTCTTGTTACCTTCAGACGATTTTGTCATTATGCTTAGGAGGGGCTTTTCCAACTGGAGAGGTTCGATTTTGCCTTCACTAACCCGTTCATGACGATGGTGATACTGCTAACAAGACGATGATGATGACGATAATGACAAGCACAAAGACGACGACGACGATGATTATGCATATGTTTCAGTTTTGGACGCACACGACTACTGGGTTGGTGCGAGTGACGATGATGTTGAGGGGTGGTGGACGTGGGTGGACAACAGCGACGTGTGGGATGGGACACCTCTGTGGGCCATCTCCAGGAACTCCAGCTACTACGACTATGAGCAGGTTGGTGTATCAGGCCACACTATATCCCCATTTTGTACTCTGGCGGTGCTTTCACGTGGTGGCACCGATATACCCAGGCGGATCCACTGCCTGGTCATATAAACTTCCCTCAACTACTTCCCTGTCCCCCAAAAGGATGATGAAGGACTGCAGAAGAACCATTAAGCCTGCAGTCCACCGGGCTATCCCTCAGGTGAGTCTGGGTTTACAGCCACAACTACTGAATTAGACTGCTTAGGACATGGCCTGTACTTCTTCCCCTCCTTTTTTTTTTTTTTTTTTTTTTGTCTGATAGTAAGCAAGCAAAAAGAAAAAAACGAAAATTTCCCTGCGTTCAAAGAGTTATACCTACAGTGTCGATTTTCCTGCTTTACTTTAACGTATCTTTTCTATTCTTAACACAGCCAGACAATTTAATTCGACTTAGGGGACTTTTCGTACTGGAAGAATCCGATACAGCCTAAATTAACCCTTTCATTACAAGCGATCACTGCGGTAACACGAATAATATACAGAGATCCCCATGGTGACGTGGTTCACATTTTTTTCATTTTCACCATTCTCACGGGGTTCACTTTTCTCCTACCATATTGACACGGTTCATATTCTTATCACCATACTGATGGGATTCACATTTTTCTCACCATACTGATGAAGGCTCACAACTTTCATCATACAGACAGGTTCACATTTCTTAATCACAGCTAAGTGGTTCATCTTTTTAATTCATCACACAAAGACGGGGTTCACGGCTTCCCCGCTATATTGAAAGGAATTAACATTTTTCTAACATCCCCAGGAACCCGAATTTTCCAGCAAGGACTGTGGCTTCCTGGACACGACCCGCTACTACTACATGAACGACGACTACTGCCAGAACCTGAAGCCCTGCATATGTCAGACGGCCCACGCTGCATCTGGGCCCACGGCAACCACCACGATAAAACCCAGGACTGAAAACCATGTTGAAAAGCCGGAAAATTCAAGGATTTACTTTGCCGCACCTGCCATCGACATAACCCATCTCGAAATACCAGGTATGGAATATCCTCTCTCTGCCCCATTGCCCGACCAGATATTGCAAACTCTCACACAGATACTGAAAATTCTCAACCAGATATTGCAAATCTTCCCTCTGACCCAGCCACTGCCAGACCCCATATTGCAAATTTTCAACCAGACATTGCAAACCCTCCCTCTGATGAAGCCATTTCTAATTCCTATATTGCAAACCCTCCCTCTAACGCGGCCACCGCCAAACCCCATACTGCAAATCCTCAACCAGATTTGGCAAACCCTCCCTCTGATGGAAAAATTTCTAGATCCTATATTGCAAATCCTCCCTTTGATACAACCACTGCTAGACCCCACACTGCAAATTCTCCACCAGATATTGCAAACCCGCCCTCTGACGTGGCCGCCCCTGATGCCGACCGTGCAATTGCCACACCGGCGTTGACCTGCGATGGTGCCTTCGAAGCGGTCGGCGGGAAGTGCGTGCTGGTGGACCCCTTCACGCAATCTACCTGGTACGAGGCGCGTTACCTGTGCGAGAGGTTCGGTGGCAGTCTGGTGGCTTTCGATTCCATGGATTTCTACGCTCAGCTGGTCCAGTACATCGAGGACAATGGTAAATTAAGAGTGAAGAACGTCTAATGTACTGTGTTACATCCAGAGTAGGTGGCAAAATATCACTAGCTAAACTACACACTCTTTTTTATTCCATACAGAAATACAAACTACCCTTGCGCTTGTGCGTGTGTGGGGGGAGGGAAGGGGGTATAAGTATGTGTTTATGTATTTACCTGAACATTTTGGTGCTGTTATTGCAGTATTTGTTGCTGCTGTGTTAATATTACTGTTACTCTTTTCCATTTTTTATCTGTTTTATATCGACAGGCCTAACTCATCACAAGTACTGGGTTGGCGCTAGTGATGAGGACTATGAGGGGCTTTGGCGGTGGGAGGACGGCAGCAGCGTCAGGATGGGTACACCTCTGTGGGCCCTCCTACAGATAAATGGCCACAACCATTATCACCAGGTGTGTGTGTGTGTGTGTGTGTGTGTGTGTGTGTGTGTGTGTGTGTGTGTGTGTGTGTGTGTGTGTGTGTGTGTGTGTGTGTGTGTGTGTGTGTGTGTGTGTGTGTCAAAAAATCACATTACTTTTTCTCTTAACATTTTAAAGATTTTTGTCCTCATAATTACACAATCTATATATAAGAATTAGGCATGATGTCTGAAAGAATTATATCTACGTTTGGAGAAGCTGTTTATTGAGGAGACATAAGCTTTATCCCAAAATAAACCTTAATGAAAGTGAGTATACGGTATATCTTCCATCGGAACAAAGCATGACACTAATTTAGACTGCAAGACACGTTGATGTTTGCCTCCTCCTGTACCCCCTTTGTAACTCGCACACTCTGACTTCTTTCTCCCTTTGTAACTCGCACCCTCAGATTTCTTTCTCCCTTTGTTACTAGCACCCTCTGATTTCTTTTTTCTCTTTGTAACTCGTTCCCTCTGATTTCTTTCTCCCTTTGGAACTCGCGCCCTTTCTTTCTCCCTCTGTAACTCGCGCCCTTTCTTTCGCCCTTTGTAACTCGCTCCCTTTCTTTCTCCCTTCTCCAGGAGCCTTACGGGGAGTTTGCGGAGAACTGTGGATACCTGGATAATACTCGCTTTCACTACATGGACGACGAGAACTGCTACGCCATTATGAGTTGCATCTGCGAGGCGCCGGGGATGCAGAGGCAGGGGAGGGGGGGAGAAGAAAAAGAGAAAGAAGGATGGCAGGAAGAAATGAACGGAAGGGAGAGAGGGAGGAGGAATGAAGAACTGATGCTGGGAAAGAAGGGAATGAGAGGGAGGAAGGAAGGAATTAAGGAAGGAAGGAAGGTTGTACTGAAGTAAGAGAAAGGAAAGGAGAAAAGAAGAAAGGAAGGGAGGAATTAGGGAAACGATGGAAGGAAGGTTGTACTGAAGTAATGGAATGGAAACCAGAAAAAGAGAGAGGAAGGGAAGAATTACGTAAAGGACAGGAAGGAGGGATGGAAGTAGGCTGGAGGGGTCACAGTATTTCGTCATCAAAAACCTGCTACAAACCACATAATTCTTAAAGTACCCAAATACAGTCTGCTTCCTTCCAATAAAAGACCAGAAGCTACATGATTATTGATATGTATCCGACTCTGATTTCAATTTTAATTTTTTTTTAATCTACTGTACACGCAATAAAAATGCAAACATTAATGACTGATAACTTCCAACAATCACAAAATTTTCCTGAAATGTTCCACACAATTCTTCATGTTATTTAGATACTGTCAATGAATCTATCTAACTATCTATCTATTTGTCTGTCTGTGTATCTACATCTAGTCCGACGCCTTGATCCCGGGACAGATGGCAACAAACGAATTAACCAATGACTGTCTGTCTATCTATCTATCTATCTATCTTTCCATTTATAGTCCGACGCCTTGATCCCGGGACACATGGGTACAAACGAACGAATCAGCTCAACACCATGCTATCCTCGGCATTCAAGCTGTCCTCTCTCCCACTTCCACTAATTACCAAAAGACACCTTCTTGTTCCTTCCCTATTTTATACCGCATGTTTTAAACATGCCCTGAACGAGCCATGACGCTATCTCAGCAATTAAGATTAGATAAACTGACAAGGAGAAGTGAGATTATCAGGGAACTCCACAGTCTCCGAGATAAAGGATTACCAAGGCAGGGATTCTCATTAATTTGGTGAGTTTCTCTGTCGCATCTTCCTCATTCGTTTTCATTTCTACATTATGACACGTTACCATTCCTCTGTCGTTAAGTATGCTATCAACGTCTTCAAGAAGTCTATAATATCACACGAGAGAATATTCCCTTTTGATTTACGAAGCCTATGTCGGTATTACATAAGACGAAAATATCACTAAAGACAGGTGTAACTCAAGAAAAATCGCTAAAAGAAAAATGTTCCAATAAACAAACTCAACTTCACCACCCATAAAAAAAAAAAAAGTCTGAATTCTCCTAGACACACTGAAGACTTAACACCTCTTATTTACCGATTTATTCTGTATATTACACATCAATCTTCTTTCTTGACCTATTTACATATTTTTATATCGGCATAGATTACAAAAATAACAATGACGAAAATATTAATATGTAAACAAAAATAAACTGGCAAGGAGGAGGTGCTAGGGAGCAATTTAGATATGAATAATACGCATAAATATTAATACACCTCCTCCGTATTTATATATGCATGTGACTTACCTGTACGATTCTACATTCAATTAACCAGAATAGTACGTTTGTTCTAACCTGACAAAAATCCCTAACCCCTTTTGGCTCAGGTGAAGGCCGAAAGTGTTGTCAGACTAGAAGGTTACTTTGACTAGTAACCATGGAGGTGGGGTGATCTGACTAGTAACCAAAGGAGACTCACTCCAACCTGATATTTATGGCCCAATGAATTTCACACTTTACCGCAGTACAAGTTGTGGGAATTGTTCACTTGTCAGGTGCAAAACAAACACACTATAAAATTAATAAGCTTTGTACTAACCAGGCACCTCCAACTCGCCTCCACAAACATCGATCACGCTCATCACTTACCTGTAATAAAGAAAACAATATTGATTACACCCTCACTCAAAACTATATTACCATCACATTTATTTGTCGTAATTTGTGTAAGGTATATACAGTACAATAGTGTAGTTCAGTAATTATAGCACTTAAGGGTATCTTTATGTAATCAATTTCAGGTAATTTGATAATGAATGTTAATGAGTGGTGATGTCAATATTGTACCCCTTTCCTCTTAACACTTATACAATTACACATCATCACGGTTAATGAGATGGTGAGGTCCAAACCAAGGTTTCTACGCCATATTATCCTCTTACTCAGTCTACTATCCTCCCTCCATCCATCCTACTATCCCTCTCATCTATCCTATAGTTCTCCTACCCAGCATACCATCCCTCTCACCCATCGAATCCTCCCCCCCCCCCTCCCATCCACTCACACTAGAAATTGCGATAAATAGGTCAGTGTTATCTGTATGGGGGTGATAACAGTAGGCAGAGAGAGAACCATACTTATGATGGGATATCAGTTAAGAGAAGGACGCGTTGAGGAGCAGCAGTATCTAAGGATCATGAAAGGGGTGACTGTACTCTTGGCTGTCGTCTGTTTCCTCATCAGTCTGGGTCAGTATTATAATATCTTCCCATACCCCTGTCGGAAAGTTTCTTGCTTTTGTCAATATTATCATCATCATGGTGCTGGCGACTCCCTGTGCAGCTACCCTACCCTACCCTACCCTAACCTAACCTAACCTAACTTAACCTAACCTAACCTAACTTAACCTAACCTAACCTAACAGGATGGGAGGGACAGGCCGCCACGACGACCTCTACCCATGAAGACCACTACTACACCAACACCGTCACGCACTCTAAAGGTATGTCACGCCCACTACACATTTACCCCTTCACCATGATGAGGGAGGGGGTGTGTGAGCTGGAGGGAGGGCAGCTTTATGACGTAGAAGAGTAACCTGGAGGGGGATGTGAGTTGGAAGGAGGGTGTGAGTTGGAGGGAAGGCAGTTTTATGGTGATGCAGTGAGTAAAATGGAGGGGATGTGAGTTGGGGGAGGGCAGACTTATGGCGTAACAGTGACATGGAGGTGATTCGTTTGTTGCAACCTCCTCTGGGATCAAAACGTCCGTCTAGAAATGGGTAAATAAACAATGGCTTTTTTTTTTTTTTTTAAGTATGCCAAGCGATCTTGTTCAACTTGGGATCTCGTAAGTGAAGAGGTTAGAGATTATTTCCATTTATATCTATCTATCTGTCTATCAATCTACGGTATGGTGTGGAATCGAGAAAAGGATCTAGCATATCTGTCCCTCCTCAATAAAGAACCTTCCTTCCTCGTCACTCCATCCTCCCTCATCTTTCATATACTCTCATTCTCCACTGAGTTCCTGGTCTTCCTCACCTAAACTTTTAAAACAACTTTCAATCCCTTCTCTCTCTCTCTCTCTCTCTCTCTCTCTCTTGCCATAATATTCAGTGCAGTTACATCCCGACTGATTCCAGACTGAGCTGCGATTCATAAAGAACCCAAACTATAAGCTCTCCCCACACCAGCAGCATGACCCGTCCCCGTAACACACTGAGAAGACGCAAAATGTATATGATTCACTCTTTACTGTCCTTACGATTAATTAACATTTTCTAGCAAACCATTTGTATCTTTTTTTCTATCAACATCTGCCATCAACAAAATACAATATTAACGTGACACGCAAAATAAATCAGTAAGGATGAGGTGTTACGACGCCTCATTTAGTGACGAGATTATGAGCCCAAGATATGTGAAGTGAGGTCTGCCAAGTAACCAACCTACTGAAATCCACAGAGCCCTCCACAACTGTCGCCCCCACAACTGCTGGGTCCGCCACAACAACTAGCACCACACCTTTCCCCACCACAATCATCCATACCACATCTGTCACTACCACAATTATCCCTTCCACATCTGTTCCCAGTACGAATATTCATACCACATCTATCCCTTCCAAAACAACTGTCCCCATCACACTCACGTCCACCACAGCTTTACACACCACACTCCATCTTTCAACACCAGATCCCATCACATCTACCCTCACCACACCTGACTCCACCACACCTGCCCCCACCACAGCCGAGAGTTCCACCACCCCTTCTGTGCAGTGTGACGGGGAGTTTGAGCCGGTGGGCGGAAGGTGCATCGTGCTGGACCCTTTCACCAATTCGAGCTGGGCGGAGGCGCGTTACCTGTGCCAGCGACTGGGCGGGGACCTCGTCATCCTCGACTCCATGGACTTCTACGCCGAACTCATATACCACCTCTGGGAGACAGGTCAGAGTAGCATTCTTCCAGTACTATAAGACATTCAGCTACACCTGCTTGGTTTTGTCTTCTTCCATTACTAACGGGCGTTTCAGCACCAAACACCATGCTTTGTCTTTCTCATGTACTGTACGGTGTTTCAGCATCACGCGCCAGGTTTTGTCTTCTTCTAGTACTGTAAGACCTACAGGCACCAAGCACCAAGTTTTGTTTTTTCCATTTCTTTATGCCATATCAGCACCATGCACCAGGTTCTGTGTTCTTCCAATACTATATCAGCACCACGCACTAAGTTCTGTTTTTTTCCAGTATTGTAAGACATTTCAGCACCTCGCAATAGGTTTTGTCTTCTTCCAGTACTACCAAGCATTTTAACTTCGGAAAGACCTCTCACAATGAAGTAGTTAAGGAAGTCTATATCTCCCGTTCGAAAAGCCTCTCCAAAGATGAATAAAATCGTCTGGAGGCGACACTGAATAAAAATACGTAATCGAGGTTTGACGAAGGCACCGATAGTAGGACAGAGACTGTAGCCGTGTAGTCTACAAACTAAAGACTGACA
This sequence comes from Coenobita brevimanus, assembly GCF_032717465.1. Lineage (NCBI taxonomy): Eukaryota > Metazoa > Arthropoda > Malacostraca > Decapoda > Coenobitidae > Coenobita > Coenobita brevimanus. The sequence continues at coordinate 3,327,776 of NC_137021.1, forward strand.
ACAGAGATGGCAAAAGGATATATATGGCATAATAGCAAAAGTTCACCTGTGTCTCAAAAGGTGGACGGCCATGATTCTGAAAGTGGGTGTGCACAGGTTTGGCCACGTATGACTACTGGGTTGGTGGGAGCGACGATGGGACTCAGGGGTACTGGAGGTGGGTGGACGGGACCACTGTGATGGAAGGAACACCGCTCTGGGCCATCACTTGCAACAACAACACTGACGACAATAGTTACGATCAGGTAAGCCAGGTGTGCAGGTGGGTGAGGTAGGGGGTTAACCAAACTGTACACCATCATCAGTACACTTGGTATTATTTACATAAATTTAGAAGCTCTGGATCACACCATCAATAGTAAATTCAAGTGAGGCAGGTTTGGGGAAATGTGCATTATCATCATCAACATCATCACCATCACCAATGTACTTTATACTGTTTAGGTAAATCCAGAAACACTGGACTCTCTCTTCCAATAACGAGACTGACGATCAAACTCATATTCAGATGATGCAGGTGTAGAAATGGATGGGCCATAGGATAAAGGAAAAAATGTAAAGCATCATCATCAGTATGTCTACTACTACTCAGAACCTCTAGGCTTTCTCTCTCAGCATCAAATACTTCTTGCGTAAAGATGGCCTCCCTCAGTAACAACAGTGATGACCACACATTAAGTGAGGCAAGTGTACAGATGGGTCGGTCTGAGGATTAAAAAAACCGTCTCTCTTCCAGGAGCCAAATGAGTTTTCCGGAAGAGACTGTGCATACTTAAACATGGATCGCTTCTTCTACATGGATGACGATTTCTGTGAGACCCTCAAGCCATGCATCTGCCAGGCACCCCACGCTAAATCTGCTCCCGCTGCCTCTGACAAGGCCGACAATGGTGATCAGTCAATTGACACAGCAGAAACTGGTGACCGTACAGAAGACGTAACAGACAACAAAGACCGTGCAGTAAATGCAGCAAAGACCAATGACCATGCAGCTGTCAAGCCTAATCTGAGTTGCAAGAGCGGGTTCGAGCTGGTCGGTGGGAAGTGCATACTAGTGGATCCCTTCACCGACTCTACCTGGAACGAGGCGCTCTACCTGTGTGAGAGGTTCGGCGGAAGTCTGGTTGTGTTGGACTCCATGGACTTCTACACTGAAATGCTTCACTACATCCAGGATCATAGTGAGTCGAGTTAATATACCCTGTTCATTATCCAACAGGCAATAATGACTCACCACTCTAAGAACATGATGAGTTACCATACCCTCTTCATTATCCAAAGGGTTACAGAGTCCCACCCATCTAGGAGCATGGTGATACCCTGTCCATTATCCAAAAAGTTAAGAAAGACCCATCCCTCTAGGAACAAGGAGAAGGAGGACGATAACACATGATGATGATGATGATGATGATGAAGAATGATGATGAACGTGTGGTGGAAGCGAGTTAATTTTTGCCCTCGTTGTCAGGTCTGGATACGCACAACTACTGGGTAGGTGGGAATGACCTGACCTATGAGGGAGCGTGGCGATGGGTGGACGGGACCAAAGTGATAAAAAGCACTCCTCTCTGGGCCCTTGAATGCGACGAAACTGCTGACCTCTACCACCAGGTGAGAAATACAAATGCTATCTAAATTCTCTCTCTCTCTCTCTCTCTCTCTCTCTCTCTCTCTCTCTCTCTCTCTCTCTCTCTCGTTGGGTATGAAAAATGTTGGGAGTACGCTGTCGGACAGGTGCAACGCGCCTGCCATAACTGGGAAGGTACGCGAGTTGAGTTCAGAGTGGAGAAGGTATCCAACAGACAGTTCAGATGAGAAGTGGCCAGTGTAACACCAACAGCAGAGAGAGAAATACACAATAGCAGTAGTAAAGAGAAGATACAATACTAAGGGGACGAAATAGAGGTGAAGGGAGTCAGTATGAGGAGGCGAGTTGAGAGAATGAAAGCCCTCCAGCTTTACCTATATCTACCTATTTATTCCTCCCCCCCCCCCAGGAACCAATGGGCGGAATGGATGAGAACTGCGCCTACCTAGACAGGTCACGCTTCTACTACATGGATGATACCTCCTGCGAAGCCACCATGGCCTGTATATGTCAGGCACCGGGGCAGTAATTGTAGAGGTGACCTGGAGGAGGAAATTGAACACCGAGCTTCCGTTGATTATTTCCGGACTCTAAAGGTGTTTGGAAAGAATGAATTAAAGCTTGCTATTCCTACTGTCTTCTTTTTTACGAGCGATTTGTGACTTACATATATATATATATATATATATATATATATATATATATATATATATATATATATATATATATATATATATATATATATATATATTATGCATGGGGAAAAACAGATTAAATCTTTCACGAGAGAAGCTTCATTAATACCGGCAAAACAAATACTTAATATTTACTTCATGGGTATAAATGAGACTGATCAGGCGATACAAAATGAATGAAATAATGTATTAAAAAAGAAATATGAAAGAAAAACACCGCTTCTGGAGAAAAACATTAAATATAACAAATTACTGCATGGTTTACATACGATTTCTGAAGAAAATGACACCTGGATTTAATGCCTATCAGACAGTATCGTTCCCCCCAAAATAAAATTATTCAGAGGTTTAAGTTTTTTCCTTATACCTTCACACACACACACACACACACACACACACACACACACACACACACACACACACACACACACACCAAGAAACCAGTGACTATAGTGTACTAAGGTTCTGAATAGCTGAGTTACACAGAGTCAAGATGCAGCTAAGTTAAGAAAATTTACGAGAGAGAGAGAGAGAGAGAACTGAGAGGAAAGACTGATAAAAGAAATAACCTGGCGACTAACTCGAATTCACAAACGGTATATGAGACAGACGACAAAAAATATTCTTCCAAATCACTGTCTAATCTTCCTTGTAAATAACTCTTGCCAAACAATATCGGGAATATCACTTATCAGATTTATCTCTGGTCTTCCCGAACACTGTCAGACCATCAACTGATAATCACAGACAGACGGACAGACAGACAGGCACAGACATTAAAAGGAAGAATAGAGAAGGCTGAGAAGCGAAACACAGAGGTGGACTGAAGCAGACAGACAGACAGACAGGCATACAAAAAGACAAACAAGCAGACAGACATAAAACAATCACACAGACATAGAAAAGACCCAAAAGAGACGAGGAAATGGGAATGTAGATGGAGGAAACAAATAAAAAAAAAAAGACAAAAAATACTGTCAGAGAGAGAGAGAGAGAGAGAGAGAGAGAGAAAGAGAGAGAGAGAGAAAGAGAGAGAGACAGAGAGAGAGAGAGACAGAGAGAGAGAGAGCAGATAAGACAGCCTAATGTTTTGCTCTAATCACAAGGTACTCAAGATCAAAAAGTAGCTTCCAAGAAATACTCTCCCACTGATAACAATGATAACCTTATGATTATCTGATTAACACTATCGGGCTCCTAACTCACTAAACTGAAAAACAAAACGTGAAAGTCTTTATCTGAGAGAGAGAGCGAGAGAGAGAGAGAGAGAGAGAGAGAGAGAGAGAGAGAGAGAGAGAGAGAGAGAGAAACAGAGAGAGAGAGAGAGTGTTGGCCCTACTATGAATGGATTATTGCTGCTGGTGGGCCCTAAGTCCATCGGAAATATGAAACAGGTTGGCTGCGGGCTTTTTTTTTTTTTTCTTCTTTTTTTTCAGACCCTGGGAATAGGCTTCACAGTCCGTTCAATTAGGCCCAGCAGCCCTCCTACATATTATACACCTCCACATGTCACCACTCTGGCGCTAACACCCACCGTCCATATTTAATATTTGCTACGACTGTGTCATCCAGGATTTGAACCTGAGTCCACTGGGATTGCAAGCCACCTCTCTATCGATCTGGCCACCTCCTACCCTAGTAGCCACCTCCCTATCATAACAGAAAATTATGGGCGATTGAGCAAATTGTACATACACCCTGCTATTTATTAACCTATTATTGATAAATCACCAAAACATAATGAAGATTATTAAGAATGAATTATAAATCCAAGCTATACTCATTACTAACCCTCTCAGCCTGATGACGCTAATATCTTCATCTAAGTACGAGAGCACCGTAGTGAGGAAGGAAGAAATACATATGAGAGAGAGAGAGAGAGAGAGAGAGAGAGAGAGAGAGAGAGAGAGATAATAAGAGGTAATATGTCGCTCATAATAGCCCGACTAAGCCGTACTGTGTGTTGCCGTCTTAACGACACACACACACACACACACACACACACACACACACACACACAGCCACTAAATCCTTGCGTGCAGCATGATGTTCACCCTTTACCCAAGACAATGGTTAGAGAGAGGTGGTGGTCGTGTGCTCGGAGGATCAGTCTGTGGATCGCACGCAAGAGTGGTCAAATCTCCAGTGCCGCAGAGAATATCCCCATGATTATAAATTTGTTTCGAATTTCATTAACTCTTCTGTTGGGAGTTTCTGTAGTATGAATATAATCACTCGGCGTTAAATAAGAAAAAAATGATCCGGATGGTATAGTTTTCGTTTACCCACTGAATATATTAATTTATTCATTTATTACCTCCGCCAAGGTGGTTATGTTTTCACTCCTGTCCGTTTGTTTGTTTGTTGGCTGGTTTGTAAGCAAGATTACACAAAAACTACTGGACGGATTTCCACGAAACTTGGTAGAAGAATGAGCCTTGGCCCAGAGCAGACACCAATAAATTTTGGTGTGGATCCGGAAAAAGGTGTGGTTCCAGGATTTTTTTTTTTTTTTTCACTTTCTTTAATACTGCGAGATGGGGCGTTTTTTGACAGTTTCGTAAATATTTCAGTGAATATTGCACGGATCTTGATGATAATAAAAATCATTCATATTTAGGATGTTGGTATCTACGAACGTCTAGAGTCTGGCGGGGATCCATATATTCGTAAAATTCCGGATCTAGCGGATTTAAATATGCTTTTATAGGGGGGCTGTTGGGCACTGGTGGAGGTATGCGCTCTCCTGAGTGCTATTCTAGTTTATTTATTTATTTATTTTGTTGGTATAAAGTTACCTGGCACTACCTAATTATATTATTTTCATTAACTTCGTTTATCCTTTGGCCGTAGTTAATTTCTCTAGTTTGCATAAAATCGTCTGGTGTTCAATGGAAAAAGAACCAGATTCAGAAATTTTTTAACTTGTCTGATTGGCCAGCGAATTTGACTCCGGTTCTTTCGGTTGCGAGCTGGATGTGCTAACCAATGCACCACCAACACCCACTGAGAGAGAGAGAGAGAGAGAGAGAGCAGGCTACTTAAGGGGTCCCATTACGGCTGCCGTAATAACCCTAAGTAACCCTATATCTAAGCCTCGCCTAAATGAGACCACTACTAGAGTATACATTTGGCCAACCATTGACGCCATTTTGGTACCCATCGACACATTATTATTATTATTATTATTATTATTATCTATTGCCAGACGCCATAATCCCGTAAGGGGTGGCCATTTGACTTTGAGTTGTTTGTTTTGCGGGGTTATTATTATTATTATTATTATTATTATTATTATTATTATTATTATTATTATTCTCTCTCTCTCTCTCTCTCTCTGGATTCCACACAATTCTCAGTGCTGTAATATCTTATTCACCAAAGCTACACCACCCTACTCCAATTATCCCCGTAACGAGTTCCCCTTCCCCTACGTAATTATTTCCCCTATCACATCTTCCTATAAGCACCGGGACTATAATCTCTCCTCATCTCCTGTCAAATCAACGCTTAAGGAGAAAGCTTTAAGAAAGCCTTGATGTTCTCCCCTTTGTTGAGGAAAATTAGGGTAAATTATACGTCAATGCTGTGAGATTATGTTGATGTGGCAGAACTGAAAATTGCACACATATCTGGGCCATCTGTACCCCTCTCTCTCTCCAATCACTTCTTTCGTCTTCTCTCTCCTTTCTCTTACCTCCCCCCTCCCTTCCCTCGCCTCTCTTTATCCTTTCTCTTACCTCCCCCCTCCCTTCCCTCGCCTCCCTTTATCCTTTCTCTTACCTCCCCCCTCTCCCTTCCCTCGCCTCTCTCTCATACTAACCACTAATAACACCATCTCCAGAAAGTTTTTAGCCAATCTGTATCATAACAAAGTCACAAGAAGGTTTGTCTTTCCTTTGGCCATCTCCGTTTTAAGAACCACACACACACACACACACACACACACACACACACACACACACACACACACACACACACACACACACACACACAATCTCCTCCACCTTAAAATGGCGACTTTCTTTACATCTTATCTCCCGTACCGCAGACGATGAATAAGGCAATACTACAGCACTGTATCCTCTTCACAGCACTTCCTCGTAGCTAGCACCATACTCTAGTGCTAACCTCTTGTTTGTGCCAGGATTCAAGAGAAGACAGTTTTGGCCAAGTTAAAGCGGAGGGAGAGAGAGAGAGAGAGAGAGAGAATCACCCACCTCCCAACTCCATACACCAAACCATCATCCATTTCCCCTCACTACCATCACCCCCACTACCTCTATTCATTCCTCATCCAGCACGCCAACACTTCTGCCCCTTCTCTCCCTCAGCTAATAACTTCCTCTGTGGCGCCAGACTGGGAGTAAGGCCTAATAACTCAAGTAATATCCCGTACGACACCACCACCACCACATTAACCACCATCTTCACCACTAGCACTACCACCACCACTACCACTACCACCAATACCACCGCCACCACCACCACCACCGCCACCACTACCACAACCACCACCACCACCACCACCACAACGACCATCACCACCACCACAGTTCTGTGCTGGTGTCTTCTTATTTATTGACATACACGCCACCTCACCTGACCTGCCCCCAGTGAGAGGTCTCGGTGTGTGTGTGTGTGTGTGTGTGTGTGTGTGTGTGTGTGTGTGTGTGTGTGTGTGTGTGTGTGTGTGTGTGTGTGTGTGTGTGTGTGTGTGTGTGTGTGTGTGTGTGTGCGTGTGTGTGTGTGTGTGTGTGTGTAAAAGTATTCAGTTAGACCATAAGTAGGAAGTACACCGATTCCACAGTCAAAAATACTGATAAATAAAATATATATCAGAGCAAACTGTATATATAAAACCTAGCCGAATCACACCATAAACCAGCGTCCTTAGACCTTAAGCCTCTGAGCGCTGCGATAAGAGGTAAGACGTAATACTATGAAAGGAATTAGGAGAGCGTCGTGGCTATCCCCTTCCATTACTCTCTCTCTCTCTCTCTCTCTCTCAATCACTTCTTTCCATCTTTCTCTCTCTTATTCACCTCCCTTCTCCCCGCCTCTCTCCCTTGCAACTTCATCCGTGGCTGGGGTAGGCAAAATGAAACGAAATGGTGTGTGTGTGTGTGTGTGTGTGTGTGTGTGTGTGTGTGTGTGTGTGTGTGTGTGTGTGTGTGTGTGTGTGTGTGTGTGAGAGAGAGAGAGAGAGAGAGAGAGAAAATCGGAAACAATGAGGAAGAAAGAGACAGAAAGCGCAGAAACCAACGACGTGAAGGAGAATGGAGGAGGGGCGGGAGACAGGAACGATACTCCGTTCATTTATACTTGACCAAAAATCGCCCTCTCTCCATCTCGAACCCCAAGATTAATATCTTTAGAATCTTCACTACAATACGGCTGTTAATCCCTTCTGTCCGATGACGTGGTTTTATAATCTATTCCTCCTATAGACAGACAGATGGATTGATATAGATACACAGATAGATAAATAGACTGAGAGAGAGAGAGAGAGAGAGAGAGAGAGAGAGAGAGAGAGAGAGAGAGAGAGAGAGAGAGACTGAATGATTTACACACCAGCTTCCGAAAAACCCAGCCACTGTTTACCTTGGAACCATTCGGCGCGTGGTCGAAATCGGTTCCAAGAAGAAGGCTGCGAAAGTCTGCGGACGGCAAATCAACGTTTCGGCGACGGACGGTCAACTCAACTCCGGGATTTTAGTACCGAAGTCTCCCAAGGGGGCGACTCGTTACCGGCGCCGAATTGGAAGGAGGGTCCAACTCTCCAAAATGTCAGGGTTCATTACTAGTGGAATGGGAGTTATCGGGGCGTGGATTTTTTTTTTTTTTTTTTTTTTCTGGAGGGGGGGAGAATGAAAAAATGAGAATGAGGAGGAGTGAAAAGAAGTGAGATGCTGAAGGTGCGGGGAAACGTAGGAGGGAAAGAAGAACCGGTAGATGGATGGACGTGCTAGAGAGGAGGGAGGGACAGAACGAAAAGATGATAATGAGACGCAAAGAAGTGAGGTGCTGAGGGAGAAGGGAGAAGTGCAAGGAAACGAAGCATGGGTAAACGAACAGATGTGAGAGGAAAGATGGCAGTGTGGGGGGGACAGAACGAGAAAATGAGGATGAGACGTGAAAGGAAGAGAAATGGGTTGCTAAGGGAGGAGAGAAAAGTAAGAGGAAAGAAGAAAGCGACGAGTGAAAGAGGAAAGGGAGAAAGGGTAAACGGATGGAAGTGTGAGAAAGATGGGAGGAGGGGGTGGAAAGAAAAGTTGAGAATGAGACGTCAAAGGAAGAAGATATAAGACATTCGGGAAGGAGGGAAAAGTAGGAGGGAAAGAAGAAAAGGTAAAAATGTTGGGAGTGAGAGAAACTTGGGGGTGGGGTGGGGGGGGGAAGGAAAAGTTGAGAACGAGACGTCAAAGGAAGATATAAAACAATGAAGGAGGAGGGAAAAGTATAAGGGAAAGAGGAAAGGGTACGCGGATACAGTAGTGGAAACGAAAGGCGGGATGCACAAAAATTCTGATTCTTGTGAGGAGATCCGATCAAAATACCAAGTCAATCTGCAGGTTTCATATCCATAAGTTTTTAAAGCTTGAGATGTTTCATAGACGGCGTGAATGTACCTTTATCTTCGCTTGAACTAATATCAAACACTTCAAACTCTACCTGGTGTGAATATTACAAGCACACAACAAAATATTACATACTGAAATTTGATACCCATAAAACCACTCCCTTTATCATTAAGTTACAAAATATACCCCTGGGGCTCAACGAGGGTATAAGGCACGTCTCTCATTTCTGCAGCCTTACTGCTTTTACTCTAACTTGGTACAAATTTTCGTCCTTTTGCAGCGTATCTTATATAGCCCTGTGTAAAAATAAATAAATAAATAAATAAATAAAATGACTGCTACCGTTCTATACACTTCCCATTGCACTTCTTTGTGACTCGCATCATTATCTAGTGTCAATCTATTCTCAGAACTCAACATACACGATGGGCAGGTGTGAATTTTAGACCAAGTTTGAGTAAAATGAGTATAGAACCACCCACGACAGCTCCAATCAGAACCTGGTATTCAAAATGGAGATGTGGGAATTGTTTGTCAAGTTAGAGTAAAAGGAGTATGGCAACCAAGATAACTCTAATCAGAACTCAGTATTCAAGATGGAAAGGTGGGAATTTTAGGCCGAGTTAATTAAAAAAGAAAAAAAAAAAAAGCAACCCCCCCAAGGCAGTTCCAATCCTTGACTGGCACTTCTCATTACCTTTTAAGACTTTCCAGGAATCTCATCTGATGGCAACGTCACGCCACCACCTAATCGCCAACTTTTGAAGCCGACAAGTACTTCTGATAGCAAACTTTCGTAAGTACTTCGAACAGCAAACTTATTCTGGCGATATCCGAAGGCTCGAGTTTGTCGTGGAAAAAAAAAGAAGTTGAAATTCCCCAGTTTAATATGGTTTTACGTTTTTTATTTTTTCTAAATAAAACCTCTCTCTCTCTCTCTCTCTCTCTCTCTCTCTCTCTCTATCCTCAACTGGCGGCTTATCTTCCTCCCTCATTTTTCTCCCCTAACATCCATCTTCAGGTGGCACCTTTTTCACCTTTGAGAGAGGCAAGATTTTTACAGAATTCTAAATTTCCCCTGCCTCACCTCCCCCCTCTCTCTCTATCTCACCTCCCTCCCTCCTCTCTATTTTCCCAGCATTAAGAAAGTGGAAGAAACTGGGGGAAGGGAAGAATGGAAAACCTGATAGCAAGATGAGGTCACAGGGATAACGAAGACTGACGTTGATGATGATGATGATGATGATGTTGATAAGACGAGTGAAACGAAGGAAAAATTCGAGTGAGGGTGTGAATTACAGACTGATGATGATGAAGATGATGATGATGATGACGATAATAATAATAATAATAAATAATAATAATAATAATAATAATAATAATACCGTAATAATAGTAATAATAATAATACCCCAAAGACGATCAACGGCAGCCAGGATCAAATTCCTTTCGCTCTAATGACCCTGATTCTCTGACCTCATGACCTTTGACACGACTCTTGACACAGGTAAGGTCATTGACTGCCACCCTAAAGAAAATAACGCTCTGAGAGAGAGAGAGAGAGAGAGAGAGAGAGAGAGAGAGAGAGAGAGAGAGAGACGAGGTGGTGGTCAAGGAAATGAGGCAAGAAAATGGCAAGATTACGAGATAAAGAAGAAACAAAGGAGAACCAGGGAGAGGAGGAGGAGGAGAAGGAGGAGGCGGAGGAGGAGGAGGAGGAGGAGGAGGAGGAGAGGCGAGGGGTGGAGAAAGAAGAGAGACGGAGTATGGAGGAGCGATGAGGAAGGAGGGAAAGAAGAGAAGGGGGAGAAGAGAAAGAGGACACAGAAGCGGAACGATAAGAGAAGCGAAAGGAAAACAAGAGGTGAAAGTAAAGATCTGCAGGAACAAAAAAGAAGAGAGAGAGGAAGAGGAGAAGGAAGAACGAAAGAAGAAAAATTAGAGGAGAGACGTAGGGGACTTGGAGGGAGAAGGAAAGAAAAAGGAAGATCAGAGGAGGAGTGAGAAAGGAAGACAGGCGGACGGGATCAGGACGACTGCAGCAGTGAGAAGAAAAATTGAAGGAAAGAGAAAGAAACTGTGGAAGAAAAAGCTGCAAATTTGGCGAGGTAGTGTGTGTGTGTGTGTGTGTGTGTGTGTGTGTGTGTGTGTGTGTGTGTGTGTGTGTGTGTGTGTGTGTGTGTGTGTGTGTGTGTGTGTGTGTGTGTGTGTGAGAGAGAGAGAGAGAGAGAGAGAGAGAGAGAGAGAGAGAGAGAGAGGGAGAGATGGAACTCAAGAAATTAAAACACTGAAATAAGTACCGCTACCGCAAACACTTGCTTAAAGAAAGATGAAAGTGCATAAAGAGAGAGGAGAGTGTCAAGACAAAAATAGGAACCAGAACAAGGAGAGGAGAGGGAGAAACGGAAGAATGGGGAGGAAAAAAAAAATAGGAGAGGGAGAAAGCTGAGCAAAGGGAAGGAAAAAAGAGAGAAGAGGGAGAAACCGGAGGAAAGGGAAGGAAAAAGAAAAGAGAGGGAGAAAGCAGAGACAAGGGAAGGAAAAAAGGAAAGAAGAAGACACAGCAGAAATCTCGCCACGCCCTCCGAGGTAATCCTACACAATTTCTGAACGAGAGAGTATCTGGAGAAAAAATAAAGACGAAAGAGGAACAGGAGAAAAGTGCAAAGCAAAGAAATGAATGAGGAAGTAGAGGAAGAGGACAGGTAGGAGGAAGTCTAGCATAGACTACAACAGTTCGAGTCTGACATAGGGACTTTTTGATGAGGAAACCATTTTTGTTTACGTGTGACGTCACTTATGCCAATCCAGGAAGTCATCGCTGCGGTGTAAGTAGACATTACATCCCCCCCCCTCTCTCTCTCCCTCTCAACATCATCATCAACAACCATTCAGAAAAGTATTCATTTCCAATCTCTCAACCCTTTTAACAAACGCAATAATTTTTAAAGAGGAAAAATATACTAACTGGCGGAAGAATATAACAATATATATATAAGGAAAGCACAGTTGCAAGTTGATAAATATCATAAATTTTAGGGAATGGAGCACGAAGAAGATAAACAGTCCTAGAAGGAGGAGGAGGAGGAGGAGGAGGAGATTAAAAAGTAATGAAGTGGAAGAGGAAGATCAGAACTGGGGAACAAGACAGAGTTGTCATAAGGAAGATAAGAAAAAACAAGAGCAAGTAAAAAAAACAGGGGTATAGAAAAGGTTCCTAAAACCGTAAAGTAAAAGAGGAAGATAAAAAAAGGGGGGGACAGAGACAGAAAAACAGAGAAACATATTAATCGAGACCCCTAAAAAGAAAGAAAGAAAGGAAAAAAAGGCCCTAACGAGACGGTTTGGCCAGAAAAATGCGCTAATGAGGAGTCACAACATGTCAAATTTCCCAGATTTTCTTTCTTATTCTTTTACAAAATCGCTGATATATTACGGGAAAAAAATATAGGATTTTAACAATATGCGTGTTGCTAAAATATTTATTACGGACACTTTACGGTTCATTTAATTATCATGTCTTATTTCCAGTTCCTTTGCTTAAACAAATAACTCCTAAAAGTTCTGTTGCATCTCAAGTTTTACAATCAATGAAATTTCAAGACCCTAAGAGAGAGAGAGAAAGAGAGAGAGAGAGAGAGAGAGAGAGAGAGAGAGAGAATGCCACCATCTTTATTTTTTTTCAACGTTGCTACTCTTAAAGTCACTCTGCCTCCTCTTAATATATAGCCCCAAACATCACGAACTTACCATTAAATCCAACTGTTTATAATGTGATTAATTTACGAGTAGGTCGATGTAAATATAGCGCAGTGGTACAGACGATGCTTTATCAAACTGTAAATCTGTCACATACTGAAGAGGTGAGGCTATTTCAACTGACACTCCCCCCCACCAAACATGTTTTTTTTTATTTATGGGTACAATACCATCAAATCTTTATTACCATGAAAACAAACCTATACATTATCCATTCTATTATTATTATTATTATATTATTACCGTATTACTATTATTATTACTATTATTATTATTATTATTATTATTATTATTATTAGTTTTAGTTTTTTTATATATTGGTGTCAAATCATCCCACTGAAATTGATAATTCTCCCTTTCCTTCCCATTTGGGTCTTCGCCATCTATTTCTTTTTTCTTTCCCTTGGCTTCATCTCTCTCTCTCTCTCTCTCTCTTTTAGATTCCCTCTTTGCTTTAGTTTCCCTTTTTTTTTTTTTGTCTTCTCTCCTCGCTTCTTTCCTCTCTCTCACCTCCTCCCTCATTCCGCTTCTTGCTTGTCTCTCCTTCTCTCACTATCTCTCTATCCTTATTTCATTTCTCTATCCTTATTCATTTCTCTATTTGTTTATTTATTTCTCTTTTCTTTCCGTCACTCACCTACTTCTTCCCTCGCCCTTTCTCAATTTCCTTCTCCCTATTCACTGCGTCGCTGTTTCCTCCTTTCAATTAATATCTTTTTCCTTACTCTTATTCTCACGCGAAGAGGAAGGGAAAATTGTATAAGAAGAGGCGGAGAAAGTTACTGAGGGAAGAAAAGGGTGATTGAAATGACAAGGAATGGAATTGGTGTTGTGGTGAGAAGAGGAGAGTGATAGTGAATGGAGGGCTTGAGTGAATTAGATGAGAGAGAGAGAGAGAGAGAGACTCTGTGTGTGTGTGTGTGTAAGAAGTGATACAGTATTGAAGCAAAGAGAAACTGAAGGGACTTCGTGAGAGAGGAGAGATAATGAGATGAAAAGCTATTAAAGTCCACCTTATTTACAAAAGCTGTATGCCCTCTCTCTCTCTCTCTCTCTCTCTCTCTCTCTCTCTCTCTCTCCTCTCTCTCTCTCTCTCTCTCTCTCTCTCTCTCTCTCTCTCTCTCACCGCGACCGTAAAATATAACTCTCCCCAGCGACAGGCAATAAAACGAAATGAAAACGACCCCTATACCAAATTTAAGATGCGCGTCCCGTCCCTTAGTTATCATTACTTTGGCCTTTAAATAGATATGAAGACAATTGGCCTTTAAATAGATATGGAGACAATTGGCCTTTAAATAGATACGGAGACAATTGGCCTTTAAATAGATAAGGAGACAATTGGCCTTTAAATAGATATGGAGACAATTGGCCTTTAAATAGATATGGAGACAATTGGCCTTTAAATAGATATGGAGACAATTGGCCTTTAAATAGATAAGGAGACAATTGGCCTTTAAACAGATAAGGAGACAATTGGCCTTAAAACAGATAACTGGCCTTTAAACAGGTAAGGAGACAATGGTCCGTGGTCTAAAGCACTTATTCTCGTCAGATAAGGAGGCTCCCTAACACTTATTATTTTAGTATATTTCTGCATCAGGTATGCTTTACTTTCTTGGTTATTCATCTATGTCAATAAAACAAATATAAACCTATTAAAGAGATACTGATAACAACAAGCAAGAGAATATTCAGGAGTTGGAGCTTTACTTGCATCTCTTTCTTAATGACCTACTGTTCTTATTACTGCTTTACATCTCCTTAAATATTACTAACCCAAACTATGTCAATATTAGAAAGATATTAACACAAACATGGAAAGGTATTTTTTGGATCAACGTGCAACACACATGGCGCAGAAAAATGTGCTTATACTGATGCAAAGATCAACATTCAAAACAAATCGCTAAGGTAGGGATGTTAAGAAGTCCCTCACGCCCACGAGAATACGGCTGTTTGTCAGAAACTGGAACGTCAGTCGGAAAAACCAATGTCCTTCAACCACTTTGTTTTTTTCACCGCTCCACTTTTATGTGTGATGAGTTTTATCAAGTTCCTTTGCGAGTTTGATTTTCCTGTTTTTTGAGAGAGAGAGAGAGAGAGAGAGAGAGAGAGAGAGAGAGAGAGAGAGAGAGAGAGAGAGAGAGAGAGAGAGAGAGAGAGAGGTGGAGGTCACAGCATCTCCCCTCTACAAATCTTAACCCCTTCTATCCGATGACGTATTTTATTTTTTTAATTCTTGCTATCTCCAGGTGATCCGAACTGGGGGGGTTAGATGTGGTTTCATTAACTCTTTCACGGTTAGCTCTTACAAAGCCGAACAAAATGTCTTGTGGTCGCAAAAACAAGAAAAAATACGCCCATGATGTGAGGGGATTAAATAGACGGTGGTTATATGCCTTAATTCCTTCAGCTCGACGACTCATTTAAACTTGCAACTGACCGGCGATTATACTAAGCTTAAAAGGACTCCCATATTGAAGCGGTCCGGGGAGACAGCTTCTGATCTACTCATTATGACGAGGTCTTTCCTAAAGCAAACAATATCATCTCTTGGACGCAACAATAAATAGGAAATACGTTACTGACTCTTCTATATTTAACAGCCAGGAAATCTATCTTTACTAACAAACCCTGATTCTTCCACGAACACTCTACGATCAAACTAACTCCCCCCCTCTTTATTTTTATTTTTTTTCCAGAATACAGTTTATTAATTTCCTGAAAAAGCTCGAGTTTGGCATAGTTGCACCATCGTGGGGCAACTTTAATCAAACTGAGGGCATCTTTTACTAGCGGCGCCTGATAAACGACAGGGGAGGGACGATGAGACAGAATGCAGGCAGGCAGGAAGGAAGGTCAGTGAATGATGGCAGGGAGAAACAAATGGGCTGAGAGACAAAGACACATTATAATCACACTAGCCCACCCTAGCCGAGTTGGACAAAGGTTACAAAGCGAGAGGATGGGAAGGAAGGAAGGAAGGCAAGAAGGAAGAAACGAAGGAAGGAAGGGTGTTAATGATGACAGGGAGAGATGGCAAGAGATGGAGTGTTAATGATAACAGGGAGAGATGGCAAGAGATGGGTTGATCAAAGGCACAGTATAATTACACTACCCTTGCTGAGTTGCACAAAGGTTGCAGAGTGAGAGTATAAGGAAGGAAGGAAAGAAGGAAGGAAGGAAAGGAATGAAACAAGCAAGCAAGCAAGGAGAGAAGTGTGGAGGATGGCAGGGAAAGATGGCAAGAGATGAGTTGATCAGACAAAGGTACAGCACAGTCACACTACCCTTGCCGTGTAGTACAAAGGTTGCAGAATGAGAGGATGAGACAGAAGGCAGGAATGAAGGAAGGAGTGTGAATGATGGCAGGGAAAGGTGGCAAGAGATGAGCTGATCAGACAAAGGCACAGTACGAGTATAATCACACTACCCTTGCTGAGCTGTACCAAGGTTGCGGAGCGAGAGGATGAGACGGAAGGAAGGGGGGAAGGGGGGAAAGAGGGAAAGAGTGTGAATGATGGCAGGGTTAGATGTCAAGAGATAGACTGAACAAAGGTGCAGTATAATCACGACATCTCTTGTTGCGCTGTACGGCAGTTGTAAGCTTTTTTTCTTTCTCAAACATAAATGTTGACAGACATTCATGAACACTGAGAGCTTTACGGGTAATATCATTGTCACTATTGCCTTGAGCATTTTCTGAAACACAAATAAAAGCTTTCACAAATAAGGTGTTCGCAAGTCAGGCTAATATTCTTTGAGGATGGCATGGATAAAAAGGGAACTCAGCCTCCAGAGAAGCTTACACACACACACACACACACAACCAGTCAAAGGGTTAAGTAACAGTAAGAAGGCAAACCTATCGCTGTCTCCCTCAAGAATCTTACTTCACTACACATTACAATACACTACTGGTTCGCAAGGCAGTCAGTGAAGGAAAGTAATTGCCTCCACAGCTCCACGTTCCACAGACTTCCTTGAACTTTTGTTGACTTTAAGAGCAATGGACTATATTTCTACCCTAATTAATACACATACAAATATTAAAGTGCGTTCGTTTCTCCTGCCTATTTTTTTCGTCACTGGATTTATTCACGTTTAATGTGGCGTAGTGGACATTGGTGTATATAATCATTCCTCTGTGGGTGATAATATGCATCTTTGTCCATTACCTCTCCTTCAAGCACCTATGAAGCCAGCGGTGAAAGACAGGCAGGAGTGGCGAACAGATCTGTATTTCTTTGTGCCAAACATTTAGCACCGAATCAGACGGAATATCTACTAAATGCACAGATCTCAAACTACGTACACTGTTGGATCAATCATTTTTATTTCAGTTCAAAACATTCACAACTCGACTCCAGCGATAACTACCTGAAAAATGCAACACAAAAATGAATCGAGATAATCTTTAACTGCTATGGAGACATTTATCGCAAAAATTCGGCAAGATACTTTATAAATACTTTTCCTGCCTTCCTATTGGTTCCCCGCCGGTGACGTCAGCAGCGAATGCCGAATACTGCAAGATTTTTTTATGTATATTTTTTTGGCTGATTGGTAAAGTTGCAGCCGCTCGTAAGGCCGCCGAAAGGAGAAGAGATTTCGGTTTCGGAGCTTAGGGGAGGATATTCCGGCACCTGCTTTGCTCCCGGCTCTGACATAAAGAAGGGAGAGAAAGAGAGAGAGAGAGAGAGGGGTATGCAAATGGATGTGGTCTGAGTTTTTCATTTTAGCTTGATTTCTTGGAGGCCTGTTTTTTCCGTGAGTGTGTGTGTGTGTGTGTGTGTGTGTGTGTGTGTGTGTGGACAGGGATTGTGTGGGAGTAAGTGATTTAGAGGGAAGGTTAGTGGACAAGGGGGAGAGAATGAAATGAAAATGAGAAAATGTTGGAAGTTTTGTGTGTGTGTGTGTGTGTGTGTGTGTGTGTGTGTGTGTGTGTGTGTGTGTGTGTGTGTGTGTGTGTGTGTGTGTGTGTGTGTGTGTGTGTGTGTGTGTGTGTGTGTGTGTGTGTGTGTGTGTGTGTGTGTGTACGAGAGAGAGAGAGAGAGAGAGAGAGAGGGGAAGGGGGAATATTACATGAGATATGGAGGCCTGAGAAGACATAGACAGATATGAGTTAACAGTATTATATCACATAACGAGGATACAGAAAGCGACACAGACCAAAGGCGAACGTAGAGCTTAAGCAGGAAGTAAGACGAAACAGGAGAAAAATATGAAGTCAGCCTCAAAAAGCGCATACCTCAGCCATCGCCTATACCAGACAGCTCAGACACCACCAAAATTTAATGAACTCCTTCTTGTCTCATGACCCACATATCCACTTTTTTTTTTTTTTTAATTAATACATAACGTTTTGAGATCTCTTGTGGACAAACAGATGAACAGGGGTGAAAACATAATCTACAACTTTCGTTGGCAGAGGTAACGACGGGAGAGAAAAAAGTAAAATATGAAATGAAAGAGCTCGTATTTCTCCACCACACCATTGTTGTTGAGTGTTGCCCCCTTCTTGTCGACCCCTCCCCTCCATCTCTCTCTCTCTCTCTCTCTCTCTCTTTAATTACTTCCCACTGTGCCAGTCCCCCGCTTAATCTCCCCACATATTGGGTCAGCCCACCATAAGCTCCCTACTTCCACCCCTCTCATAGCTCCCTTAACGCATTACCGTTCTAATTCCCTTCCTCTGACTATCCAAACTCCCTTTATGTCCCCCGGTTATAATCCCTCTTCCACAATCCTCCTCCTCCTCCTCCTGCATATCTTACTCTTTCTCCTCCTACTCTTCTTCTCGTCTTCCTCTTCCTCCTTCGCCTATTATGTTTCCTAATCCTGTCTCTCCCATTCGTCCCTCCTACTCGTAACTCCGTGCAGCCCACTCTTTGTAGTCATTTCACTACGTGTAGGTCACTTTCTGTACAAGTCCCAGGCTTTCCTATCAAAGAGAAGCATCTATGGGCAGAGAAACATACCAAGTCCCTCTCAGCTTATGGGACTTTGCCAGCAGAGAAATATGGGAGGTACAGGAAGCTAATTATTAAGAACTTTTACTTCTGTCTCCCACTGCACCTCCCGTGTCTTCCTTACCTCCTTCCATCTTTTCCTCACTCTGGAGTTTTCCTCCACCCCCTACTTACGCTTCCCCCTCACCCTGGTTCATTTCCTCTCTTCTCCTTTCCTTCCACTTCTTTCCTCTCTCCCTCCACTATTTTTCTATCTCCCTTATCCACCTCCCTCTGCTGTTTTCCCCTTCCCCTTCACTACTTCCTCTTCTCCCTTCACTACTTTCCTCTCTCCTTCCACTACTTTCCTTTCTTCCTCCACTACTTTCCTCTGTCCCTCCACTGCTTTCTTCTCTCCTTCCACTGCTTTCCTCTCCTCCCGCATTACTTTCCCCTCTCCCGGCACACTACTTCCCACTCCCTATAAATTCCTTCCCTTTTAACTCCTAGTCCTTATCCCCTCAACTCCCAAGCCCTCCTTCCGCCCTTCGACACTGTCCTTCAATCTCCCTGTCAACAAATTCCTTTTGCTCTCTACTCCCTCCTCCTATTTTTTCTCTCCTCTGTATCCCCTCTTTTTTCCCTTTCACCCTCCGTCCTCTCTCACAATCTCAGCCAATTCACTTTCCTATCCTCTTATACCCTGTTTTTCCTCTCACTGTCCCCTCACCTCCTCCCCTTAACTTCCCTCGTCCTCCATTGCTTTCCTTCCCCCAAGTAAATCTCCTCTTCCTCTCTTCTTATTTTCTCTTTATAACTGTTTACGCTCCCACTATCCCTTTACCAACATTCCTTGCCTATCCTTTTCCTTCTTCGCCCCCACCCCACGCCAACATGCTCATTATCCTGTATGCTTGCATCCCTTCTCTATCTTCCCACTTTCACTTCCTCGCCTCCACTTCTTACGCCTCACCTTCCCTTCTTACATGTACATCCCCTTCTCCAGTTCACATATCCCACTGGTTCTCTCCTACCCCTATCCATCCACCCCTTCTTAACTTCTCTAATCCATTGCGCTCTCTCCCCTCATTCTCCCTACGTTCCTCCCCTTCCTCCTTATCGCTCTTCCAGTCTCTCCTTATCTTTCTCCTGCCCTATGCTTCTCCCTCCTCTTTCTTCTCTCAAGCACTCCATTCCCTCCTCGCGACTTCCTACCCCTCCCCTCTCTCCCCCAGTACCCCCTACCGTCCTCATTACTTCCTTTCCTCCTTCCTCCCCCTCCCCCCATTCCAGTAACTCCCTAGCCACTCCGCCTACGTATCCAGACAAGCATCCCCAGAGATATAACCTGATATAA
This sequence comes from Coenobita brevimanus, assembly GCF_032717465.1. Taxonomy (NCBI): domain Eukaryota; kingdom Metazoa; phylum Arthropoda; class Malacostraca; order Decapoda; family Coenobitidae; genus Coenobita; species Coenobita brevimanus. Next base: position 3,347,713 of record NC_137021.1, read on the forward strand.
CCCGCTATTATACCACTATATTGCTGCATTGCTCACTGAGAGAGAGAGAGAGAGAGAGAGAGAGAGAGAGAGAGGTGGTAAAGTCGCTTTCCAGTGTAAATTATTATTTTTTTTTTATCTCCTTTTTCTCTTCCCCTTTCTCAGCTACTCTTTTCCGTTCTTCTTACATCAGCTGTTTCTATTATCTTCCTTTTTTTCATTTTCTCTCCCTTCTATGTCTTCACCTTCTCCTTCTCCTTTTCCTTAGTTATTCCTCTCTCCTCTTCTCTTCGAACAATGTTACACTCCTTTACTTCCCTTCCTCTCTCTCTCTCTCTCTCTCTCTCTCTCTCTCCTCCTTTCAATCCCTCTAGCTTCAAGACTTTCCACCCTTTCGCTCTTCCTTCAGTATCTCCTCTTCAGTCTTTTTTCCCTCCTTACCCTGCCTCACGTCTTCCTCTTTCTCATCTGACCTGCCCTCTTCACTCCACTTTCTTCCATCTCTCCTCCTCCCCTATCCTATTTCTTCCTACCCTCCTTCCTTTACTCCCTTTTCCTTCTGCACTATCTTCCTTTCCTACCCTCACTCTTCCTTAATTCCTTTCTTCCTCCCGTATACTCTCCTTCCTCCCCAGTCCTCCTCTTTTCATTCCTTCTGTACACTCTCCTTCCTTCACTCTCGGCTACTTCTGTTCTTCCTTCTCTTCCTTCCCTACTCCCCTTCTTCCAACCCTACCCTCCCATTTCTTTCACTTCCTCTCTTTTTATTCCTCCTTCCCTACCTTCCACTCTTCACTCCTTTCTCTCAGTACTTCTTCCTCTCTTCCGAACCTACTCTCCATGTTTCACTCTCTCTATTTTTATTTCTTTTTTCCCCTACCTTCCTCTCTTCACTTTTTTCTCAGTACTTCTTCCTCTCTTCACTCCCTCCCTCATCCGCATACTCTTCCCAAATCCTCTGATGCTTCAATTTTGCCCCCAACAAAGTGGGAAGGAGTCTTATCATCCCTCACAGGGTTAGGCTTCTACACTAACTTGCTAGAAAAGTTCGGTAAAAAAAACTTGATATATTAGCGAACTCCTACTACAGGCAGCTGTCATTTTTGTGTCAGAAAATTATTACCTTCTGTTTGGTGGATTAACGTAGCACTACACTATAACACTACAATCACTGTTTATACAAGTAATATTAGTATAAGTGAAATGACACGACTATATTACAGGCAATTTAGCCAACATGTTGCAGTAATTGGAAGCCATCTGGATGTTCATGATACACTGGAAATATTCAATGGTCTCCCTCCGCACGATTATGTACCTTAATCTGGCTAACGTCTGACAATTTCATTGTTTAATAAAGACGCCCTCGGGGTGATGTGGTTGAACCTCTAAACACAGACCCTGAGTAAGGATACCTGTCAAGAGTAATATAACCACAAAATATTATGCGACTATACAAAACTAACCGAGAAAAAATGAAAATAAAAAATAAAAAATAACAGGAACAATCTACATATGCAATACTTAATAATAATAATAATAATAATAATAATAATAATAAAATATACATTTGCCTAGTGTACTACTACTACGAGAGACGCGGGAATACAATCCACGAACGCAAATCTTCCCATGAGCAACATAATATAGTATCTGATATATATAGGCCATACATACGTGGGTTGGTGGAGGATTAGTGCCCCTCCCCGTAAAACAAATAACTCCAAGTCAAATGACCACCCCTTACGGGATTATGGTGTCTGGCAATAGATAGATAGATAGATATAGCCACGTATGTACCCTCGTCTCAAAATCTTCCCATTCCTACCCTCTCTCCCTCCTTCAATTTCTCCTCTTGCAACTTACTCTCACTCACGCTCAGACAATGATTTCATAGGGGGTTATGTTCTCTCTCTCTCTCTCTCTCTCTCTCTCTCTCTGCCTGCCTGCCTGCCCGCCCGTACATCTCTATGCAGCAGCCTGGGCACTTCCTCTAATGACCCTGGACGGTATGCATGTATGTTAAATGGACGCAGGTGTGCTGTGTTATGTACCGACCATGTATATGCAGTGTGTGTGTGTGTGTGTGTGTGTGTGTGTGTGTGTGTGTGTGTGTGTGACTAATTCCTTTCCCTCACACACTCCCCCTCTATCACACGCTCCCCTTCCCTTGCATCCCTCACCAACTCCCCACCCCCTCACTCTCTCTCTCTATCTGTCACACACACACACACACACACACACACACACACACACACACAGATTCCCCTCCCCTACACACTCTTTCAGCCTAAGAGCTCTCAAAATTGTTTACCTGTATAGAGAAAGACTCTTTGATCCTAAAGTAATGACATGAACCTTTACGTCCTTTAATCTCTCTCTCTCTCTCTCTCTCTCTCCATTATTCACCTTCCTTCTCTCTCCTTTTATTTCGCCATTTTCGTCTTTTATTTCCTCTTTCGTTTCACGGTCGTAAATTTTTCTCCCAATATTCATTTACCTAATTTTCCCTCCCGTTTATTTAAGTATTATGTTCTCATCTCCCTTCCTCCTCTCCCCATTCATTTCGCTTCAAGTTTCCAGTTATCATACTTTTTCTTCCAGCACTCCATTTTCTTTCGTTCAGGGTAGTCTTTCCTTTTCTTAAAACTCCCGCCGTTCCTGCGTGTTTCGACGTAACAATATCCTCATTATCTTCCTAACATGATTATCAATTTACTGCCAGACATTTACGATAACGATACATTTTCCAACAATGCTCGGGAACTACCAAGGAATTCTTGAACTGGATAAAAAATATGACCAGGAAAAAAGTTGTAATAAGTTTCCTACGCCTGGCATCGGAAACGTGATTGCCCCGTGCATCAGAGTAAGGGTTAAACTTTCCTTATTACCCACCAATAATGGGCTTTTGCCATTATTTCTCCAGTATTTATCACTAATTCCTCGGCAAGCAGTAGCGGCAGTGGAAGTGGAAGCCGGGAAAAGAAAGAAAGCTGAATGAAGAAACATTACTAACGGAGGGGAAGTTCCGAAGGAGAGAGGGTAGGCCAGGTGAGATGCCAGACACAGCCAGCACAACCCATACACACGGGGGAAGGGATCGATTAAGTCTTCGCAACTAAAACCCTTTTGACATTAACAATATTGATCTTTCATTATTCACCATGGAGCACAAAGGAAAGGTCGAGGGGAAAAAAACAAAGAAAGAAAACTAAGCCGCTAGATACCAATATTTCTGTGTGAGGAAGGGGGAGCCACTAGAAAAGCTAACAAATAATGCTGTTTTTGTCTTCAGTATCATGTAAATAACTGATGTTCACGCAGCCAGCACTTTATAACTTATTCCCGACGTAAAGTCTTCGATGGTGAACAGTTTATCTTCTTAGCAGCTACGGCAACTGTCTTTGGAGCGCGTTTATGTGTGACTTTTCCTGGTGTCTTCGTAGCAAAGTGACGTGGTTGGCGAAGTAGTTTGGTGGATTATGCTGTGTTCATCCATTCCTGTTAAATGCGCTGGAACAGCCAAGGCAGGTAAGATATGCTACAGCTTGTTCCTTACTGGTAATGTGATGCGTTTCATATTGGCATTTCTAATAATTACTGAAGCTATCGGCGTTTTGTTTACTTCACTGCCCTTAAGGCATTCGTTGCTTTTAATCAATGTAACGTTACCTTAGAAACTGCAAGCGTGTCGTGACACAGAAAATTGGGTTAGTTACTTTTCTAAACCGGCTGGCTTCAAAATATGCATAAGAAAGCATATTACGTTACTGGTTATGCTCTATATAAAAGTGAAATGAACCGTTCACATTACACACACACACACACACACACAGACACACACACACACAGCATGCTGGTACTTCCAGCATTTAATATTCTAAGTCTAGCCAACCTCCCTCCTCCCTCTCATTCATTTTAACAACTGGATCGTTCCCTTACTCATTCACTTTTACTTCTGAAAAAGTCCCCCTCATTCATTTTAATTTGCTAATAGTTTCCTCCCTCATTTACAGGTGATAGGTGATAAGAAGTATACAATAATGACAATAATTCTTCCACCGTTCTGGGTAACACTACCACCACCACTACCACCACCAGCAACACCACCTACTACTACTACTACTACTACGGTAACTCTGCACATCTAACACACCATATTCCATCCTTTCAGTGTACACCACAGCTACAGTTCGTCCAGCTTAACGCTCCCATAACTGGGACAACTCTATAGCATTCTCTTCCGGCTAACGCCAGACGATTTTGTTCAGTTGAATGATTCCCACGAGGTGTTAATACTGTCACCATTAGCCCTTTCACGATCGGGGTAATTCAGTGTTTTATTCCAACTAAGGCCAGACGATTTTACTCAGCTGGGTGTGCCACAGGAGCCTGTATGTTGGTTTGCAGATATTTTCGTCCTTCAATGGCAAAACAAGACAATAGATACTACAGCCTCACGTTCTCTCCAAAGCACTTACTCATGACTAGCATTATTTTCTTCTACTATTTCCTGTTACAGTTGAGCATTAACGATGGGGGGATGGAATTTTTTAGGCCAAGTTAAAGTTCGTGGGGTACAACCCCTTTGTCTTCCCCGGTTTCTCTTCCTCCAAACTCCTTGCTTCGGAAACATCGCTTTTCATTCTCTCGGTTACAGTATGTGGGAGAGTCCTATTGTCTTCCTCAGCTTCCCTTTCTCCCTTCCCTCCCTCCTCTCTAATGATGCCCTATGGGGCTTTTTGTACTGGGATGATAGTGATCCCTATAGAGTTGCGGACAACAATATCGCACCAACAATTCCTAAAATCTTACTTCCAACTTACAGTTTGATGACTTTTTTTTTTTCTTTGGCTACCGACAGACAGATACAGAGATGGACAGACAGCTAGACAGACTGATAAACAGAAACAGAGATCTCACGCACACACACACACACACACACACACACACACACACACACACACACACACACACACACAAAGGACTTCATTACCTGATGCTCTATTCTGAAAGGGGAACAAAAAAAAATATATATATATACATGTGGGTCCTTACTAACGATCTCTCCTCCCAGCAACACACCGTCCTCATTATCCAAACTCCCCTACCACGTATTTCCGTATTCTTGGGCTACCCTCCCCTTTTTCTCCCGCCTCCTCACTAGCACACATATTCAGTTTCTCACGCTTCGCCCTCCCCACATGCCCTGAACACCACAAAATATTTCTCTACGTTTAACCCCATCAAGCTGGTGACGTACTTTTTAACATATTCTTCCCATTCCCTTGCAATGTTAATTCGCTGAGGACTTTTTTTTTTTTTTACTGGAAGGGTTAAATATACCTTTAATTATGCCCTTCACTACACCAGATCCATCTTGAGCTGAATCTACTGGTGATAAAAGGAATATAATATAATAACACGTCATACGCTACTCCTCTACCAATCTTTCCGTGTTCTAATCCTACTCATTCTTCCTTCTCACCATCACACACATACACATTTACAATCAGTCAGTCAGTCAGTCTTGTTCACCCTCTCCACATGCTCTGACCATCACATATTTGTCTTATATCTAACACAAACCTTACTATACTCACACACTATGCTTTTCGTCATCTTTATTTCCCTCCTTTTAGGCAAACCACTTCTAAACTTTCAAATACACTCATCCTCCCATCCTTCCTTCTCTCTACAGGCCCTGACCATTAAACAATATTTCCCTCAAGTATCAAGTTTAACACCACCCACATTATTATCTCCATCCTACAGTAGTCTCTCTTTCTTCTAGGTTTGCCTCTCTCTCTCTCTCTCTCTCTCTCTCTCTCTCTTTCTGTGTGTGTGTGTGTGTGTGTGTGTGTGTGTGTGTGTGTGTGTGTGTGTGTGTGTGTGTGTGTGTGTTAGATGAGTTTAGTAACAATGGGGCCTTTTGTGTTCTTTCAAGGTACCTCATTATAATCGAATTGATGAGATAGTATGGAAAAAACAAAATGAAATGAGAGAGAGAGAGAGAGAGAGAGAGAGAGAGAGAGAGAGAGAGAGAGAGAGAGAGGAAAGAAAATAATGGAAGAGGAAGAAGGAAGTGTGAAATAAAATGGAAAAGTCACCACATTTAATCCTCTCTCACCTTGCTTCCTCTTCCAATCAACTCTCTCTCTCTCTCTCTCTCTCCATAATTCACTCTTCGTTATGTCATACTTCGTTCTTCATTTATACCATCTTTCATTATGCTAACAAGTATAATATATCGTATGAATATGGGTGGTCAGTAGGTAGATATGCATCGAGGCACCAAACTTCTTAAAGAGATTTCATCACTGACAGCAGCATGTGGGAAGGCAGATAATTAAACAGACAGACAGATGTACATAGATTGATACCGGGTAGCTATATAGTCACGCTATTGATAGATGAGATAAACAGACAGGTAGACAGATGACAGATACAGGGAAAATAGAGAAAAACAGATAGAGAGACAAACCGATAGCAAAAATGATATACCGCAGCGTAATTTACTGACAAGCTGATACAGAGACTGCCTTTTTCTGCAATTATTCTTCATTTCTCTCAAAATCTTCCCACTGTCTTCGTCTGTTTTCCCAGCCGGCTAATTGACAAGAGAATCCGCTCCAGAAGTTGCCCCAACCATGAGCACTGAGAGGATTGTTCGAGACACTTCATCAGCCCACTCAGAAATAGCTGTCAGACCGCACCACGGAAAACACTTACATTTAAGGTTCTGTTTTGCCCGTGTTCTTCATTCCTCTCTCTCTCTCTCTCTCTCTCTCTCTCTCTCTCTCTCTCTCTCTCTCTCTCTCTCTCTCTCTCATTTAACTTTCGCCATACCAGACCACCTAAAACACTCATTCCCTGTGCATATCCGTGATGTTTTATACAAAGTCGTAGCAAAATTTCAGTGGCAGGGAAAATAGTCTGATACAGTTTTCATAGATGATGATGATGATATAATAATAATAATAATAATAATAATAATAAACAAGGATGTCAAAAATGAGTACCTGGTATTTAACTCTGTAAGCACACCCTCCCCAACCCCTCCCTCGAATTTTTCCCGTCGACAGAGCTAGACATTTTTTGTAGCTCCACTAATCACGTGAAAATGTACACTTCCTCACTATGCGGGAGTTCTATTAAACATACTTAAGGTGCAGGAAAGGGATGCTTCCATGTGGTTGCACTAAAACATCCGGTTGGCTCTGCTGCCCAGTTAGGTTTACAACGTTCCTCGATTCTCTCCCTATCCCCCTAAGAATTGCGGACTGCATGAGAGGGGCAACTTCAGCCTGTAGTCTAATGGATTCACATTCATACAAACCTAAAGAAACGACATAAAACAATTACAACAAATTCATTATCACTTACCTTCCTCAAATTCCATCCTTCTTTATTTGAATCTTTCTTGTCGCCATCCTTTGATAAAAAAAAAAAAAAATCAGGATGACGATATCGAGTTTTCAGTTGTCATTCAATGGTCCGTGATGCCCATCCACTCCACTACTTTTTAATTCACCAAATTCATGTTCTTTGTCATCCCTTCTTTTTTATTTTCCTGCTATTAAAGTCACTCGTGATCTGTTGCATCATCTTGCACTGTTCCGATGGTGGGGTGCAGTTTGCTTAATGAACCTCTCTCCTCATGATACAGTTGGGATGAGAGTGTGAGAGTGGGCAGAGTGTGATGAAGTACTCTTGTCGCTTGTTAATGAATCCTACCTCACCCCTTATGTACTGGCCAGCATTATACTAGCTATAACACCTCCCCTTTCAGAATGTATCACCTGCTCTTCCGTGGCTGGGGGTCACGATGTGGGTGTGGCAAGGTGTGGAGTACCTGTGTCACTTTTTTTTCTTTTTTTTCTGATTCCAACCTCATATCCTATCTTAGGTGAGAAAATTATCAGGACCAACTTATGATAACACATACCTATACAGGATGTGTCAGCTGCTCATCCATCGCTGGTGGGCGATGGTTGGGGTGGTGGTGTGGGCGTGGGCACGCAGCGGTGGGGGAGTACCCGTGCCCCTGACCGTCACCCTGGCAGTTGGGGGCAGGAGGGTCAAGCTGGGGGTCGAGGAGGCTGCTGTGGATGACCTCGGGCTGACCATTGCTGACCTGGAAGAAGGGAGAGTGCTGACGGACGGTAAAGGCAAGGTGAGGGCATTGAGGTTATGAGTGGTGCATTTTTATCTGACGGAACGAGATCAAATATTTAAGGATGCATGAAATTTGACGAGCCTTATGAATGAAGTAAAAATGAGTCTCTGGTTTACAATCAAATCAGCACTTCCATCTGACTACACCTGGAGACCAACGTTAGGAACGTTCACCAAGTTAGAACAAACACAGTAAAACTGGGAAGTAAGGTTGTTTGGATGGCAAGAAAGGGCAAGAGGAAGGGATTGGGATGATTGTCGAGGAAGTGTGAGTGATAATAATTAATGATAAAGACCAGGTGAAGGGACTAGGGGTAGAAGTATGACAAGTGGGGAGTGACAGTTGTGATGGTGGTAGTATATTGTGGCTGCGGTTGATTAGTTGTAAAAACGATTGGAAAGGTGGTAGGAAAGTTAGCAGTGGCATCGGTATTGGGTAGGGTAATGCTGAAGGGGTGCTCTCTCTCCCTCTCTCTCTCTCTCTCTCTCTCTCTCGTCATGTCAAATAAAACATACACACACACATTTATATACAAGCCATAAATGAAATTGTAATCCCACGCCAGCAATAAAACGCAACTTACCACTAACCCAAGTGCAGGGTTATTGCCACGAGAAGCATAGCAGTGAATTACAAGCCAGGGCCTGGATTCTCTCTCTCTCTCTCTCTCTCTCTCTCTCTCTCTCTCTCTCTCTCTCTCACACACACACACACACACACACACACACACACACACACACACACACACACACACACACACACACACACACACACACACAGAAATACTAAAGGTAATAACTATAGCATATCATTGGTACATTTTTCAAGTTAAATGAGCCAAAACCATTCACATCAATAGGTCTATACACGAGTAATAGACTGCCTTCCAGTGTGGCGGACAACAGAATTAACAGTCAAACATATTCTTTACAAATTATCCTGTTCCTTGCTGAATAATACCTGGACAAATAAATTACGTTCTCTCCCATCCAGGTCGCAGAGGAAACATTAACAGCGCAACAAGGTAATGCACTTAGTAAGATTGCCTCTAGCCCTTACAGCCTGGGAACATCTTACCTAAAATATAATCGCCTCTATAATCGACAGCCGTTCGTCAAAATACCATATACACCTTTAACTTTTTCCCTCTATATATATTTAACTTGTCCCTCATTCAGATCAGGGAGGATAAAGCAACAGCGCAGCACCATTATGCACTGAGACTGTTTATAACCCAAAAGTCAAGTAAGGTTACAAGATGAACTTTGAAAATACTATACTCTCACGTTTTAGCCAAAATACGATTCCTGATGCCTTATGTTCCACTTGCCCTTCCTTGTAAAATACATAGCAATTTTTCTCGGGTGTATGGTAATTCCTCTCACTTTTTCCTGGCGGCTTTGAATGGAAGGATGGGGAGTTTTCTTGGTTTGCTATCCTTAAGATGTAGAATCGATACCGCAAGAGGTCCAGAAAATATTGCAAAACTGCCTCAAAAACAACAATAACCCGCTGTTTGCCCCCCTTTTTTAACTCCTTTGTACCTTCACCCGTAGATAAGTGAGGTGGTGCTAACAGACGGCCGCCACATCCCCTTCGAAGTGGAATTGAAACCCATCGTGGAGAATATGTTTGCTCTGAGGACGGTGGACGGTGAGGACTGGCTCTTCTCCCGGGATAACTATACTAACTCCTCCCTCGCTGACATAAAAGGTGAGATGTGCAGGTAATTCTGATAAGCAAATCCTCCTCGCTGACATAAAAGGTGAGATATGCTGGTAATTATGATAAACAAACCCTAACCCTTAATTAAACTCCGACAGACTAGGGTTCTGAAAAGGTTAGTAGTGGCTCTTCTGATGGAATAACTCTAATTCCTCCTTCTCAAACATAAGGGAAGCATTGCTAAATCAAGATTTTGAAAGGCTACGAGTGGTTCCTTCGAAGGGATAACTATACTAATTCCTCTTTACAAAACATCAAGGATGAGCTGTGCGAGAATTCATGAGCATTTAATTCTGAATTCTTAGATACATCTGGCATTTTGAAAAGCATGGGGTTGCCTCCTCTCCAGGGGCAACTACACCAATTCCTCCCTCGCACAGTCAGTCGTGTTGGCAATACATTATATAAACTGAAATGTAGTCTAATCGAACAATTCTCTATTCTTACATGCATTTCTAGCTTAGGGGCTTGCCTACTTCCTCATATTCAGTTTTAGTAGTACAAACGTAAGCTTCATACTCTTCCACATACCAAAATGAATGTAAGAAAATATAATGGTTGCTACCGACCTCTCCTCTGTACTTGGCAATGCAGTTTATGATGCGACAGAGGACATTCAGACATGCTAAATCACCACAAGCTACTGCAGTGTTGTACAGCTCTACAATTTAGCACCGCCTTCCTTCACTCGGCTGGAATTATGGATTATTATAATGGGGAAGGTGTTTTGAACGGTATTCCTACTAGCTTCAATGTGTGTGTGTGTGTGTGTGTGTGTGTGTGTGTGTGTGTGTGTGTGTGTGTGTGTGTGTGTGTGTGTGTGTGTGTGTGTGTGTGTGTGTGTGTGTGTGTGTGTGTGTGTGTAAAAGATTAAAAAAACAATAGCGGTACCATGATGACGATGATATTATTAAAGCATCATTATTATACCCCTCCTCTCCTCTCCCTCAGACGACCCGACTCTACGCCCCATAGAGCTGGATCTGGACTGGCTCCCTCCCCCTTCCCTGCCGCCCACCACCCCCCTTCACCTGGCCATCACCTCCAACCTCACCCACACCTCCATCATCCTCGCCGGCAGGGAGGTGAGTCACACAAAAGGAGGAGTGTGTGTGTGTGTGTGTGTGTGTGTGTGTGTGTGTGTGTGTGTGTGTGTGTGTGTGTGTGTGTGTGTGTGTGTGTGTGTGTGTGTGTGTGTGTGTGTGTGTGTGTGTGTGTGTGTGTGTGTGAGAGAGAGAGAGAGAGAGAGAGAGAGAGAGTAGACTAAAGGGGCTGAAGCAGATACTTTTAAATCCATTCACTACAGCATCTCTCTCCCTTGCAGCATACTAAACTCTAGCTGTAGCAAAAAATATATCCACAAACACATCACTGCAGTAAAGCAGTTAAAACATATGGTATTAGTAGAGCAGGTATATACGATCGAAATGACTCCTTCAATCTGACAACTCTTTTCCATATTAGTCTTCCCTTTTCCGGATGACCTTACTGAGCTTAAAAGTGACTATCTAAGGCTTAAGGAATTAGATACATCCTTCATTAACTTCCCTACTGCAATTCCTTAATTTCCCTACTGCAATAAAGGCATTTCTTAAAGTGAATTAAATCGTCTTGGAAAAGCAAGAAGAAAACACATAAGACGTCATCGCGTTTCTCTCTCTCCCACAGATCCTGCATGTCGGAAGCCGCTCTCAAACTTTGTCCTCTTCCTCTTCCCCCATTTCCTCTTCCTCTTCCTCGCTTTCCTCTTTCTCTTCTGCTCATTCTTCCGCCTCATCATCATCACCACCACCCTCATCATCACCTTCGTCTTCTGCAACATCTCCTCTTTCTTCTACTTCTTTTCCTTCGTCAATTTCTGTTGCTTCTCATCTTTCCTCTTCTTCCAGTCTTCCTTCCTCTTCATTCTCTTTCAATTTTGCTGCCTCCCCCTCTTCTGATTCACCCTTTTCCTCTCGTGATATATCCTCTTCCTCAGTCACTTATTCTTCTACTCATGTTTCTTTACTCTCTTTTTCCTTTGCCTCTTTTCCTTCTTACTCTCTCCCCAGCATCTACTCTTCTTCTTCTCTCTCCTCCTCTTACTCCTTTGATTCGTCTCTTTCTGCTGTTTCCTCTTCACTTTTCAGTTCCTATATTTCCACTTCACCGTCCTTCCTTTCTTCGCACTCTTCTTTTTCCTCTTTCAATCCATTTGTCCCTTCTTTTGATCAGCCACTTTCTTCTTCACTGGCTAATACTAACGATCATTCTTCCATCTCCACTTTCTTGTACACTTCATTCTCTCCATCCTCGACCCTCTTCATCCACTCTACCTCCTCCTCCTCCTCCTCCTTCCCTCTTCTCCACCCTTCTCCCTCTCCCTCCTCCTCTTCTCTCCATCTTTCTCCCTCCTTCTACCCACAACCCGACCCTTTAAACACATCCTTCCCCTCCTCTCTATCCCCCTCCACACCTAGTTCCCCTATCTTCCCCACTTTGTCAAGTTCATTCTCCATTACCCCTTCCACTTACCTCCCCCCTTCTTCCTCCCTCTCTTCCTCCACATCTTTCACTTCTCCCCTCTCCTCTAAATTTTCTCTTTCTCCTACTGCTTCTCACACTTCATTCTCCTCTTTTCCTGCTTCCTCCTCTTCCCACCCATCTCCTTATCCTTCTTCTCCCTCTTCATCCCTTTCCTCTGCCTCGTACCCTACTTCCTCTTACTCCCATTTCTCATCATCTCTCTCAACCCCTCAATTCTCCTTAAACTCCTCCACCTCTTTCTCTTCTTTCTCCACTTCTCAATTCCAATCCTCTTCTCACCCTTCCTCACCATACCACCCTATATCCTCCTCTTCACCTTCCTCTTTCTCTTCACCCTTGTCTCCTTCCTCCACCTTTTCCTCCTCCTCCTCCTCCCCTACCCCGACTCCCTACGTGCCAGTGACTATCCCACCTGGCTCAGGATGTTACCTTCGCGTCCTCAACCTGCACACGGGTCAGGTCACGTTGGCTCGCTACTACAACACCCAAGCCTACCTCTCTGACCGTGACCTCATCCACGACCTTGCGGGCTTGAGGGAAGGCCGGCTAGTTATTTTGGTCTCTCATGTGAGTAGATGCATGGATGGCTGAACAGGGAGGTGGTGGTGGTGGTGGTAATATCCTTAAGCTTTGTAATATCCTCTTTCTTATGTTACATCTCGACCTCTTCCTCAGCATGACACCTCTGGCCGACTAAGTGACCAAGCACGTGAACAACTGCACACCCTGGGCTCGTGGGCGGCACCGCACCTCAAGTTCCGAGATGCATGGGCGTGGGTGTGGGTGGTGGGCCGCGCTGGGATGGGTGGGGAGGCGCTAGTCACCAACCCCAATGGTATTTTCTCACTCCCCTCCACCCTGGCTTTCCACCTCACACTCCCTCCTCTGGATCCTCAAGGTATGGATGAGATTATTTTATTTTCACTACTCCTCTTTACCCTTTATTCTTCCTTCTTACTCTCCAGCTGTTTTTTTTTCTCTCTCTATTTTCTTCCTCTTTGGCTGTTTTTTTTTCTCTTTTCTACATTCTCTTCTTACTTTTTTCTCCTCCTTCCTACTCCTCTTCCTCTCTGGCTGTTCTTTTCTACTAGATCCTATTACTTTTTCATCTACCTTCCCCCCCCCTCCAGCCCGAATGGTATTTCCCACTCCCATCCACTCTCGCTCTCCATCCCACCCTCCTGCACCTACACCCTCAGGGCAGGATACTGACAACTGTTTCACTGGGAAGGCAATTGATAGTTTTCTCTCCCATGCTTTTAATTCCTTGGTTTCTCTATCTCATTTCATTCCATTTTACGAGGAAAAAAAGGTCACGACGACGACGACGACGACGACGACGATAATGACGTCAAAGATGACGATGGCACTGATGATGATGATGATGATTTTACTTCCTCACTTAAGTGTTGATACCGGTACTCTTATTCCTCCCTCTTCTCGTTCCCTTCCTCTTCCCCTCAGGCAGTTCTCTCTTCTACACCTTCTACAACTCACTCCTCTTTAGCTCCCAACTCCACTGACCTTTTTTATTTTACATCTCTCTTTCTGTTCTGTTCTTTAATGTCACATCTTTTCTCCCCTTCTTCCTTTTCTGTTCTTCGTCATCCTTTTCCATTATTTTTTTTCTCTTCCACTTCGTTTCTTCCATATCGCGTCTTTTTTCTTGATTCTTGAACTGGTTATAACATGACCAGAAAACATTACTGATAGGGTAAGCACACACACACACACACACACACACACACACACACACACACACACGTAAGTCACAAGGTATACTACTGCTTCTACTACCATAACTAATAATAATAATAATAATAATAATAATTATAATGTAGCAGCGGGTATGTACAGGCTTCAGTAACGTTACTGATTCAGGCCAAGAATATTACATTCTATAAAGGGAAGACTCTCACAGTTAAGAGGATAATTTCGTTACCTCAAAAAAGCAGCAGTGTATAAGCTGCTATAATGGTGTCCTTCATTCTTCACTAACTACCCCGTCAAATCATAAGCCCTTTCACGGAGGGTGAAAAACACTCTCAACCCCCTCCCCCCCACCTCCTTACCTCCAGTCCCCCTACCTCTTATTTACCCCCAACTCCCCTCCCTCTTCACCATCATACCTCCTTTCTCCCTTCATCCCCCCCCTACCCTTCTTACCTCCAAAACTCCCTCCCCTTCAACTTCTTACCTCCATTCCCCTCCCCCTTTCTACCTCCAGCCTCCCCTCCCCCCCACTATCTTACCTCCATCCAACTTACCTTCCCCCTTATTATCTCCATCCAGGTTTGTCAAAATAGTGGTTTTAAAAATTACTCTGGCAGGAAATTAAATTTTTACTCTACATCTGGCTGGTCGTTAAGGCCTGTCTTGCAGGATTATTGCTCGACTTCATATAATCTGTTGGATTTTTACCAATTTTGAGACAATCTGGCGGATTTCTAGATTTTCCATTTGACAGCATTGCCTACATCTCCCCTCCCCTCCAAAATTCTTTCCTCCATCTTACCTCAAACTTCTCATTCTCCCTCCACCTTCTGACTTCCATCCCCCTTTCTCCTCCACCTTTCTCCAGACCCCCTCCCCCACCCCATTCTTATCTATAACTTACCTCTCCACTTTCTTCCCTTCAACCCTGTCTCCTCCTCCTCCATCTTACCTACAGATTTTCCCATTACCTCCAGCCCCCTCCCGATTTTCATACCTACAGTCTACTCCCCACCCCTTCCATCCATCCCTACCTTCTTCCACCCCTTCTACCCCCTTCCATTATGTACAGCTTCTAAGGGAGGACAGGTAAACATCCTAACGACTTTAATGATGAGCACTTTACCTGCTGCCCTCATTAGCATCACCTGATGGCATCTCACCTGATTATTATTGTTCCCCTTATGCCTTCCTCCATTATTCAGTAAACTGTTTTTTGGATGCTTCTTTTGTCTAGGAATTTATATACACATTTTTATATACTTTTTTCTCTTTTTAAAGTTGTCCTGCTTCTTTGTTAACTCTCTCTCTCTCTCTCTCAACTCCACACCCCCTCCCCAGAGCGTCACTGTTCAAACTGGCCAAATGGGGAAGCATGGACAATGAGGCGCTACTTTTGCGACCACTATGATGGCTACGGTGATCTCTGCTCCTGCACTCGCCCTTACCTCACCCCCACCCCTCACACCCACCATCACCCGGCACCGGTAAGGAGAAAGAAAAAGTAACATGGATGGTGTGTATTAGCTCTGAGGTGGTGAAGAGTGAAGGTGTGTAGCATGTAAAAGAAGTGCTAGACCTCAGGAAATGGACTCTTCTATAATTTGACACACACACACACACACACACACACACACACACACACACACACACACACACACACACACACACTCTCTCACACACACACACACACACACACACTTCCTGGGTCCAATGGGTCTGTCCTACGTCGAGTAAAATCATTTGGTGCCAGTAATACTAAAATAACAACAAAGACATCAGAGTAAATGGATTAAATCTAGACATATATAGAATTATTACGGCTCTCGCAATGTTTACCTTTCATTTCACACCTGTCACACCGCAAAGGGACTGATGCAACATATTCATCAGAGAATGCACGGTCTGGGAACCATTGGATTCACATGGGCTATAACAATATATTTTTAATTAATGGTAATGAAATTTAATGAGTGAAATTTGTCACGAAGTAATAACATAAAACTGAGAGAGAGAGAGAGAGAGAGAGAGAGAGAGAGAGAGAGAGAGAGAGAGAGGAAATATAACAATTCCGAACACAGGAACCCCAAATGCATTCTATTCTCCCTTCAATCCATTTCTTCAATACAGGGTATCAAAACCACTTCCACTACCCCTAACCCTCTCTGTTGTCCCATTAATCAACATACTAAGCCCAGGCACAATCCCAGTTCTATCCCCTTCCAAACCATCACTAACCACAGCCCCAGCCCTTTCCCAACCACCCTACTGACTTCCATCCACCTAAAACCCCTAACCACTTCTTCCCTCCATAGGTATCCCTCCTAACCACTGCAACTTCCCAATTCTATCCCCCTCCTAACCACAACCACACCTTCAACCTCTTCCTAACCAACTTACTGATTTCTATCCAAGTAACACCCCTAACCACTTCTCCCCTTCTTAGCTATCCCTCCTAACCACTGCAGTAACCTCGTCTCCACCTAATACCTCCCAAACTATCTCCTACCACGCCATCTACCCCATACAACCGCCACAACTACGTGTCTCACTAACAATCTCTAACCACTAACCACCCAACTACGAATCTCACTAACAATCTCTAACCACACCAACCCCTATAAAACTTCTCCCCTTCTTAGCTATCCTTCAAAACCACTGCAACAACCTCCTTTCACCATCTAACACCTCCAAACAATCTCTAACCACGCCACCTACTCCAACAACACAACTACGTAACTCTCTAACAATCTCTAACCACACCAATCACCCCATCTATCCCAGCTAACCACCCTCTCCCTCCTGCTAGGAGTGGTGGCGCGAAAGGATAGGCTTCGTGGTGGTGGCTGGCAGTCGACCTCGCTACTTGTACAGGTCAGTCTGGGAATTGACACTGAAACCCATATAACCTATGCATGGGCACCTGGTGGACTAGTGGGTTAAGGTGCTCCAAATGTGACCGTTCAAATTCAGGGGTTGGCTAAGGTACTCACATAATACTGCTTAGGGATGTACGACTGGCCACTCTTCC
The DNA here is from genome assembly GCF_032717465.1 of Coenobita brevimanus. Taxonomy (NCBI): domain Eukaryota; kingdom Metazoa; phylum Arthropoda; class Malacostraca; order Decapoda; family Coenobitidae; genus Coenobita; species Coenobita brevimanus. Next base: position 3,364,869 of record NC_137021.1, read on the forward strand.
ATAACGCCTGGAATGAGTAACTTAACCTCGAGCCCTTACGCTTTCGACACAAAGGGAAAGTACAAGTCTGGATGCTGGACAGGTTACTCATCACTGGCATTACTACAGCTGTTATAATTATCATACAAATATTCTCATACCAGAGTTAAAGCTGTACTGCCCATTACTTAACATATGACACGATAGTACTTAATAAAAGTTTTTTTTACCAACCTTAAGCTCTCAAAAGGAATTGTTAATATTCTTTTCATTATCGCATTACATAAATCAGCAACGAATCCCCTTTGTCTTGTGGTCTGCCTATTAAGTTTTTTTTTTTTTTTTGAGGGGGGCGTGGTGCTGTCTCATTAAGTCACTCAGCGCTCTCTCTCTCTCTCTCTCTCTCTCTGTCTCCAAAGTTTCTCCGAGTACTAAAAAAATCATATATATATATATATATATATATATATATATATATATTTTTTTTTTCACCTCCATTAAACTATCCTCCACTACCTGCTGTCTCTTTCCTTTTACCCCACTACCCGTTACCTAACTCTTTTTAACTTACCCCATTACCTGCTGCCTCTTCCCTATTTATCTGACTAATTGTTGTCTACCTATCCCAATTACCTCACTACCTGTAGCCTCCTTCCGATTCACCCACTACCTATTACTTCTTTCCCATTTACCCAATGATCTATTAACTTTCCCATTTATTGAATTATGTTACCTTACCCATAACCCAATTACCTATTATATCTTCTCCATTTACGCCATTACCTGTTAACTCTCCCCATTACCCCATTACTTATTATTTCTCCCATTCATTACTACTTATTTCCTTCCTCACTTCGCTCATTACCTATTACCTCTTTCCCTTTGACCCATTACCCATTTTATCACCCACGCACTGGCACCCTTACCTTCCAATTTAGAAAACGCGGTTGTTAATTACCGAGCACAGGTGAAGTTAATTGCTTTACCTGGGGTGGTGGGACAGGTGCGGCGGGGTGCTGGAGAGAGAGAGAGAGAGAGAGAGAGAGAGAGAGAGAGAGAGATTTTATAAGCAGTCAAAAGAAAACCAAACGACATGGAAAAGAGGGGGGAAAAAATCAGGAAACAAAAGATGATGGAAAAATGGAAGAGTGGACAATACAGAAATACATGTGGGAGAAATTAAAAAAATAAATAAATGGAGGTTAAGATAGGAGGTAAAAAAAAAAAAAAAAAAAAAAAAAAAAAAAAAGGGGGGGGGGGGGCACGAGCAGAGGCTAGGTACAAAGGAGTGAATAAGGGCATAAAGGAAAACAAACAGCAACAGTCTGCCTAGTCCTTTCGATACAATTTGCGATAGGATACTCTGTGACAACGGTATCTATTTTATGAGAGCAAACTGAGGAATTAAAGCTTTCTCCCCATACAAAATCCTATGTCCATCATTCCCAACTCTGATTATCCGACTTTCTGAGTAACCATCTCTCCTAACTCTACATTCTGATTATCCAGCACTGATTATTGGACTGATCGCCGGAATATCCAATCATCCAGCACTGATCCCCCGAATCTCCAATCACCCAGCACTGATCATCCGAATATCCAATCACCCAACTTTATGATAATCTTGCAATGACTGTCTGATGTTGAGAGGAAGTTGTGATTGGCTGGGAATACAAAGACACGTCATCATCATCATCAGTACTTATTACCACCACCACAACCATCATCATCATCATTGTCCTGAGTTACAAAGAGTCATGGGCGATAATTAGGTGTGTGCGGCAGCGTCTCTGATTGCTGCTTTGATGGGTTCGGGAAAAACTTCTGAATGAGACGTAATAAATTATATCCTTCCATCCCTATCATCTCTCTCTCTCTCTCCTCCTTCTCTTCATTTCCTTCCTCTCCTTCTCTCTTCTCTCCCTCCCTCTCTCCCTACCCATCTTGTTATTCCTCCTCAGCCTCCCTTTCCACCTCTCCTCTCTCCCTCTTCATCCACTACATCTCCTCCACTCCATTTCCCTCTCCTTTTTTCTCCTCAGCTATCTTCTTTTCTCCCTCCTTCTCTACATTCCTTCCCTTCTTTTTGTCTTCCCTCCCTCCCACTTTCCTCCTATTCCTCATCATTTTCCTTCACTTCCCCTACCTTTCCCTTCCCTTCCATGTAGGTCTCAGCTGTTTTAACCTAGCAGTGCCAGGATAGTTTTTCAGAACAAGAGTAGGAAAAAGGGCGAATGAGCTGGGTCACTGTCCACCAATCAGAATTTCCGTGCGTGGGACAGTCAAGGAATCATTTTCAACCAATCACAAGATCAGTTAATTGGAGCTGACCTACCCAAGAGTGCGTTGACTGTCGAGTAATTAAAATGCTGGGAAATGAGTACGGCATCTGGGGGTCACTTACCAAGACTAGCACGCAGTTAGTGTGAACTGAGCAGAGTGCGACCCAATTAGCATTAGCCAATCAATGAAAAGCCAATTAAATGGAAGTAATTGGACCAGCAGGCAATTATTAAGCAGTGATAGTTGACCACAGTGCGACCAAAGTAGAACTACTCAATCAAAGACAAAACAAGTATGAGGTTATTAGAGTGACAATCATTAAGCCATCACTATCTGCCAGAATGAGCCAATTAGAATGACTGACAAGGAGCTGATCAGTCTTAGCTAGTAATAAGTACATCAGTGAGCCAATCAGTGTATAGTTTGCACCATTTTCCTGTACACATACGTAACTTAACGAATGTACTGTAAAACTGGGGTCAACAAAATTACCTACTGTACATCTATCCACCTATCTATCCATCTATCTACTTACGTCAGAGTTAATCAATCACTGCAAGCCGAGTGAGAGCCATACTTTGAGCCATTCCACGTAATATGAGGCAATAAGGAGCAAGTCAGTCGGTAAATCAGAACACAAGTCGGTCAAGGTCAGGTGGACCAATCAGAGAGGATTGTGTATCGAGGCGTGATGCTAATATGACACCCTTGCCTTTCAGTGTTCAGCCCACCAATACGATGACTTACACATCTCATTCTTGCTTCTTTCCATTCTTATCTTCTTTCAGTTTGGAGAGACCCTTCAAGGCACAGGGCCGTAAAAAATCTCCACGCGCCTTCTAAGTATGATGGTCTACTTTTCTTCATTCCTGAAACCACCGAACTATTTTATACATCTTAGAGGGATGTTTCTAGTACACAGAGGGTTAAATTTTCTCTCAAGATCATACGGGGGTGCACAGTTTCGTTAGGTTACTATGAAGGCTCATGCCATGTTAGTTTGCAATGGCTAGGAACTTAGTCTGTTATGGCTGGGTTGGGCTGAGTTGCAATGGGCTAGGTAATATTAAATTTGGTTAGTCTGTTGGTTGGGTTTCAATGAGCTGAGCAGGGTTAAGTTTGATTAGTCTGCTGGTTGGGTTGTAATGGGCTGGGTACTGTCAAGTCTGGTTAGTCGGTCAGAGGTGGACAAGTCATGTTAGGTCAGGATTACTATTATATAAAAACTTATCATCCTGGGCAGAGATAATGTGGTGTTAAAATGGCTTAAAGTACAGAAATATGCCACCTTGCCCCTTTCTCTCTTCCACAGGCTAGTGCGACAACTCCTGGCTCAGCCACTGGTATCGCCTGAGCTAGTGTTGGTGAGTGTGGATTGGGGACAGGAGGAGGGGGAGAACGAGACCGTGAGGCTGTGTCGGGTGTTGGGCCTGAGGGCAGTAGTGCACGCCAGGGAGGGCACTGAGGCTGCTCCACGCATCTCAAGGTAAGACACTGGTGGGCATGAGTTAGGCAGGAATGGAGATGTAGGGGGAGGCAGACTTCAGGCAGGAAAGGAGATGCAGGGGGAGGCAGGGGTTAGGCAGGAATGGGGAAATAGAAGGGCGCAGAGGTCAGATAAGAAAGAAGACGCAGAGGGAGGCAGGGCAATGGCAACACACAGGGAAGAAATGATTGATTAAAGGAAGGCATGAATGAGGGAAGAGAGAAGACTAACAAAAATGTGCCAAGGGTAGGATGGGAAACAGGGAATAGGTAGGCATGAGTGAATGAGTAAACTGAGCAATGCAGAAGACAAGCAGGAAATGGTGGATAAAGGGAATGGGCATGAATGGATGTAGGCAAGGGATGAGTAAGAGTGTGAATTGAAGGAAGCATGGAATACACAAGAATGAAAAAACAGAAAAGCAGGGTTGAAGCTGACATGGGGAAATATATGTAGGCAAGTGGAAAGGAGGGGGAAAGAGAAGCAGGTAGAGTGGACAGGAAAGCGAAGAGGAAAACAAAAACAGAGTATGGTGGGAAATAACTGAGGAAATGTTTAGGAGAGACAGGAAAGAGGTAGACAGGGTGAAAAATGTTACTTAGGGTGGAAAAGAGGTAAGCAGGGTGACGAGAAGGGAAGAGTGTAGGAAGGCTGAACAGAGAGGAGGGGGGAGAGAGAGATAGGTAGGATGGCGAAGAAAGGGGAGAGAGGTTGTCTTGTATGCAGGGAGGAAAAAAGAGAGGAAGAGAGCTAAGCAGGAAGGCATCAAAGAAGGAAAAGAGATAAGCAAGATGGATAGGAGGGAAGAGATGTAGGAAAGAGGAACAGGCAGGTTGGCTGGGTGGAGAGGATGGAGGAAGAGGAAGATCAAGTGGAGAAGAAGGAGAAAGAAAGGTGAAAGAAAGATAGGGAGGATGGAGAGGACACAGAAGAGGTAGGGAGGATGGAGATGACAGAGAAGAGAGAGAGGCAGAATGGGAAACAGGAAGGCAGAGGACAGACAGGCGAGCAGACAGAATAAAAAGATAAGGTAAGGTAAGGAGAGAGAGAGAGAGAGAGAGAGAGAGAGAGAGGCGGGGGGGGGGGCTGGATGACCATTTTCAAACGATGTTCTGCAAGTGTATTGTAAAAATATGGCCTCAATATTCTCTCTCTCTCTCTCTCTCTCTCTCTCTCTCTCTCTCTCAATTGCCACCACACTTCCACTACGACTGTTTGCATGACTTAGCTCACGCCAATTTCCCAGCTGCATGAGACTATAAGAGTGGATGAGAGTGGGTTGGATGGCACAAGAGGATGACCAAGTACGAAAGTGAGTGGATGGAAAAGAAGAGGATGACCCAGCAAAAAAGTAGAGTAAATGTAAAGAGAGGTCATTGACCCTTGATGGAAAAGGGAAGTCAGTGGGGTGGAAGTAAAAAGAGGTCAGTGGGGTGGAAGTAAAGAGAGGTCAGTGGGGTGGATGGAAAAGGGAGGTCAGAGGGGTGGATGGAAAAGGGAGGTCAGAGGGGTGGATGGAAAAGGGAGGTCAGAGGGATGGATGGAAAAGAGAGGTCAGCGGGGTGGATGTAGAAAGAGGTCAGTGGGGTGAATGGAAAAGAGAGGTCAGTGGGGTGGACGTAAAGAGAGGTCAGTGGGGTGGATGGAAAAGGGAGGTCAGTGGGATGGAAGTAAAGAGAGGTCAGTGGGGTGGAAGTAAAGAGATGTCAGTGGGGTGGATGGAAACGAGAGGTCAACGAGGTGGATGCAGAAAGAGGTCAGTGGGGTGAATGGAAAAGAGAGGTCAGTGGGGTGGATGTAAAGAGAGGTCAGTGGGGTGGTTGGAAAAGAGAGGCAGGTCAAGTATGTGAGTGAGGTGGCTGGCAAAAGGAGACAGGCCAAGTACATGCTGTGAAGATGCCTGAGAGACATATACAGCCTTTCTCAGCTGTGGAATGTTTACCAGCAGAGGGCAGTGAGAGGTAAAAGAAGTGGAATACTTGAAGAACTAACGTCCCTGACTGTGCGTACTGTGAATCTAGGGGCCAAGAGTTTGGTTGGTACTGGTATAGTGAAGGCTAAACTGAATTTTCTCCCTGCCAGATGAACAAGAAGTAAATATAGCCATCTCATGCTTCTCCCACACATCTGGAGAAGTGTTTATAAAGGATGTTAACCAAATTACAAGATAAACAAGCCTCCATGCCAGGTAACATTATCACAGATCTTTTTACACTTTAACACTCGCCCTCACTGACTGCAAAGTGTTTAGGAGAAAATCTTACACACATATTACAACATAACTTAAGTCAAGGAGTTTATAAATATGGCCCTAGCTGTATTACGACAAGCCCCCCCCCCCAAAAAAAAAAAAAAAAAAAAAACTGTCCCTCTTACTATTTTTATCACCCACACTCCCAATCCCTCTCGCATCCCACAACACCCTCTTGCTCTGCCACCTGATATGAGCAACACCTCGGCCAGAGTGCGTTTACTGCCTCGGGACAAAATTAGTACCCCGCCAAAGTGCTGTGCCAGGGGAGCTCACGGGCCAATTATGGAGCATGGGGGAGGTGGACAGGGCAGAGGGAGGCAAGGAAAGTGCTAGGGACTGATAGGAGGGAAGAAAGTTGGAGACTGGACAAATAGGTGATTAGTGGGGAGGAACAAGGAAACATCGGGGGAAGGTAAGGATGGAATGAAAGAGAGGTAAAGAATGGAATTAGAAGGTGGCAAAGAAAATGCTGGGGACTGATAGATGGAAGACAGTTGAAGGAGACTGGAGAAATAAAAGGTGATTAAGAGGGGAGGAACACTGGAGGGGGAACATTGGAGGGAGATTAGGAAGGACGGAAAGAGAGGTAAGGAAAGGGATTACGGAGTATGGGGGAGGGTCAGGATGCATCGAAGGTGATGAAGACTGAAGAAAGGCAAGGAAGGAAAAGGATTACAGAGTAAAGGGGATGAGAAGGGTGCATGGAAGGCGATGATGATTGGAGAGAGGGAAGGAAGAGATTACAGAGTATGGGAGAAGTGGAGGGTGCATGAAGGCGATGATGATTGGAGAGAGGGAAGGGAGAAAGAGATTACAGAGTATGGGGGATGTGGAGGGTGCATGAATGAGATGATGATTGGAGAGAGGGAAGGAAGGAAACGGATTACAGAGTATGGGGGACGTGGAGAGTGCATGAAGGCGATGATGATTGGAGAGAGGGAAGGAAGGAAAGAGATTACAGAGTATGGGGGAAGGGGATGGAGTGAGGTAAGGAAGGTAAAGGAGGCTGGAAAAAGAGAAGAAGAGATGGAAGTGAAGGAAGTAGGTGAAGAGCGGACGTGGCCAGAAGGAAGGAAGCAAGAAGAGAAAGATTGAAGGAGGAAAATGATAGTGCATACATACAGTATGCCGTGTATCTATCTACAGTCTTTATCTATCTGTCTACCTACCTATCTATCTATCTATCGATCTATCTGCACACACACACACACACACACACACACACACACACACACACACACACACACACACACACACACACACACACACACACACACACACACACACGCACACACACACTGACTGAGGGACTATGTTTGAGAGAGAGAGAGAGAGAGAAATAAACCCATAAAATGTGCAAGAGAGGGCGAGCTGGGAAGTTGCATGTGAGAAAGTTAGTATATAAAGACACCAGTTATTGCCATCCCCCTCCCTCCTTGTCCGTCGTCATGCTGCCACTTATTATTACACCCACACCCTTAACTCTTTATGACACCTACACTCTTAACTCTTTATTACACCTAGACCCTTAACTCTTTATTACATACACTATTTTTACTCTTAATTGCACAACTTCTTTCTTCCTTAATGCTTATAAATACCCCACTACAGTAACTCATTCACCACGATTTTCTATTTTCATTGGAATCTGGCTATTATCCGACGATTCTGTTCAACTTAGGATAGATCTGTAGTAGTGGAGGGGCAATTAACATGATTACCTAACCCCTCCAGGTCTAAAAGTCTCTCAGAAGCTGAATACGCAATCTGGTGGACACGAATATTTAACAAATGATAACGTACTCAAGCAGAAGGGATTAACGACACTGAATGGTGAAGGAATGATGATACAGCCACACAAGAAAGCACGGAATGGTGAAGGAATAATGCAGGAATGATGAAGGCCTGATGCTATACCTACTGTACATAAGGAAGGAGGCTCACAGATTTACCACCATACCGTACTAACTATCCTATGATCACTCTGCTTCAGTAATTATGTATGGTTGACTTCAAGTTTACCTGTATGATATGAGCCTGCTACTCTGTTACATCTAAGATATTTATTCCGAGTCAGTCAATAAATAATAATTATATATGGCTTTCTACAGCAACTCCAGTAGCTCTTTGTCATGTAATGTTCCCGGGTCACAAGGTTGTAAAGGGTAACCTGAGGCAAATTTCTGCTGTTGTCTGCACAGTTATGGTCAGCGGTTCTATTCCCCATCTAAACATCGCAGCACAATTACGTCTAAGCCAAACGAGATATAATTTCTGCATCTCCAAACAACGTCTAAACCTAGCGAGATATAATTTTTCCATCTCCAAACGTCTAAGCCAAACGAAATATAATTATCCTATCTCAAAACTGTCTAAACCTGACGTGTTTTAATTTTCCCATCTCAAAACTGTCTAAAACTAACGTGATACAATTCTTCCAACACAAAACTATGTCTAAACGTATGGAGATACTGCTAAATACTACGATAATATTCAAGGCAGGAAGATGGAAGGTCTGCATTCTCGTTTCATTGGTCCATAGCCCCAGACAAGTACAAGGATTAATTACCGATCCCACGTGTATACAGTAGCAATGGTCGTAAGTAAAAAGCTGCTTGGGGCATTCTTAATTTTAGTAATATTTTTGGTAAAGGATCCAAAGGTGCTGAAATGTCTATATGTAAGGTATCATGTTCTCTCTCTCTCTCTCTCTCTCTCTCCCATTAATTCCCCCTCTTCTTCCACAGGAGTATGAGATTTGCCCTATACTCGTCCTTGAGCCTCGAGGTGGACAAGATCGTGGTGCTCGAGGACGACCTAATTCTTGCTCCTGACTTCCACTCGTAGGTTATTACTTTGGTGTGATGGCATGTGGTGGTGATGGGGTGGTAGTTGTGCCACTGTGGTTGTGCTGTGGAGGATGTGTGGTGGCGTTGTGGTTGTGGTAGCTGTGACAATAGTGATGGTTGCGATGGTGGTTAAAGGCAGCTATGATCGGACAGTGTGTGTGGTTGTAGTGGTGGTGGGGTGGCAGTTGTACTATAGTGGATCTGGTGTGGTAGACGTGTGGTGGTGGTGTGGTGGTTGAGGTAGTTGTAGTAAAAATGCGTGATTGTGGTGGTGGTGCGGTATAGTAGTGCCATAGTGGCTGTGGTAAAGTGTGATGGGGATGGTGTGGCTAAGACAGTTGTAATCTCGTGGTTGCGGTGTGGTTGTGGTGTGGTGGTGGCTGAGGTAGCTGTGATGTGGTAGTGTGTGGTTGTAGTATTTGGTAACAGGGTAGCTGTGATCAATGCTGAGGTAACTGTAATATGGAAGTAATGGCTGTAGCAAGTACAATGTGGTTATGATGGTAGCTGTGATATGTTACTGATGTAGTCCTGGTCATTGTGATAGGGCAATAGTGATGGTTGCTGTAGCAGTGATGTTGGATGTTGTGGTAGCTATGAAGTGGTAGTGGTGGTGGATGTGGTGGCTATGACATGGTTATAGTGGCAGTGGTAATATGGTAGTGGTGGTGGATGTGGTGGCTGTGACATGGTTATAGTGGCAGTGGTAATATGGTAGTGGTGGTGGTTGTTGTGGTAGCTGTGGTGTGTGTGTTTTTTAAGGACTTAGACGAACCACGTAAAACAGTTGTGGACTTAAAATTGAGACTGTAAGTATACTGCATATGCATCAGCACCAAGTTTTCTCATATAAGCCCCTCTCTCCTCTTCTTCCCTCTCCTCCTCCTGTCTTTTCCCTCCCTTCTTCTCTCTTCCTCTTTCCTTTCTTCTTCTATCTTCTACCTCCCATTTCTCTCTTTCCCTTTATTTTCTTTTTCCTCTACACCTATTCTCCTTCCCAAACCACGCTATCCCTTTTACCTTCTCTCTCTCTCTCTCTCTCTCTCTCTCTCTCTCGCTCTCTCTCTCTCTCTCTCTCTCTCTCTCTCCTGTACCCCCATGCTATTTAAGTCTGTTATAAATCTCTCAAGACATTTAATGATCAACAGTCAGCACTGCGGGGGAAAAATATGTCCTATTACCTCCTTTGTCTGGTACAAATCTGCTAAGCTTAAAAAAATTATAACAAAATAACTTCTCTGCCACAAATAAAATAATTTCACCAAGTTTGTTTAAGGAAATGTAAAAGTTAACTCAATACAGTAACAACTCTCATCTCCGGACCAGTTCAAGCGAGGGTAGTCTGAATACTCGAATTTTCCAGCTACTTGAGTTTCATCCATAACCACCCAGAAAGATGCCAGTTCTTCCTTAACCACTGATGCAGCTACACCTCCCACCAGATGTACTAAATGATCTGGTTCTAATATAAGCGTAATAGCTAGGCACATCCATACCGGCAAAAAGGCTTAACCGATTGCCAATGACTGCTATGGTTTCCCCCCCAGTGAACAGTATCATATGGCTTTAGCATGATTAACTTTTTCACTGTGCGTCATTCTTAGACCCTTAAATGCAGGGATATGTTTTCCACAGTATTCTTGCTAATCTGACAGTTTTCTTCAGTTTACAAGACACTTTGAGCAGCTGTTATAATCTGCCTATATTAACCTCTTCAAAACAACATAAATTTCCCCAACAGTAAATATGATTGTAAATATAACTGGAGGTGGCAAGAATATGTCAAAGATCTATTAATGAACTGAAGAGGTTACATGAGAATTATATTAAATCATCTGATCAAGGCAATGGACAAATTACAAAAAGATAAATAAATACGTGAATATTGAAGGAGTTAGGAGAAACTTTCTAAATCCCTACTATGAAATGAATCCCCTAAAGCATGATAAAATAGTCTGTTGGTAGCAAGAAAAAATAAATAATCGCGACAAACATGCTGAATTATCCAAGTGAATCCACACACACACACATACACACACACACACACACACACACACACACACACACAAAAGGAGGAAACACGCATTTAGAGAGCAGAGGAATAAATCAGTTTTGTTCAGGGTTGGACGGTTTCTAAAGTTACAATTGGGCTTGATGAGGCCACACACGTCCTGTAATGTTTCTGACACTTTGATACAGGGAAGAGTTAAAAGGGATTCAAGTGGAGTGTGGGGGTGGAAGAGTGACAAGAGGGTGTTGGGTGTATGAGGGGTTGAGGTGGAGTGTGGGGGTGGACGAGTGACAAGGGGGTGAGGGGACCAGTGGTGTATAACGGGTTGCGGTGTGGGGGAGGAGTATGAAGGGTGGGAGGAGAGAGGTATTTGAGGATGGACAAGGGTTGTTTGAGATGAGGAGGAGGAGGAGGAGGAGAGAAAGAGGATTGCAGGAGAAAGCGGAGGAGGAGAAGGGGAGGAGTAAGAGGAGGAGTAAGAAGAGTAACAGGAAGAGGAATAATTGTGTGGCCAATGATCTGATGGGGAGTATCCAGGTCAGTTTATCAGTCCACTCTCTCTCTCTCTCTCTCTCTCTCTCTCTCTCTCTCTCCATAGATTCTCTTTGACTACCTCGATTTTTTTTCTTGTTATATTTTTCTGCTCTGCTGTGTTTTTCATAATTTTTCACTTCAAATCACTCTTCCAGCAATCTTTCGTATCTTTTAATTTTTTATGCATTGAAACTCTCTCTCCCTCTCTCTCTCTCTCCATAGATATATTGCTGTTGCTATTCCTTGTCTCATTTATATTCATTCCCTCCAACAGTATACATTTATATCTCACTTCTCTCTTTTTCTGTCTCCGCCATCCTTCTCTCCTACACACACATCAATATCTCGTTTCTCTCCTTCCCTCTTCATCCCTCCCTCTTCCTCTTTGTCACCACAGATCTGCTGCTGTTTATCTTTATTTGGTGTGCTTTGTACTCATTTTCTCCTACAGGACTGGTATAAATCTTTACAAATAAACAAGCAGGGGTTCACTGTTCACATGTACTGTTCTGGGCATGCAACTCTTCATTCTTGCATCAAATGTTAGGAATAAATGACCTAACCCCAGCACCGTACACTCTTAATGCATTAAAGGACTGGATAATGGATGGACAGACCCAAATTTCTCTCCTCCCTCCCTCATTTTCTCTTCCCACTCACAGTACACATTCTGACCCTAAGTCTCTCATTCCCTTTCCATTCCTCCCTCCCTCCCTCCCTCCCTCTCAATTTTCAGAGCTCTGTTGTCATCTGCTTTCCTCTGTAATCCTTCCTACATATATTTCTACCTCCTTACTTTCCTTCCTTCTCCATTCCTCCTCGTTCTTATAGTATATATTTTTATCTTCCTTCACTCCTTCCCTTCCTGTGTCTCTCTCCCTCCCAGTTTCCAGAGCTCTGTCATCACCTACATTCCTCTGTGCTCCTCCTTCATCGTACATGTTTACCTCCCTGCTCTCCAAGCCTCCCTTCCATTTTCCAGCGTTCTATTGTTGCCTACTTCCTTCTATACTCCTTCCCTCCTCCTGCACATCGTTTTACCTCTCTTCTCCCCATCCATCCGTCCTTCCCTTTTCTCCATATCTCCTCCCTCTCCCGTCCCCCATCGCCCCCAACGATACCTCATAATAATACTTCGTAAAACCTACCTGATGACAAAGTTTTAATGGAGTTTTGCCACTCTCTCTCTCTCTCTCTCTCTCTCTCTCACACACACACACACACACACACACACGAATACCCAGCTCTTCCTAAGACTGATAATACAGTATTTCCTTCTCAATCCTTCTTTTTACCAATCCAACAAAGTCCTCGCAGGTATTTCAGTCCTACAAGGTGCTGGGACTCACTATTCTGTGTACGTCATAGAGTCTGAGGGTCTGGAGGGTGGGTGAGAGTCCTATATTTTATCATCCTTTTTCATGTTCCAGTGAAGTACGAGTTTACCGATTAATTTATAAGGCCAGACAACCTCTTTCAACCCTGTCTTAACCTACCTACAACGTGCATCTATCTATACATCTGCTTTTGCTTACCTACAGAATGTGTCTTACTCAACCCACCTACAGTATGTTTATTTATCCATTTCTCTTTGTCTCTATAATCTGTTATATACCCAGCTGGCAAAGTATACACAAATATACTGTAATATGTGCCGACCCATTTGCCTACTTTATCCACAATTTGTTATCTGCCCATCAACCTTAGTCTGCCAACAACATATATATCTCTCTATCCATCTGAAGGCTATCTACAAACTGCTATCTGCCTACAACCTATATATCTCTCTATCTATCCAATGTCTATCTACAAACTGCTATCCATCTATCTGCCTTAGTCAATCTCCCTACAATATATGTATCTGAATCGACTTGTAACATGGACATTCATCTGTCTAATCTACCAACAGTATCTCATAAATCACTGTCTGAATCTACCCATACTGCCCACCCCTTGCCTTAGCCGATTTGTAAATATGTCGATCAATCCATATCTCAGTCTATCAACACAATCCCTCCTTTTCTTAAATTTATCACAGGTTCATATGTCAACTCCTATATCTATTCTTCCATCTATCAAACCATCTGTCTGTCTCTATCATCCATCTATCAATCTCGTCATCCATCAGTCCATTAAACCATCTGTCTGTCTCTGTCTATCATCCATCTCTCAGTCTAGTCATTCATCTGTCTATCTGTCTACCATCCATCCATCTATCAGTCTCGTCATCCATCTGTGTGTCTGCTGCCTAGCGCTCCCCTGGGATACCCGCAATCAATGTGTGTGGCCAGGATAGTCACTGCCAGGGGGTGCCTTGTGCCTCGTTCTCTCTCTCTTCCTCCCTTTCCCTACACCTCTACTTCTCTCCCTACTTCCTCTCTTTTCCTCACTCACTCATTTTCCTCTGATATTTCCTTCTCTTCTCCTCTACTGTCCTTCCATCCCTTCCCTTCCTCTTTCATACCCCCCCCCCATTTCCTCTCCTTTCTTCCCATTTTCTCTCCTTTTCCCCCTCTCCTCCTCTTCCCTTTACTGCCAGAGTATGCCTTGCTGCTGGTTCTCTCTGCGTCCTTTCCTCTCTCCTAATGCCCTCTTCTTCCCACTTTCTCTCTTACACTGCCTCTCCCTCTCTCTTCCCACTTTTTTGCCTTGCCACCACCTCTCTCCATTTATAATTTCCTCGAACTAAAACCATAGCGTGCCTCGTCGCTAATTCTGTCTACTAGCTTTCTCCTTCCATTCTTCTCTTCCCATTTCCTCTCCCTCCCTTCTCCCCTCCTCATATCCCTGTTTACTGCCAGAAAGTGCCTTGTCCTTAGTTATCTCTTCTTTCTTCCCTTCTTCCTTATTTTTTCTCTCTCCACTTCCTCTTCTTCCTTCCCTCCCTCCTTCCTCCTTTGCCTTCTAATTTTCCTTCATCACCATTAGAGGGACTTTGTCCTTAGTTCCCTCTCCTACCCTCACTCGTTTTTCTCTGCTATTTTCCCTATTTCACCCATTCCTCCCATCCTATCATCATCATCATCATCGCAATCACCCTGCCTCTTCTTCCATCTAAAGACAGGGTGACGTAGGATTCAGTATAAAAAAAAAAAAAAAAAAAAAAAAAAAAAAGGAGAGGGCGGGGGGTAGATGGACTAATCAAAAACATTCCCAGTAATATGCATCAGACAATAATTCACTCACCATTCAAGTCCCAGAATTCTGACTCCATCATACAGGCATAACCATTCACACACTTGCACCTGATTACTACAAAAAAAAAAAAAAAAAAAAAAAAAAAAAAAAATCCATACCCATGTCATGCACTCCTCCATACACAATTCATCCAACCAGCTCATTCTCTTGTCATTTCCTCAGCCTGCTTAATCTCAATACTGTACCTCCCTTTCTCCATTTTACCACATCTATCAGCGTTCTTCTCCACCTCCTCCCACCTTCAAACTCCCACATACCCTTTACACTGTCCTATTTATATAGTACTGTACACCCATTTTTTTCGATGTGGCAATACCATCTAAGCACATTCCCTTCTACTCCAGCCTTCCTTATTCCACATCTTCCATAAATCACAATTCCTTTCTACTTTCCTTTGATCCCTCCTTATCTACTTTTCTATTTCTCTGTCCTTCCTCCTCTACTTTTCTTCCCTATTTCTCTATGCCTCTCCTTCTCTGTTCATCTCTTCTATTTCTCTTTGTCCCTCCTTCTCTCGCACTCTAATTTCCTTCCATCTCTCCCTCTCTAACCTCCTTCTAAACATATTCTCTCTCTCTCTCTCTCTCTCTCTGTCCTAACTTGGTGATTCCTTTTCCAGCTCATCTTCCTCATTCTGTCGGTCTCAACCTATCCTCTCCCCCCACAGGTACATGCAGCAGACCTCTCTCCTACTTGATGAAGAGCCCGACTACCTCTATGCAGTCTCTGCCTTTAACCACTTCAGCACCCTCAACACCTCACAGGACCTGACTGGGCTACTGCGGGCCACATCCCTCCCCTCCTGTGGCTGGATGACCACCAGGGCCTTCATTGCTGAGGCACTGCCTATGTGGCCACCTGCCAGAGTGGTAAGACAGCTTTCAGCAAGTATAACTGCATGTGTCCGGACCTTAACTCAGTCTTCTGGCTTGTAGGCTACATACACTCACCAATTCAGCCCACTTCCTTCTACTTTACATTAGTAATCACTCAACTTTTTCCATCTCCAACTCAATTCATTATCCCAGTATCTTACTCTGTTAGCTTTAGTAAACTTAACTCCTAACCTTCCTCCCCTCCATATCTACTAGGGAACAGATTGGGATTACTGGATGGGATCTGATGTGGTTCGGCGGGGAAGAGAGATTGTGATGCCCCTGGTGCCTCGGACAGCCCACGGGGGGACCCAAGGGTCACACACAGGGAGCATCATGGCCAAATGGTTCAGTGAGGTTCCCCTATCACACGTACCCTACACGCACCTCAACCTGCATACGTGAGTTGTGGGAAAGACTAGTAAACTGGTGACAGTGCTACAACAATTTTTTTCAATCTTACAAAACATTATCCAGTCATTTCCAACTCAATGAATGGCCATGTGTACCATAATCATATTGGAGGATCTTATTGATAATTAACAAAAAGACTCATTCCTACTTCATGACAAAGACTCGCTGAATTTCGTTAAATCACGAGTTAATATTCAAGTTGTGTAAGTAGTCATGCCGTTATATAAACACATACTACAGCTCCCGATCATTTTTTTCTGTGTCATACCTGTTTGCCATAATGCTGCTAACTTTTTTCCAAATACCTAAAGACTCACAAAAATCATATTATAATCTTGAAGCACAATCCCATGACTACATGAGGTGAGATCAAATGTACAATATAACATAACTAAACCAACACAATAATGAGCTTACCTTGAAGTGAAGCTCAGTCGTCTCTTTTATTCTTCCTCTTCTCCCTCTCTCCACTCTTATAATTTCTTCTTTTCATATTTCTCTTTTCACTGTTCTTCCCAGTCCATTTCTGATAAACAAAGTTTCATATATTACAATCCTCACACTCACACACATACATGGATGTAATTCATCAAAGCAAGGAAATGATAATAAAGAAAATTCTTTGTAACTGGGGTGCCTGGTACAAATTATTATAATCACACACGTTCTGTGCTTGTGTTATCACGCACTAGGCTTGGTACCAATTATTCACGACAATCTAGTGATCGCTGTACTAGTTTTTAAGCATGCTAGAAAAAATGCTAAATACAGGGTAAAAGCAACTGCAGCAAAGAAACACTTAAAATGTTAACAAAAGTGAATTCTGTAAAAGCACCTTACAATTAGCATACATACATTTCGACATAATAACTTTGATTATTACTGTAGATGTACATTGTGTAATGTGCCATATTAAATGAAAAAAGATAAATTATTTGTAAGAAATAAATGAAACCATGAAATTTCACACCAGAAACAAAAAAAGTTTCTAATGCAACATTCGCACTTTCCAAAATTTTTGGATGAAAACTGTGTAAGGATGGATCTTCTTCCTCGACGAAGAGAAATGAAAAGATATTCATAAACTCTAAACCAAACTGCAAATATCCTGTTCAGTAAATGCAAGCAGCACATCATCACCTGCATACACTACCCCCCACCTGCACCAATGTCTTTTAAACTACTCTAGTTCAGATACTTATCATAACCTTGAACTGAACATCCATGGAGACATCATATGCCTGTCTCACTCCAGTACTGATCTGGATTTCACTCAGACATCCATCTACTTTTACAACAGATTCATAACTACCATAACATCTATACAGCACGCCGCTTTTCCAGTCACAAAACATATGATGTAAAATCCTTCACAATCCCTTGCATTCACCTTGCCATATTCGATTTGCCAAATCCATATATGCCAGCTACACAACACCATAATTTTCTTCATATACATGTACTGTATTTCCTTCATAGCTTTGTCTCACTACCAGTATATGGTGTTCCCCGTGCAGGGTGAGGAATGCAGTCTATGAGGAAACCATATTGCGGGAACTTACAGAAGCGCAACCATTAGACCTATCCAACCCACTCAACATCCAAATCCCATTGTACCAGGTAGGGTCACACTCTCTCCGCTAAATATCATGGTTCATCCATTCTTTTGTTACAAACAATGTTTTATAAAATAAAAAAAAATACAGTAATAATAATAATAATGGTCTCACCATTTTGTGATGAGTGGTCGGTGATTCATGTCACTCCTTGTTATACAGGAGTCACTCTTCGAACTGCCACATATCACTGGACAACATGCAATATTATATGAGATTACTCTTATTCCAGAAACGTCTGTACCTGGGTAGTTTTCAATGATTTGGTCACGTCAAAGTAGATGCTGTGTATCTGAAAAGCATTAAAAAAATTATTAATCAATCATAAAATAATTTTTTTTACCAACTAAAAAATAAAGTGGATTAGGCAGGTATCTTGTTCATAAACATTTTTATATGCAACTGCAAGCAATGCCAGCTTTGGCATAATGATAGCACATAATCTGCGTTCTATCTACTACGTAAAATCTGACGTTAATAGTATGGCCGTGTTGGTCTAGTCCACTGCACTAATAGGTTGACTTAAATGTACATTTTTTTCTAGGATGTAAACCAAGTTTCAAATATCCAGAATACCCAGTGTGTGCCACTGATGACTTTACAAACACAAGAGGATAACACGACATTAAAAACAAAGCTTTCACTATGATCCTAGTACACAATCACTGATTATTTTGTTTCTGGTGTGACTGTGCCAGGGTGATGATGTGTGGGTGGGTCGTGTGAAGATGGACCATGTGGAGGACAGCTCAGCCTTCACGCTCCTTGCCCAGGTCTGTGCTAATCATCGGTTCCTCTTGCACTTCCTGTTCATAACCCGCTTAAACTGTATTGTACGTAAAAATATTCCACACTACATATGGAACACAAGTAGGAAATTAAATTCTGACGAGGACACATCTGTCACAATCACTCTGTTCAGTAGTTTTTAATATCCTCTCCTGTCTCTCTCAGGCATTGTCACTTTGGCATGGTGATGCAAGAGGTCACCATCATGGTCTCTGGCGCTTACACTATCATAGCACTCTGGTGCTGATAGTAGGCGTCCCCTTCTCTCGCTACAGGTTAGTCATCAGTACTTCACAGTGAGGGATGCATACTTAAAAATATATTCATCTATATTTAAAATTATCTTCGTCTTATCATAATTATTATGCTTGTGGAAAAAAAAAAAACAGTCTTCATCTCATTCAGCCTCAATAACTTTACTGTTCTTACCACATCCCATAATCAAGTACGAAAGGGTCTTCACAAACAAACCATTTCTGAATGTTTTTATATATAGTTTGTTGTGCAGATCTTATAACTTTTACAGTTTTAAATCACCTAAACTGCACCTAAAAAAATGTAACTCCATTCAGTCTGTCCAACTTAATCATTCTTCCATGTTCACAGTTCTCTGGTGGGTGGACTGAATGGGACAGTGCTACACTCAACCCCTGAATTGCAAGAGGCCTTTCTTGACTCTGACAATGAGCTAGAGGATATAGTCTTCCTACGCCACAACAGCCAGGATTACATGCACATTCTGAGGATGGAGAAGGAAAAAGGGATGGGGATCAGACAGAGGGAAGAAGGATAGACAGTAGGTATCGGGAGAAGGTAGTAATGCAGACAGGGGAAAATGGACAGGGGAAGGCTGGGGGCAAGGGAAGGAGAGTTAGGAGCATAGGCAGGAGAGGTAGAGGGCAGGATAGGAAGTGTGTTCGAGGATCATGCAGAGTTAAAGGACTCTATTATTGCAATAAACTTGAAAAGTGAAGTAAGAGGTCATGCAGGACTAAATGAAACACTGTTGACATACAGCACAGCAGATAAAGAGGGGTATGTACTAGCCATGCAGACTGAAGGGGGAAAAAAAAACTGATGTGAAAGATACTAAGAGAGAGAAAGGCAGAAAGGAGATAAGATGACGGGTATGTCAAGAGGGAGAGAAAGCATCACACACAAACACACACAAAAGGACGATTTTTCTTTTCCTTATACTGTACATTTCTGACTAAGCATAGATAGTCCATGAAAACTGTATGGAACACGAAGAGTGTGATAACAACGATAAGCATATTAAAGCACAATACTAGCAATAAGCAAGAATGTTGACTATTAGCATCCATCAACCTCAACCATTTAATTTTTTTTATTACACAAATCACCCTTATCTATAGCTAAATTACTGCTGACAAATGAATCATCACAATCATCATCATCTCCCTTTCGACCCAAGGATGGGCTGACATACGGTTCGGAAAGCAAGAAAAATCTTATTAGCGTGATAGCCATGTGATGCACAAGTTCAATCTCTACAGGTTGAGTTATTTCCTTCATATAACGCTGCTGAGGGGACTACGTTAGGGTGGTCATCTAACACTGTATTAAGCTACGGCAATCTAGCCTCACGTGTGAAAGAGGTTTCATGGGAAAGATTTTACAGCTGCTGCATTATGTCTATGTAAACCGCACACATACCCCAAAAAACAATGCATCTTGCAAAAATATCTATACTGTATATCTGCATCTATTTATCTACATACTGTTTAAGGGATTGTTTATCTACTGGATGACTTACTGTGCATGTGGATTTTGGGTAGAAGTGAACAAAAAATCAATGGCAACTACTGTACATACTGACTCAAATCTGCACCTCCACCTTGGCAGGACAAGAGACCTGGGTGCTGTTATGTTGTAACGGGTGTGTGTGTCATCCCAGTAAGGTGGAAATGCAGGTTCGCGTCCTGTTGCAGGGTACCTTGGATTTCCATGGTCTTTGTCACTAACTCCCTCAGTTACAAAGTAGCGTGGCATAAATGAAAATAATAATAATAATAATAATAATAATAATAATAAAAGCATATGTTACAGGATGTGTCTTTTCTAAATGGGATGAATTATTTTGAGCTAAGAATGCCAGAAATGCACGTACTAAGCGCGAATTAGTGTCAGTATCCAGTACAATATGGAAGGAAAGACTATACCAGCTAATAATACGGTGGCAAGCGGATTTGGCAAGTTTAGGTTGGTCAATCTGTGATCTCAGACAACGACTGAATTCTGGGATTTCCTTTCCGCAGTTGATATATCCTACATTCCAAATACCTTTTGTTCTTGACAAAGTATGCTCAAAAATTATTTTCAATTTTCAAATATATACTACTGGAGACAATTGAGGGGCTGTTTTAGCTGACTAACATAAGACACCATATTGAAATCATGTTATGAAACAAAGCAATCTGTAATAGCCTGATGGCAGAGGACAAGGTGGTAGAGACAACTCACTTGTGGCACCCAATCCAGGTTAATGTCTGGCTATAGTGAGCCAGACAGGTTTAATTGTGCTAGTTGTGTAGCTAACCAAACATAATCTATTCTAATGTACTATCAACTGCGGCTACTTCGGAAGCATTTGGCCTTTTTGCAAAACTTGCCGTTACAGAGAACACACTGTAATAAACACAATTTTTTGCCTCAGGATCTAGAGCAATGTAGTGGGAATGTACTGGTAAAAAGAGAAACATTATAACAAAAAATCAAATTACGGCAAACTTGTAAAGCACCTCTCCTAAAATTTGTTTTTCCCGGGATATTTCAAGCACTACCTCATTTTACCTTTATGTTAAATGCTCTTTTGATGAACAGTAATTAATACTTTTAATTTGGTAATTTATAAAAAAAAAAGTGAAAATAAACTTAATGGGTGAAATTCTTAAAAAATTTTGATTAATTAAAGTTTTAATCAAATTCATTTTAAAAAATCTTTAATTCACAAGTTTAGCTTTCCAATACTGCATATAAAATTCACTGTTAATCAATACTACTGAGACGTCCTGGCTTTAATACAGAACTGTAGTTTCTACGGAGACCGCTGAGCCAACCTTCTTGACAAGTTGGTAGTTTTTGAGGGCAACTATAATACAGATCTACTTAAATTTTGCACAGCCTACACAAATCATGGCATTCGTATATCCACATATAATTTGAAGTCAAATCTGAGGACGGCTTCACAGCCATTCGAGCTGTGTTCTACCAATATCATGTTCTTAAAACTTCTTTTTTACTATATACAGCATGGAGAGTTACATTTATTTTTGCAGAAGAGAGATCTGCAGTGCATCCCTGAATGTAAGGCCTGAGGGAGAGGGGTCTAGGTTTAAAATTGAATAGTTGAGAGGAAGGATGGGGCTGGAGTGTATCGGTGTTGTGATAAGGAGGGGTAGATTGACATGGTATGGGTATGTGGAGAAGATGGGGGATGATAACTGGGTGTAGGAAGTGAGAATCGTGAATGTTGGGAGTTGGGCTGCGAGAGGTGTACTGAAAAAAGACCTGGGATGAGGTCATACAGGGTGACCTCAGGGATAACGGAATGAACAGGGGGCTGCCAGAGATCAGGCAGCATGGAGAGATGCCATTAGGTGAACAAGGCTGAAGCATGCATGCATGTTGGCGCCTTTATAAATGAAAACGAAAACAAAGAGAAAAAATCATAAGAAAAAATATGTACCATACGTAATCTGAGATACAGTATTAACAACAAAAGGTTAACCTACTTTGGGTTAGGTTTGGTTAATCTGGTAAGACCAGGTTAGCCTGGGTTAGCTTTATTGTCATTTCTGTAGGTTTGAGTCCGCGAATATTCCCTTCCTTTACTGCCCATGCCTCACTACCATACAGCATAACACTCCTAACACATGCCACATACAAAGATCCCTTAGCACGGAGGGAGAGCCCTCTCAGTGTCAGGATAGGCAACACCTTCCTGAACATCATCCAACCACTCCTCACTCTAGCCAGAGCTATCTTTAGCCACACCTACAACACATGTCTTCCATGTAAAATAACTCCTACACACACTCAAGACACTTACCAGCAAGATCAATCCTTTCACGCCTGACAATCTCCATATGCTCTCCCCGACACATCGCATTACATGATATCAACATTACCTCGCAGTCTACCTATAATACCATTACATCTCGTATGCGCCCACTTATCACAAACAAATCATAACATGGTATCACTTCACGAGCCCTTGTGGCAAACCGAACATGGTCACCCTCGCTCTTCTTTGACAGTACCGCCATCCCCCATCGAGGGATTATCCTGACCTGTGGGTACCACCCCCCCAAATGGGGTTACCCCTACCTGGGTACCCCTCACCGAGGTTACCTCGACCAATGGTTACACCCACCGAGGGGTTACCTTGACCTGCGGGTACCCCCACCAAGGGGTAACCTTGACCTGTGGGTACCCCCACCAAGGGGGTTACCTTGACCTGCGGGTACCCCCACCAAGGGGGTTACCTTGACCTGCGGGTACCCCCACCAAGGGGTTACCTTGACCTGCGGGTACCCCCACCAAGGGGTTACCTTGACCTGCGGGTACCCCCACCAAGGGGTTACCTTGACCTGCGGGAACCCCCACCAAGGGGTTACCTTGACCTGTGGGTACCCCCCACATTGGGGTTACCCTCACCTGTAAATACCTCTCACTGTGGGGTACCCTTACTTCTGGGTAGCCTCCACCTTAAGAGTAAGTCTACTATTAAACTTTCCTTTTAAAGGCTGAATTCCTTTCAGGAATATGATATCCTTTAAGAAAGGCAAAACCTTTAAATAATACGTTAGATATATTAACTTTGACTGCACAGCTGAGCAGGTTAAATCTTAATATGCATCGCTAAACCGCCAACCTCCCCACTAGTGATGCTGGCGAAGCATCAGATCTTTTATCAATATCATTCCAAATCTCTATCGTATTTCAGTAACCGACATTCATAATGGAATTTCATTTTTTTCACCATAACATTCGTTACTGGGATAAGGATTGTTTCCCTGGATAAAAAAATGAAAACCACAGTCTGGAAAACAGGGTAAAGTAAAGATATTTAATACGGTATATATTTAGTTAATGAAAATAACATGAGCTACTGATATTCTTTTGTGGCAACTGCTGTATTCTTAATCCGGATATACTCGTGTAATAAATACTTAACATTATCAGAATACTGGGATTTATCTAACCCATTTTAATCTAACCTGGAGGTAAACCTATAATAACATATATGCAAAGATTCATTAAGGGAAAACTTGAATTTCAACTATTTCCTCTTCACTTCCACAATATTACTGTAATCCCTTGCTCCTCAATATCGTGATGTTTAGTGTACTGGTTAAGCTAAGGTAGACAGTAAATTCACAATCTCCCCTCCTCCCCACTCACTCTCTCCTTGTTTCCACTGTTGTTCAATATCGAGACGTTCATATGTACTATGGATCTCTCTCTTCCTAATCATCAATGAATCCTCTTCCAGTAACAGACCCATCCTTTACTCCGTCAATGCAATGACGTATTTGTCGCTTATTTTTTCTGTCATCAGACGATTTTATTCAGCTCAGTAGTGAAGAGGTTAGTGAAGGCTATATCTAACTTTAGTTCAAAGTTCTCTCCCACTTGCTGAATTAATTAAGCGTCGGGATAAAAATAATAATAATAATAATAATAAAATAATAATAAAAATCGTTTCGCTTCGTTTATAAAGGCTCCAACATGCATGCATCAGCCTTGGTCACCTAATGACGGTTCTCTATGCTGCCTGATCTCTGGCATTCTCGATTTAGTCCCTTATCCCTGAAGTCACACTCAATTACCTCGTCCCAGGTCTTTCTCGGTCTGCCTCTCCCAACCCTACCCCTAACATGAACACTTTCCACTTTCTACACCTTGGCGTCATCAGCCATCCTCTCCACATGCCCAAACCATCTCAATCTACCTCCCCT
Source organism: Coenobita brevimanus (assembly GCF_032717465.1). Lineage (NCBI taxonomy): Eukaryota > Metazoa > Arthropoda > Malacostraca > Decapoda > Coenobitidae > Coenobita > Coenobita brevimanus. Next base: position 3,389,141 of record NC_137021.1, read on the forward strand.
CATCACAACAACAACACATTCCACTCGCATCCTAACTCTTTCATCATAAACCTAGTCCCCCCTCCCCCCAGGCCTCGCAGAACGCACTGTAAGTCCACGTAATCATTGTCATTTCTGTAGGTTTGAGTCTGCGAATATCCCCTTCCTTTACTGTCCAGGTCTCACTACCATAAAGCATTACACTCCGAACACAAGCCACATATAAAGATCCTTTAGCACGGAGGGAGAGCCCTCTCAGTGTCAGGGGAGGCAACAGCATCCTGAACATCATCCAACCAATCCTCACTCTAGCCACAGAGCTACATCTAGCCACGCCTACAACACATGTCTCCCAAGTAAAATAACTCTACACACGCTCAACACATTCACTAGTAAGATCAATCCTCTCACGCTTGATAATCACCATATGCTCTCCCCGACACATCGCATACATGAAATCAGCATTATCTCGCAGTCTACATCTAATACCACTACATCTCGTATGCACCTACTTATCACACACAAATCACAACATGGTATAACTTCACGCGCCCTTGTGGCAAACCTTACATGGCCACACTCGCTCTTCTTTGACAGTACCGCCACCCCCCACAGAGGGTTATCCTGACCTGCGGGTACCCGCCTCCCAAATGGCGTTACCGTTACCTGGGAACCCCCCCACCGAGGGGTTACCTTGACCTGTGGGGACCCCCACCAAGGGGTTACCGTGACCTGTGGGTACCCCCCCACCAAGGGGTTACCGTGACCCGTGGGTACCCCCCCACCAAGGGGTTACCGTGACCCGTGGGTACCCCCCCACCAAGGGGTTACCGTGACCCGTGGGTACCCCCCACATTGGGGTTACCCTCACCTGTAAATACCTCCCACTGTGGGGTACCCTTACTTCTGGGTAGCCTCCACCTTAAGAGTAAGTCTACTATTAAACTTTCCTTTTAAAGGCTGAATTCCTTTCAGGAATATGATATCCTTTAAGAAAGGCTACACCTCTAGGAAAGGCAAAACCTTTGAATAATACGTTCGATATATTAACTTTGACTGCACAGCTGAGCGGGTTAAATCTTAATATGCATCGCTAAACCGCCAACCTCCCCACTAGTGATGCTGGCGAAGCATCAGATCTTTTATCAATATAATTCCAAATCTCTATCGAATTTCAGTAACCGACATTCATAATGGAATTTCATTTTTTTCACCATAACATTCGTTACTGGGACAAGGATTGGTTCCCTGGATAAAAAAATGAAAACCAGTCTGTAAAACGGGGTAAACTAAAGATATTTAATATATATTTAATTAATAAAAATAACATGAGCTACTGATACTCTTTTCCAGCAAATTCTGTATTCTTAATCCGGATATATAATAAATATTTAACATTGTCAGAATATACGGATTTATCTCACCCATTTAACTATCAGAATACTGGGATTTATACCACCCATTTTAATCTAACCTGCAGGTAAACCTATAATAACATATATGCAAAGATTCATTCAAGCAAAACTTGAATTTCAACTTTATCCTCATCATTTCCACATTATTACTGTAATCCCTTGCTGCTCAATATCGTGATGTTCAGTGTTCAGGTTAAGGTAAGGTAGAGAGTAAATTCACAGTCTCCCCTCCTCCCCGCTCACTCTTTCTCCTTGTTTCCACTGTTGTTCAATATCGAGACGTTCAAATGTACTATGGATATTTATCTTCCTAATCATCAATGAATCCTCTTCCAGTAAAAGATCCATCCTCCTTTACTCCTCCAATCCAATGACGTATGTGTCGCTTATATTTTGTCATCAGACGATTTTACTAAGCTTAGGAGACCCGCCCAGTAGTGAAGATGTTAGTGAAGGCTATACCTATGGTACCTTTAGTTCAAAGGTCTCTTCCACCTGCTGAATTTAATCGTCGGGATAATAATCATAATAACGATGATAATAATAATAATAATAATAATAATAATAATAATAAATCGTTTCGCTTCGTTAATAAAGATTCTAACATGCTTGCATGCGTCAGCCTTGGTCACCTAATGGCGGTTCTCTACGCTGCGTGATCTCTGGCACTCTCTATTCAGTCCTTTTTCCCTGAAGTCACACTCAATGACCTCGTCCCAGGTTTTCTGCGGTCTGCCTCTCGTAACCCTACCCCTAACATCAACACTTCCAACTTCCTGCACCTTCGCTGTCATCAGCCGTCCTATCCACATGCCCAAACCATCTCAATCTACCTCTCCTCATCACAACACCAATACACTCCACTCGCATCCTACCTAATTCTTTCATCGTAAACCTCGTCACCCCCTCCCCCCCACCGGGCCTCGCAGGACTCACTGCACATCCATGAAATCAGTCATTTCTGTAGATTTGAGTCTGCAAATATCCTCTTCCTTTACTGCCCTGGTCTCACTACCATACAGCATTACACTCCTAACACATGCCACATACAAAGATCCCTTAGCACGGAGGGAGAGCCCTCTCAGTGTCAGCGGAGGCAACAGCTTCCTGAACATCATCCAACCACTCCTCACTCTAGCCATACAGCTACATCTAGCCACGCCTACAACACGTCTCCCATGCAAAATAACTCTTACACACGCTCAGCACATTCACCAACAAGATCATTGCTTTCACGCCTGACAGTCACCACATGCTCTCCCCGACACACCGTATTACATGATATCAGCATTATCTCGCAGTCTACATCTAATACCACATCTCGTATGCACCCACTTACCACAAACAAATCACAAGACGGTATCACCTCACGCGCCCTTTTCGCAAACCGTACATGGCCACCCTCGCTCTTCTTTGACAGTACCGCCCCCCCCCCCCACGGAGGGTTATCCTGACATGAGTCCCCCCCCCCTCCCAAAATGGGGTTACCCTTACCTTTGTACCCCCCACAGAGGGGTTACCTTGACCTGTGGGAACCCCCACCAAGAGGTTACCTTGACCTGTGGGTACCCCCCACATTTGGTTTACTCTCACCTGTAATTACCTCCCACCGTAGGGTACCCTTACTTCTGGGTAGCCTCCACCTTGAGAGTCAGTCTCCCATTAAATTTTTCCTTTAAAGGTTCAATTCCTTTCAGGAATATGATATCCTTTAAGAAAGGCTACACCTCTAGGAAAGGCAAAACCTTTTAATATTACGTTAGATATATTAACTTTGCACAGCTGAGCAGGTTAAATCTTAATATGCATTGCTAAACCGCCAACCTCCCCACTAGTGATGCTAGCGAAGCATCAGATCTTTTATCAATATCATTCCAAATCTCTATTGTATTTCAGTAACCGACATTCATAATGGAATTTCATTTTTTTCACCATAACATTCGTTACCGGGATAAGGATTGTTTCCCTGGATAAAAAAAATGAAAACCACAGTCTGGAAAACAGGGTAAACTAAAGATATTTAATATATATTTAATAAAATAACACGAGTTACTGATACTCTTTTGAAGCAACTTCTGTATTCTTAAAGTTATGACACAGCCAACATGATTAAAATTTAGCAGAAGCCACATCTGGAATTTAAATATTTTGAGTGTTGTATAGTTACATTGCAACATATGCAACCTCGTTTGTTCTGTAACACTTCTGGTGCAAATGAATAATAAATGAATTATGATTTCACACACACACACACACACACACACACACACATATATATATATATATATATATATATATATATATATATATATATATATATATATATATATATATATATATATATATATAAAGTTTCATTCCTGGAAATACGTTTCCAGACATTGTGACAGGATATTTGAAACGCTAAGTGCAACCCAGTCCCCACTCATCATAACCCAGACATGCGCAATCAAATACATCTACACTATGCATGGGCCGAAGTCTAACTAGGGAGTACAGCCCCCCCCCCAGACCCTTTCCGAGACCTTGAATTAACCTCATAAAGCACATTTATGGTCATGGCCAACGTTAGTGAAATCAGATATTGAATTACAAGTTTTGGGCGCGTAGGCAATGCGCTAGGGGGCAGTGTTGCCAGGTGCGCGCGTTTCGCGCCAGAACGGGCAGCTTTCGAAGACAATGTTCGTTAAATTTGAACACTACGCTGGGCGCGTATTTGGCGATCTTGTGAATACGATGTTCATTAACAAGAAAAATAAAAAGACATGGCGTGTCTATATAGCTAAATAACGCACTGCTTGCAGCTATATGCAACTTATGTCTACATTAAATACTGATAAGCACGACAGCTCTAGTCTATGTAATTCTGAAGTGAGTTTAATTCACACTCCAGTGACGCAACCGATGAAGTAGCTGGGGGTCTGTATTTCCAAACTTCTCAGCACTTAATAGTAGTTACTGTCCTTTGCTTACTTATTATCACAATCACCACTTACCCGAGAACTGTGTAACAAAATGAAAAACTTCGATTTGATAACTTTGTACGTAAACTAGACGATTTTCTCACCAGCACACGAGAAACATCGACGCGAAGATCCTACAGAAGCCGAGAGAACATTCGATCAAAAATTAAAAACTATATTCGATATATTACAACTGTTATATTAGTAATGGTACTAAATTAAAAAAAAAAATGCTGATCAAACAGCAAGCTAACAGCATCATTTCGAAAAGCTGACATGCATTCGAAAACCTCCGTTGCCTGTGACGTAACGCGCCAAATTCAAACAGAGATGGAGTCAGTTCACCCGCATACCTTGACACCTTACGGCATAACGAATAGCTATCATAAGTCACCACGTCACATAAGCTTTTCATGAATTTTTTTCTTAGATGTCTCACTTTCTAGACTATCCTGGCATACCATTACACTTTTTGGTAATGCTTCCGTACACGAATTATAATGATGCATACCTGCCGCTGTAGTAACAACACCGAATATGAATGTCTCCGTATGTGATCTCAGAGACATAACAGAAACCTCACGTTCTTTCATAACATCCTTAGTAAATAACTCCATGCCATCCATTTTTCAGTTAATCCCTTCGATGATGCTGGGGAGGGATGTTCATGTGGTGGCACAGACATAACCAGACAGTTCTGGTGTCTGGTTATACAAAAATGTCATTCAAATCAATCCCCATCTCCTAAAAGGGGATGGCGGATTACAGGTAAATGGCAATTACAAGCTGTAGTCCACTGGATTAAAGTCCGGATGAGCCTGGGGCCAAAACAACTTCAATAGTGACAACTTTATTTATTCTTCCTACTACCAAACATTATACTTTGGAAACGTGCCCAAGTAGTGGGGGAATTAATAAAGGGTGTATCAAGTACATTCAATTCAATAATCTCTCCAAAGCTGAATAAAGTCACCTGACGATAGCAAGAATGTAAAGGAAAAAATGTCCTGGACTGCAGGGGTAATTTGATGAAGAAAACCTCATGATACAAAACAAGCATGTTCGTACCTCGCAGATCACATACTGTACCTGCATCATGTCAACGTAACAATCAGCTAGTAAAACTTATAACTGGCATAACTATCAGAAGAACAGCAGGTTCAATGGCCTATGGTTTGTTCAGCTCCCATTAGATCATTTCCAGTTAAGCCCATTTAGACTCACTCCAATCAGTTCACAACTATTTAGGGCCTACCAGGTTCAATTAGACTAAGTCCAGTCAATTTGTTTCACTGAGGTATTTCTCATTCATTCAGGGTTACCCAGGGTGGCTTAGGACCATTCAGATCCTTCAGATCTCTTTAGGTCATCACGTCTAACTAGATTCATTTAGGTTCAACTAAGCCCCTTCAAGTCATTTAGGTTTGTTCAAGCTCCCACAATTAAGTTCACTTCTGTTCAGGGGCACTCAGGTTCAATTTTCACTTCAGGTCCAATTTGGTATTGGAAGCTTAATTATGAGATCAGTATGGGCAGCTCATGTGAAATCTTATACAGTACACTGGTCTCAGGCAGATATAAGACCGTAGGGAAGAACTGATTTTAAAAAATAAATAAATATGTGGTGAAAAAAGTACTTAGTAAGGTCTCCAACTGAACATGAGGTAGACAAAAGCCATGATATGTGGGTGTCACATTAGGCAAGTTACAAATACGGGTAACTGCCACATGGCACGTGCAGGAGGGATGCAGGCAGGATTAGTATTTTCCACACCGGATTGCAAACACTGGGCATGCAAGACGCAAAATAAAATAAGAATCAGATTCAGTCTGGTGGCGAACTTACAGTGTTGAAGATACAGAGGCATAGCCAGACCACCCGATGAAAAACTAGAAAGACCTATGGTAACAGCAGCGTTGAGGGTGGTACTGTGCAGAACACCACTGTAAGGTTGTGAAGTTGACGGAAATATTCAGATACTACTGTACTTACCCTGACATATGGAGTGTCCTAATTGTCCACAAAATGGAAAGTACTTGGTACCTGTTAGGAAATGTCATATTGTCTGGGAGTGACTTGTGACAAACAGGAAACAAACATAAAACCAAAAATGACGATGATGATGATTTTAAGTCCAATACGATCACTGGCATTTATACAGGTTCATAAGGTCACTCACATCCATATAAGGTATTATGTCAATGTAAGTCTGTCAGGTAAGTTCAGGTCTGATTTGGTCCACTCAGCTCCAATTATGCCCATCAAGGTCATTCACATCCATTCAGAATGTCAGCCTACTTAGGTCCAATGCAGCAAACACACATTTTTCTACCAGCTGTTTGGTACAGAGCACTCACATCATTCTCCATATCAATCACCCATCTCACTCCTGCATCCTCAGATGTTTTAAACATTCTGGCTACCATACCAGACCCTTCCAGCTCAACCTAATTTCATCTTATTAACTGCCTTAGTTAGTCTTAAGATCAATCAGTGGCCATGGAATTAACACTGATTCAGTTATCTCCAGACTATCTCTATTCCGTTCACACATCATGTACATCCAGCAACTGTAATGTTCCCTCCATGCACCGTTCTTGATATCCTCACTACTGAGTACTGTATTACCTACACGTCAGGATACCTGGAGAGATACACATTCACATGCAAACACCAATATACCTGGGCAGCTCCACTGCCCATACAGACAAACATCCCTCTCCTCTCTCCCTATCTACAAAAGATGGGATAGTTCACTGTAAAACAACTTCAACCCGCAGTCCACCAGGTTCATGTTCATATGAATCGGGCTACTACTATGGCTGCTGCTACTACTACTACTACTATTGAATAACTTTCGTACTAATTCCTCATATACATACATTAACAATATCCCTATTTTCCCCAATCATCTACTTAGCTATTCTAACTAATGTACTTATTCATACCATCCTTCACTATTTAGCTTGTTTGATAAGGCTTCCTGAGATGATGTCTTATCCTTAATAAACACCTCCCTTCCACACTTATACTCAGCTGGACAGAACTCCTTCCTATTCCTACCCCTTTCCCATAACCTAAAAGAGATCAGTGACTTTTAGAGATCCTCCTTAAGAGCACCATCTTACTTATTAACACACCCTCAGTCATGGTACTGCACCTTGTGAAATCCATTTAATTGTTTCTACTGACAAAGCTTACCTCACTGCCTGGTTTTTCATCTTCCACACTTCTCTCCTAGGTACGAAAGTCTTTTTTCTTCTACACAGGTTTTCTCAGCAACATATCAAACACAACCTAATGAGTGAAAAATCAACAAAGATATTACTGATATTTCTTTCAAGTTTATATTTTATTTGGATGTTATTATCACACAGTTACAACCTATGACCTAAATGAAATATACACATGTATATTAGGCTTTGAAAGAAATAAGGCACTTTACATGGCAGTATAATATGAGATATGAAAGAATTACCTGAATCCATATGAGTAACTGACTCTGGTAGACGTACAGTAAGAAAACAGAAATAAAAATAGTACTATACCTTAGTTCAGTACTGTACATAATAATCAGATGAAGGTACAACAGTAAATACATATCTATATATATATATATTTATATAATCACAGAACTAAATAAATAGAACTGTTTCTTCAATAATTATTTACATAATGCAGAAAAAGGGAAAATTTCTTAAAAATACAATATAAACAATTACTGACAGTATAAAGCCAACAATCATAATAAACCTCATTAGTTGTACAATACTGTAGGAAGTGTTGAGAATTTTAAAATTAATTTTGACATGATCAAAACAAAATACAGAACACAAATCTGTTAATGTAGCTACAGTAAACAATTACCTAAATGTCAAGACCAGTATGAGAAGCAGGTGACTATAAGAGAGTACTGTACTAAAAACACTTATTACAAAAAAGTGTAAGGCATCAATATACAAAATATATATACTATATAATAAACCAAAAGTTAGAAAAAAAAATGCTTTATGGAACTATATACTGTAAAAGCTTGAAATGAAATAATTAAGTTAATGGAATATGTACAGGATGAGCTGAAATAAATGACCTATGCTGGCAAAATGTTAAAACTGCATAATAATTACTTTTATCATACTTCTTTTGTAATAACTACTGGTAACAAAGTGACAATATATCATTGAAAGGATATTTCAAATGCTGTAGCTACTTAACACGACATCTAACTTTACAACTGCATACTCAATACCAATGATATGTCTGTAAACTGTCTAAGAAAAATTGTGCCTTTTCATGAACACCTATTTACTAAAAATTAAATGACCAGCAAGTACATAGTTCAAATAACAATTTTACAAAAACTATAACTGTGATGGAACTTTTCTTTGAAAAAAAAAAAAAAGCACAATGTAATGTACAATTTCAGAATACACAGCAGAGGAGAAAACTGACTTATTTTTGCCATGGCACTGCACGACACGGGTTAAATCAGCTCAGGTGTCAATCCTTGCATGCCTATACGGTTCAAAAATGGGAACGTCAACATAAGAATATGACCCACATTCTCACTTCTATTAAGCTGGAGCAATATTCATGGCTCAATTATCTTATAATGACTGAAGAAATTAAACTAGTCAAATTAATGATGACCTTTTAGTTCTAGCTAGTGCCAGATCATTTATTCGGCTTAAGAGACCCCCATCTGAATGAAGGGATTAACAGTCAATGTCAGTGTTCAAAACAGAGCAGGGTATCGGGTAGAGTGGGAGGATCTACATCCTCAACAATGTCAGTTCTCTACCAAGGTTGGAGAGAGCAAAGCAAGCTTTTAAAGCCAGGTGTTTTTAGCCTCCTTCTGGAAATTTTTTTGAAATACTGTATTACCAATTTGAGGCCATATGCAGTAGATAATATATACCACAAAGTATTCTAAGGTTTACAACACAGTATCTCTAATATCAGACGTTTTCTTTATTAAACATGTATGATTTCCATGGCACCTTCAAACTATCCCCTGAATCATGAGCTCTAGAGGGGCATTATGCTGCACTTCATAATGAGGGTAACATTCAAAGCAGTGCTGTGTGGTCCACAAAAATTTGTGAATTAATACGGTATATGTTCTTGCCAAGTTACCATTACAGTGTACAGTACATTCGATGTCGTGTGTGGATGGTTCGGGAACACATACTCATTGTCTTTCCACATTTTAGTGTATTCTAATCTCTAATATATATATATATATACACAGGCATACCCTGGTTTAACGATGTAAATGGTTAGGTAAAACTCCATTGTTAGGCGGGATATCGTATATCGAGGTACTTTTAACATGTATTGCGGAGCGTTTACCAGCCTCAGGTTTCCCCCCAAACCAAGCCCAAAACCCACTCAAATGAGCCCCAAAACAAGTTTAAAGTCAATCTAAATGGCCTAACAGCTGTCAAGGAAGCTAATGTAAGCCTAACACCTGAAAATAACTCACTAAAACCAACACATAAAATTTGAAAATTGTTAAATGTCTGGAAAAAATCAAGCTTAGTAAACTGTACCCCAAAATGACAATGTTCACCCCACCTATGGCTAAAACACATTAATCTAAGTCTAAAAACAGTTTATAATTAACCTAAACACACAATTTTAGTCTAAAATATCAAAATCGATAAAAAAAATCAAAACCCATTGTTAAACTGGGGTCTGGCCATCAATAGGCAGGGAATGGTGGTATTTCTACCCCCATCGTTAAGCCGGGGTATTGCATCTAGGGGTATCGTATATCGAAGTATTACTGTATGCGTGTGGCCATATACACTGTATATATATATATATATATATATATATATATATATATATATATATATATATATATATACTGTATATATATATATATATATATATATATATATATATATATATATATATACTGTATATATATATATATATATATATATATAATTAACTTAGCAACTGGATTCTTTTTCACAATGTGATGACCACTGTTAATATGATGTAACTGAATATTTATAACCCCTTAAAGTAATTCTTTCCAAAATAAAAATAATGAAGGTTACATATTTACTCATTTTTTCAATTATTACACTGATGAAGTACAGTATTTCCTTTCTGATAAAAATAATAATAATAACATTAATCTGGGGGGACCTTTTAGGACCATGTCAGACTCTTTCAAAGACTACAGTTTATTTCCTCTGATTCCCCAAATGCCCCCACATTTTGAACACTGGTCATCAAACTGTCAAATGATATACACAGTTAATGTACACGAGAATTTCTCAAACCACCTGAATTATATCAGTACCTTTATTCTCACTAGATACTGCAATCAATGACATTAAAACAGCTCCCAAAACTGTCTTTAGTATCCTGTTATCTGGATAAGTGAATAATGTACTCACTTTCCTCGAATTGATTAGGTTGTAAGCATCCACTTATAAATATATATCAACCTGCTACAATTCTTTACATATAATCACTACAGGTACAGTACTGCACTATCTTCAAAGGACTGAAGACATTACAGTATGAGCATTCACACCTTAATGTAACATCCATCCATCCATCCATCTATCCAACCATCCATACATACATGTATACACACACCACCTTAAAACTGACTACTCTTCCACTTCCTTCCATCTCAGTATTGTATCTTCTTCTTTTTCTTCTTCATATATTAAGTTTCAATCATTCATTCATCATCTAATCCAGCGTTGTCCCATGAGGAGCATAGAAGCCCGGGGCTAGGCAAGTTGGTCCTGATATTTAAGATGAGAGTGACCAGTCTCACTCATCCCTGAGTGGCATTAAGTGAGTAATAAACTCCAACCACCCTTGGATATAAACCTGCACTGGCTCAATCCGATTGGAGCGCCCTAATTACCCACTAAACCACCAGGCGCCACAATTTGGTTATATGGTTACTACCCAGTGTAGTAACTGGTTTCCTGATGTACAGGGAACCATTTGGCTGGTCACTCAGTGTAGAGTCACCCACAGACAGAAGGAAGGGGAAAGAATGATGGAGAGAAAAACAAGAGGAAGGAAGGAAAGACGGAAAGGAAGAGTGGAAAGGGTAGGCACCCTAGAGCAGCACTACAGTGAGTGAGTGGTTGGTTAGTGCCCCCAACTACCACTCAGTAAACATCAGCCACTGTGTATCCCTTGTATATCAATATACTGTACATCTATAATAATATACTATACATCACCACTGTCACCACTTGAAACTATCCGTAACATTTACCAGTATGTATTTTCTCCACTGATTTCATACTGTTTGAGTATTTCCAGCAATGTGCACTTTATCCAACACAAATCAATTATTCTAGAAATGCTTGATGACTCTAAAAATACAGCAAGTCCTCATTATAAGCTGCTGTTTTCTTTTGTTCCTTTTGGCCATTATAGGACCACAACAGATTACACAAAATCTGCCTATTAAAACTTCATTCTTACATATAAAGCCAATTTGACAATCCCCCCAGTCTACAGTACCAGTCATATGGAAACCACTGTGATATTTTGAAGCATATCCCTTACTTATAATGAGGACTGTCTGTATATGTTGGCTCAGCTCCCCACAGTGAATCCACCAGTGGGGCCCTATATGAGTTCAGCTACAAGGACGGGCTCCCCTTGGGGTGTGTAGGCTAGGTTTCGTGAGGTCGAGTTGAGGGCGGGAGATGGTGGAGGTGGTTGGGAGGGCAGGGGGCGGGTGGCCAGATCCCCAGTGTGAGGCTGGAAGGTGGAGCCAGTGAAGGATGTCCGAAGCTCCTGATAGTCACCCGGCTGCCACCATGATAGAAGACAACCACGCAAGAGGGAGGGAGATGGAATATGGAGATGCAGTGGATGAGAAAGTGTTGGTGGAGGATGAAAGGAGGAGTTGGGACTTGGGGTGGAGGAAAGAAAACTTCAAAGTTCCAGAAAGTACAAGATACCTAATTCAAAACTACAGTGCTATTTATTTTAAATCTGAAACTGGTCTTAACCCTTTATAATCTGACATAGTCTTTCAAAATTTTCAGTCTTGGCACCTTCTGACGATTTTATTTTTTAAGAAGGACCTCTCGCACTGAAGCAATTAATGAAGGCTACAGCTAACCTCTCCAGTTTGAAAGGTCTCTCCTAACCCAACTAAAGTCATCTGGCAGCATCAAGAATATTGTAAAGTATAAAATATGTCTTCAGAGTGACAGGGTTAAAATGCAGATAAGATTTTTGCACTTATTATTTATCATACAAATATTCTTTAGTATTACAGTGAAGCTGCAAAACAGGTGGATGACCAGTTTCTGAAAAGTTATTGAAAATCTGTTCATCAAACTATAATTCTACGAACTTAGGAACTGTTAATAAAATGTGATGCTACAAACTTCAAACTGTTAATAAAATGTGATGCTACAAACTCACAACTGTTAATGAAAATACGGTGCTACAAACTTAAAACTGTTAATCAAGATATGATCTTACAAACTTAAAGCTGTTATGAAAAATGTGATGGTACAAACTTAAAACTCTCTTAAAATGTAATGTTACAAACTTTAAACTGCTAATCAAAATACTGGTATGATGCTAAAAACTTAAAACTGTTAATTAAAGTATGATACTACAAACTTAAAACTGCTTATAAAAATGTAATGTTACAAACGTAAAACTGTTACTCAAAATGTGATGCTACAAAATTTAAACTGCTAATCAAAATATGATGCTACAAACTTAAAACTTGTTCCATACCTCTACTACACTACTATTTGCTTTGTCAGTATTGAACCTACCTGCGTGAGTGGTGACCTGGGAGTTTCTATTCCAGGAACTTTTGGTCCCTGTGCTGAGGCTGGCCGGCGGGGATGATGGTGGTCAAGGGTGGCATAGTCATTGCTCTCACCAGGTTCTTCCCCTAAGTTCAGAGTCCCCCCTTCTCCTGCACCTTGCTGGAGGGACCGCAGTTGCAAGGACCGCAATGTACCACCATGTGATTTCTGGATGGTTGCATACGTATTGCTCTGACCATCAGCCTGGAGAGGTACATAGTGGCAGTCAGAGTCAGTATGCATTGTATTCCAATATCAAGTGAAGCATACAAACTAGAACTCCTAACATAATGTTCATGAGCAAGAGTCTTGTGACACAGTCTGCATCTGCTTGCTAGTGACATTTTCTATCTTTTAAGGCAGACCCCGAGATACGATACCCCAGCATAGGGATGAGGGTAGAAATACCACCCTACCCTAATGAACGATGTCCAAACCCCAGATAGGTTTTATTTTGTTTTTTTAAACCAATGGTGATGATATTTTATATTTAAATTTTGTTTAGCTTGATTTATAAACTGTTTTTAGACTTAATATGTTTTAGTCATAGGTGGGGTGAACATTGTCATTTTGGGGCAGCCTATAGTTTACTAAGTTTGATTTTTTCCTGAATTATTTTGACTTAATATGTTTTAGTCAAAGGTGGGGTGAACATTGTCATTTTGGGGTAGCCTACAGTTTACTAAGTTTGATTTTTTCCAGACATTTTTGATGATTTTTAGGTTTTATTTTTTGTGTTTAGGTGAGTTATAAACTGCTTTTAGGCTTAGTTTATCTTGTTTTAAAGCTATCTGGGGGTTTAGGTTAGCTAGAAACTTATTTTTGGACTCATTTGGGTGGGTTTAGGACTTGGGGGGGGGGACCAAGGCTCAAAAATGCATCCCTATACTTTACATGTTAAATCAATCCTGAGATACAATACCCTGCCTAGCGATGGGTTTTTACTTAACCAACTGCATCATTCAATCGGGGTATGCCCATACCTTTTTTATTACAGTATATGTACACTCATTATACCATTCTTAAATATTATGAGTTGCACTGATCTTTTTTTGATACTATATCACTTCTGCAAGAGACTTTTTCATCATGTGAACATACTGTACATGGACAGACTGAGATAGAAAGACACACTGAAGGAAAATTTAACAAACAGTAATCTTGCTGACCTGTGACAGATCTATGCTGGGTCTCCTGCGCGATCTCTCAGGGCTCCATTCAGCATCAACTGTAACCCCTGGTGCTTGGGGTGATGTCATGCCTGGAGGGACACCCACTTGGGATGCATCAAACTCACTCATCACCTGCATCGTCAACTCCTGCTCCTCATACATCTTCAATTTCCTACATGGGAAAACCATGACATCTTCAACACTTATTCTCATCAGTTAAAAATGCTCCCTAATACCTCTTGATTAGCAATATTTTTTGCATATTGCTGCTTAATTTTCCCTGGTATGTTGCTTATGGCTTTTATACATGGAATGGATACGAAATATACAAGACTATATTAATATGTCAGATACCGAGACAGAGTGGTAAGCATGACATGCTCTGGGGCCTCCTTATCCAATGAGAATTCAAGCCTTAGAATGTACAGAACCAGCATCACTGCCGGTTTCTTTTACATTTTATTACTGTGATATCTACACTGTTATAAAAAAGGGGAAATGAGATGAAAAGAGAGTGAAAAGTAATATCTGTAAAGAGCTAAGGCAATGTTTCACTTAGATAATGGCATGAACAGTGCTGTGCATACTACCTTTGGAAAAAGGTGGCACTATAGCTTTCCCTGCTAGAAACATACTTAATGGAGCTCTTGTTAAAGCAACTTACATGAAAAGTAGTGTACTACTTATACCATCATGACCGCCACTACTTTTGCTTAACATTCAAAACTAGATTAATAACTCACTGACACAAGTATAAAACCAAACAGAATGGAAGTACTCATTCATACACTATTTATATAATCAGCTGGTACTTTCAGTTATTTGCAAAAAATGAAAAGATAAATAAATAAATGTCTACTGTAAAAGAAAACTGAAAACAAGAAAAAAAAAAATGCATTATATCTTACACGACACTGGCTGTCTGATGTGATATAATGACTCCAGTAACAAATACCTGCACTCTATGATACAGAGTAATCAGTTAGGTAGAACTTACTGATCCACCCAGAGTGGATTTTCTGTAGTGTTGAGGCCAAGGTCTTCATCAATGTTACGTTTGATGAGATGCTCTGTTGACCTTCCAGCTGGAGTCATCACCCTACAACGGTAACATATCTTTACAATGATCAACGTTGGTGGCCATCATTCCAGCACATATATTGTACTGTACAGTAACTGACAGTCAAAGGATACATAACAATACTAGAAGATAACTTTGAATAGCACCATATCCTTGATGAAATTATTCACTGAAAGACCAGAGACACAGAAAAATGTACATTAAAATAAAATTGATCAATTGTGATAATCATATATTAGAGACAATCATGGTGTATTACCATTTTCCATTTACATACTGGAAAAAAAAAAAAAAAAAAGCCAAACAATGAATAGGGATTAATCCCCAAGCTACACCTCATAACCCTGCTAGGGTTACAGGAGTGCGCTACCCCTCCCAACACAGCAGCCACCAAGCGGGGCGCGAACTCGCAACCTCACAATTACGAGCCCGACACCCTACCACCGAGCTACCGCGCTCCCCGCCAAACAATGAAGTAGCTGTTTTATATCATCATTGCTCACAACTACCTACATACTTTTCCACTTCCTAATTTCATGCTCCTCATCCCTGTTTTCCCTCTTCCTATCCCTCACCTTATCTCTACCTACACTCCCCCCTCTATTAAAGTACTTCTTTTCTTTAATTATTCTTCATAGCTTCCTTTCCCTGCCACTCATTTAGCTCTCTCTCCCTTGTCTTGTCCTTCTTCTCCTCATGACTACTCATCCCAACTTCCTCCTCTCCCGCTACCCTCTACAAAACTCTTCCAACCCTCTGTTTTGCTCCGTACTCATCCTCCCTTCCCAGTGTATATTTCTCTCTTTGCATTTTTGCTACATCTCTTCTTTCTCCTCACCAGTATCTGAGGCAGCAGCAAACAACGATGAATGTAATGAGACCGATGAAGAGTACAATGAGGAGTGCAATGAGGCCTGCCAGTCTCGCATCCACCTCCTCTTCCACCTCCTCCACAGATGCAGGCTGCATATGAAAGAAATTTTTTTTTTTTTTATTATCATTATTGCAATGAACAGATTTGTGTAGCTATTGATACCTTAGAAGAACTGGATACTTATCTGTAATGAAAGAAAATACTCTACTAATAACTGCTGATAAGTAGTAAGCTATACTTCACAGAGTACCCTATCATTCTACTAGGAATTTTATTGACTGGTTAATTATCAGGATATTAACCCGTTATCTGCTCATGACAGTTTTTTGGAGGTGTCCGTGGTGTGCAGACATACGGGTAAAATTGAAATTTCCCAAACGCCAAATTTTGTCTTAGGAATTGAAAGAATACATGCCAAAGTATAGAGTAACAAAATATTAGCTCAATATTTACCTTGGTGAAGCCATGGTTGAAAATCGAAGTGTCTGATTCCCTATTGGAATGTACGGTTTCGTTTTCTTTTTTGGTTTCGGTTTTGGTTTTGATGGCTCAAATATGCTTGCATGGGTTGGCCTTGGTCACCATGGCACTAAATTTGAAATTCACCTCTGCAGCCAGGGCTGTATTGAGCAGTCACACTCGGAACAGCCCAGGCTGTATAGAACAGTTAACGGGTTAAACATCATACAGTACTATAAAGTATGACAGGATATGGTTCAGTAACTAGCTATCTACAGTACTGCAGTGAAGATGATACCACCTAATCCCTTCATTTCACCTTTCTTTAATCTTGCAGCTATTTGCTGATAATGTTTCCATTATCACATCACATGCTTACATACATTATATTCTTCCTCCTCCCATACACTTCATCTTCCAGTCTCACATTTCACTAGCCAATTTTCTTTATTATCCTCTGCATTCATTAGACTTCTTTCTTCCTCATACTTCACATCCATAACCACAACACACTACTCACAAAAACGGCCTTGATGCGAGCTGTGTGCGAGGTGTTGGTCAGTGTGGTGTAGCCGCTGTCAAGGCGTTCCAACACTGCTCCTACGCCAACCACTTCATCTGTCCCATCCACAACGTGCACTAGCATGTCCGTTCTGGAGGGGAGGGGGAAGGACCATTACATTATGACTAGTTGCTCTGCTTGTACTTAACAGAACTAAGCAACTCCTGTAACTTGAATACAGTATTAAAGTCACAGTTAAATGAAATTCAGTAAGCCTTAGTTATCAGGAAGGAATGAGTCTCCTTGGTTACTAGTCAAATCAACTCTCCAATTTGATTCTACCTGGTCATCAACTAAGCTGAAAGCAGATGAGGACCACTGTCAGGTAAGAACAAGTGTGCTACATGGATCAGATCATGAAAGTACTATACTGTACTGTATACTGAATGCTAGTATATAACTATAGTACAGCATCTCTAGTCAAGCATGGTACTCACCAATATTATGTGTATCAATATAATGTTGTTTTCAAAATTTAAAAAATAATGCTTAGGGTGTTTTCTGCCATACAGCTAAATCTTAGGCACAGTGCTATGATACCATTGGTAATAACACAAACTAATGCATAACAAACTGAAGCAATACAGTACTGTGCCATACACTGTAATACCATACTTTTAGAGAATGGAATTCATAAAAACGTGAGTAAAAGCAATACGAACAATACACTTGATAATCAGAAGCCCCTGACATGAACACAAGTCCTATGACAACACACCTCTCTCGGTTGACAGTGTTGTCCGGGTTAACATGGTACCGGATTTCATCCACAACAGCCGTCCCCTTTGCCACCTACACAAACAAGGAAAAAGTTATGTACTTGCATATCTGTGTGTATGTGTGAGTCTGAGTGCACTGGATGTGTGTTTGTATTTAACTGTAATTCTGATGGGTTAAGACAGACTTGTAGTGTCTCATACTCTATTTTAACATGTTTCTTAAATTTATGAATTTTCATTAGCATACACTCCCTATCCCTTGAGACAGAGAGAACAGAATAATATCCAAAGAAAATATTCCAATGTGTGTAAAAGGTAATTAAATGGGGTGGGAGTGACAGAAGAACATAGGTAGTGACAAACCTTGGAGAGAGTTGCTGCAATGTCTTCCTGATGCCGCACTACTGCTTCTGGGGGCTCTGCCACCACTACACGCACTAAATCCTCTCGTTCCCATACCCAAACCTGTGCAAAGATGGCATGGCTGCATAAATACAGAGACTCTTGAAGCATTATAGTTACCAAACATGTGATGATAATTCAGGAAAACAACACCCTCCAACCTGTTCACTGTCCTTCTCAACTGGTGGTCTTAATAAGCAATATGATCCTCTACAGCAGGCTCACATGAATGCCAATGACAAAATCTACGGCTGGACAAGAACTCACCATCGCATATATACATGGTGTCTTGAAGAGAGAGAGAGAGACACACACACACACACACACAGAGACAGAGAGAGTGTGTGTGTGTTTGAGGAACAGAAGAACGTCAATGTTAAGATGGAATACTTAGCATATAAATGTAAAACTAAAAGTGCATAGAAATAATGTGCTATATCATGGACTCTTATTAAACAAGCTAAATACTGTAAATGGTAAAAAGGGATCACAACAGCCAACTGAATGAAATGTGAAAATAAGGATATTATTTGCTCATGAAATTACGCTATCTGAAATAAAGTTAGGCTAGCATGGCGTACATTAACGTTACATATGGCAGTGCGATGTGGAGGTGCATTCTCCTTGGCCTGGAGCTGCAGCAAGAAGCGGTGGCGGCGGTACTGGGACATGAGAGCAGCTGTACTCAGCTTACCATCTTGGCTCACATTGAAGGGTGATGGCACAATTGACCCAATGGCCTTAGTACCTCCTGTTGTTGGGAAAAAATAAATAAATAAATAAAAACTGTCACTCTTTACTCAACAGTCAGAATCTGCAGGTAAAATGATACTTTAGGCAAAACATCATCAAAGATGCACATGCTTCTGGCTCATGGATGAAGAGTTACTGAAAAGTAAAATCAAAAGATCCATCCATCCATCTATCATCCAATCCTGTCATCCCATGAGGAGTATAGAAGACCAGGGCTAGGCAAGTTGGTCCTGACATTTAAGATGAGAGTGACTAGCTTCACTCATCCCTGAGTAGCATTATGTGAGCAATAAACCCCAACCACCCCTTGGATATAAACGTGCACTGGCTCAATCCGACTGGAGCTGTATAAAACCATTAATTGACATCATCACCATCAATTAGCCAATTAGCTTAACAGGTACCCAGTATCAACAAATTTAGTGGCAATATTTCTGTAATTTACCAAGGAATGAACAGCAAAATTACCATAAAAAGAAAATGTATACAAAGGACTTTCTGTTCACTCACCAGGCCTAAAAAGATTCGATGCTCTGATTGAGTATGAGAGGGAACCATTACGTCCTTCATCTCCATCCACTGCACGTACCATCCTCACAAATCTCCCCACACCTGCTTCAAATGACACACCTGCAAAAAGAACCAGTCCAGAGGAGTTAAAGATGAGGGCACAACAGTATGTTGTGAAATGTACCAGTAAAAAAAAAAAAAAAAAAAAAAAAAAAAAAAATTAAGAGAAGTGGAAATGTTAGTACAGTAAACCCAAATTATAATTTGAAGGAGGCAATATGGGGCTGAGGCACACCATGGCTTTGAAAACTGCATAATCTACTAGTGCTGTTCAGGAAAAGCTCCAGCATGGAATAGAACAACTGCCCTAATGGAATAAGCAGCATACAAAGATAACATGAACATATATTATGAAAGGTTCCCTGGAAGTTTAAGACCACCAATTAATGTCAAACTCTATCCCGTGAACAGGAATTGCATTTTTTTTTTTTTTTTCCAAATAAAAGAAATACAGCACATATGATTTAGTTGTCAACATATTAATATCTCTTGAACAGATAATACCTTGTATGATAATACTCCCAGTAAATGAAGTAACAGCAATCAGGTACATGGTTACATAAAAAAATAAACTATACGGCTGAACAGTCTTTCATTCTCTGTCGAATCTGGCAAGTCAATAAAAAAGAGACAATCAATGACATACAGCAAGGCAGTGGAGGCTTTTAATCCTAATATTACAAATAATAATAATAATAATAATAATAATAATAATAATAATGATAATAATAATAATAAAAAATCATCATCATCCCGGACTTCCTTTCCCGCCCTAGGGCAAATAATAATAATGTTGTTGAGACTAATGAGGAGAGTATGTAACTGAGGTGAAGAATCGAACAGACGAGACCGAGACCAAAGATGAGGTGGAGGAATGGAGTGGCGAGATATATGAAAGGTGGGATGGAAGTTGGAAGGAGGGCAGCAAAATGGCAGGGGACAGGGCAACATGAAGGCAATCTGTGGTTACTCATTACAGGATTAAGGTATCTGGTTGTAAATATACTGTATACCATATATACAGATGCTAAACTGCATAACATGAGACCAACCTGCATAATACGTCTCTTGAACAAATGTGGGTGGGGTGTCGTTTTCATCCTCAATATTGATGGTCAGTATAGCCAGTGTTGGGTCATCCTGATCAAACACTACCTCCTGATCTGGGTCAATTATGTAGTTGGGGTCATTTGTGGCTTTGACTACCACGGTATAGGAGTCGCGGTACTCTCGATCCAGCACTGCATTTGTGTAGAGCTTCCCATGGAGCTTGTCTAAATAGAAGCTCTGGTGAGAGTTGCCGGACACCAAGTAGTAGAAGATCTTGGCATTCAGTCCTGCATCAGGGTCACGTGCCTGTACCTGACCTGACAAGTATACAGTGATGTTAGAAGGATGATTCCTGTATGCCAATGGTAAAAACATCTTCATCACTAACCTAATCCAGTTTCCTGCAAGTTCAATGAGGAAGGCTGGATCCAGAAATTAAAAAGGAAATGCACAAAAACAGGTGAGGCAATTATTTTCCTATTTATGGATCCAGCTTTTCATTCTATTTAGCATAAAAAGATATATATAATGCCACCAACTACAGTAAATACTGCACAGTAAATAAGATGTTCTGATCTACAGTTGTGATTTTTAATGTCAACTGCAAATAAGTCACTACAATACAGTATATGTACTGCTTTGTGAAAAATGGCACTCATTACGATTAAAAACTCAATGTGATGGAGTACAGGAAATTCTCATTAAAAGACACACTTATGTCACAAAATATCATAACTTTTTTCATGTAGCTGGTAAATACGGGGGAACAGATAAATCAGCTTTACAGTGAGTAATGGAACTTTAACCCGTGGATTGCTCCATTACCTTTTTTTAACCCATCCCATGGTGTGCAAAAAAATGAAGAAGAAAAAAAAAATCTTAGTTTTTGTTTATTAGAAACTTGAAGATAAACATCCAGGACATCATCTGGTGAAAAAAAATTTCTCTCTCTCTGTCCGTCTTTGCATAGGACATTGAGTAAGTTTGCATAGGGGAGTAGTGAAAAAATTAAAAATATATATATATATATGTTTTTGTTTATTATAAACTTGAAGATAAACATTCAGGGCATCATCTGGTGAAAAGAAGCAAATCTCTCTCTCTCCATCTTTGCGTAGCACAATGCGTAAGTTTGTGTGGGGATTGAGTTGTTTACGGTGATGCACGGCCAGCACAGCCTGAGCTGTAGCTCGCAATGCGACGCTACTCAGCCTACGCTGTGGCTCGCAATCCACGGGTTAAATCACTGTGAATTTCACAGGCGAAAAAGAGACAACATATACGAGTACTTACTGTAAAATGTATCTATCTCTAGGAGACACCTATATGAATATGGTTTATATATATAATGTACACATGATCAACCATATTCTACTATTATAGCATACCTTATTAAATAAATAAAATTAAATTAAAAAAAAATCTTTTTGGCCACATACCTACAAGTGTGTGCTTAGGGGAGTTCTCAACCACTGTGAATCGGTATGTGTGTGCCATCTTGCCTCTGGGGGGGAAGGCTGGAGGGTTATCATTGGCATCCTCAACCATCACCGTCAGGAAGCGCAATGTCTCATATGAAACTGGAGAACCCTGGTCCTTTGCCACCAACACCAACTGCGAGGAGAAAAATGCATTCATAAGCTTCTCACTGCTACAGGTTTTGTCAAATTAAAATTCCTAAGCTCTTCATGGGGCAACATAGGATTGGATGATGGATGGTTGGTTGGAAAAAATAATAAAAATGTCTGGTTACTTAAGACAGTTTTTAAAGCCTCAAACAGCTTGAATTTCTCTCAGCTGAACAAAATCTTCTGGTATTAGCCTGAAGAAAATACCTAAATGTGCCAACTGAACCAAAAGGGGTAGTAACACTCTGCTTCTGGCACAAGGATTACAGTTATACATGAAGTAGTCTACAAAATGCAATATGGAAATACTGTTCATCATGGCTGAGTTCTATATATTGCCACAGAACACCAGTTTAGGGAATAGTAACCTCTACAAAAGGAATAAGGTATCAATGATTATTTTCTTCAATGTACAACACTTACTTATCCACATGGGGAGAGTATGTAACTCCAGTTTTTATTTTTATTTTTAATTTACCCCTTACCTGAGGGCCGTCACTACCGTGATGCTCATTACATAAGTACCATACTGTGGGGCTTCACTTCTGTGATCCAGGGAGTTTTTAAAGTATCCAGGCTTTCAAGTGCGGTCTTGTATCATCTATCAGTACTGCCAGTGTGTAGCTATAGGCAGTGCTGCTAATACCACTAGTACTCACATCCAGTGTTACCAATTTAGCCATTTTTCTGTGTTTGCCTTGCCTCCCCACCTCCCCTCCCTTACCCCCACCTAGCTACAGCCTGGCCGCGCAACGCAACTCCCGGCCGTTTTCTTCCATTTGCTTTTTCCATTGAAATGTGCCCTATGCCCTATTCTCCTACTAAAAAATATATTTAAAAAAAAAGGGAAAAGGCTAATTGATACTGCCACTGGCCATGAAGTAGCTAATTCATCACCTGGCAACACCCCACGTGCACTTGGTTGCTAATTTTCCCTGTTCACTACCCACTGAAATGTCCCTTATGACCTATTCTCATACTAAAAAAGATTAAAAAAAAAAAAAAAAAAAAAAAAGGGAAAAGGGTAAGTGATACTTCCATTAACCTGGAAGTAGCTAATTTATTGTTTATTGTCTAGATTTCCTGCTATCCCCGCGGGAAGGGGCACGACGCAATCCAGCCTTCCCTTCAGGTAAGGGGTTAAATACGTGTCCAACTCTAGGCAAAGGCTTCAGGGCCTGTCCCAAGGCCCAGTAATCCTCCTACTCACCTCCACGCCACCAATTCAGGGCTAACACCCACCGTCCATATTGAATACATGCTAGGACTGTTTCATACAGGACTGGTGTCCTGGTATCAGTGGGGGTATTTTTACGACATGACGGCAGGTCTTCTGGTAGATCAGTAAAGTCTGCTTTTTATGAAATTCAGATCATTAAACTACTCCCTACCGCAGCCGGGATTTGATCCTGGGTCC
Source organism: Coenobita brevimanus (assembly GCF_032717465.1). Taxonomy (NCBI): domain Eukaryota; kingdom Metazoa; phylum Arthropoda; class Malacostraca; order Decapoda; family Coenobitidae; genus Coenobita; species Coenobita brevimanus. The sequence continues at coordinate 3,413,020 of NC_137021.1, forward strand.
ACTAGGATTGTAGGCTGCCTCTCTACCAATTCAGCCACCACCTCCCAGAAATGCCAATCACACATTCATGTTTTTCATACCTCACTCTGCATTTCAATTATCTCTAAGCCATATCAAGATGGAGATAATGGAGACAGTGAATTATCTCTGAATCACTATACTGGTATAACTAGATGGCCTCACCTCGTACTTGCTCTGCTCCTCACGGTCCAGGACTTGTTTGGTTGAGAGCAGTCCTGTGGTGGGATTGAGGTGAAACTGGGGTGTGTCTTGCAGATTTTCTTCTCCGATGCGCAGATGGTAACGTATCTCTCCATTGGCTCCTGAATCTCTGTCCTCTGCCTCCACCACAACCACCTCCTGCACACCACCACTCCAATTCTGAATGTGGATAGGGTATTTGGGGTTAGTAGCAGTAGATGCAACCCCCCACTCATCTGAACATGAACTCAAAAGACTGCAGGCCAAACCTGTCCTTCTGCCACAGTCAACCGTCCACCTTCACGGGATAAAGAGGAGACAGAAGGATATCTGTACAACTGGGCAACTTCACCAACCATTCATATCAGTGCCACCACATAAAGGTGTCCCTCTCCAAAACCATTTGGGGCATGAAGACATCATACAGTTCTTGAAGTCATTTACTTACTGCCAGCTATGAGGTGCTTTAACTCTTTGAAACCAATGACATACTGTACTCTGTAATATATTTTGCTGTTACTAAAACTAGATTATTTTATTCAGTTTGGGATCAGCTTTCTGAACTGTAGGTGTAAGTTACTGCCTTTAGTAACCTGTTCATCTGTCCCCTAACCTACACACCAAACCTATGAAACGCCTTCCATAATCTCTCCTTGTTCATCTGTTTATGGTTTTCCAAGCTCCAAAAATGTTATAAATACTTTGTTGTCTCTCTCACATACTTACTTCACCATGTCTTTCTCCAAATATCTGAGACTACTCTGAAGCCATCTTGCTTAACACTCACCAGACATTCTGGTAACTGCTTTACCTTATCAGTCACTATTCTTTCATACGCATAACCTGTAACTCTCAACAAATTACAACAATTTTTGGCATAAAGGGGTTCTCTCAACTGAATAAAATCATTAATGCCAAAATAAAGTGTCTTTGAGAGGACCTTCCATTCTAACGGGTCAATCCAGGGGTTCTAAATGAAAAGTACATTAGCTACACCATTAAATGGTCAAAAAAATTTATAGCAACATGGGTACCTACCTCCTTGACAAAAAAGGTGGCATTAGGCATAGAAGGAGAGATGAATTTTGGCTTGTGTTGGTTCTGTGGCAACACTGTTATCTCCACTGTTGTCTCATCACTGAACTCCCCTGGAGCAGAAAATAGGACCAGTAAGAGGAGTCGGTCACAACAAAAAATATATTTTCTGTTATCAGTGTTACTCTGTGAGCCTGGAAATGACGTATTACCACATCTTTTGACAGGCGTACTTAGTCATTCCGCAAATAACTTATGAAACAATAATGCTATACTATCACCTTATGATAAAGAAATCATCTACTCTAAATATTTTCACTATCACCTATCTATCTATCTAATGCCAGACACCATAATCCCGTAAGGGGTGGCCATTTGACTCTGTAATCTAGTTTAATGTAGATGTAATAATGGATAAAGCAAGGAGCTAAAGATGTAGACTCATCCCTACTTTTATCAGTATTAAATGAAGCATTCTTGACTGAAAGTCACAAAACATTCTTCCTTAATTCTGATTTTTTTTCTTTTTAAACATTACTTATGGCCACAACCTGAAATAATACCATACTTTGTATACCATATGGAGCTTACACTAAGTCCCCCACAGGAATATTAAACTGCCTGGCTGTTACTGTTTACAGTATTGTTTTACAAACAAGCAACCCTTCCATAACACAGCTGTGTAAGTTTTGGGCTGGAAAATAGATTTTCAGCTGCAACACTATATGAGGTGGAGGTGAAGGGCATACGCTTCATGGGCATATCAAAGATTATGTGCACAAATATAACCTTTCCAGTGTTTGGGAAACTAAATAAATTGTTGCTAGAAAATCTGAAGTTCAACTAACCAGGCTTTTTTTTTTTTTTTTTTTTTTAATGAAAGAAAAAAGGAACCAAAGGCCAAGGGCCCACAAATCATTCCTTCCAAGAAAAAAACAAAAACAATACAAATGAGAGCCAATTTCAAGATCCATTCATTTTGAGATGCCTGGACACACTCCGTTTGAAAGACTGGAGATCATAGGAAATAGGAAATACAGACAGAGGGAGACAGTTCCACAGCTGACCTGTTGCATAAATGAAGGACTGGGAGTAATGGTTAACTCCTGCATTTAGAAAGCTGGACAGAAAAGGGATGAGATTTTGTTGCTAGACAGGTGCTACACATTGTAGAGGTGAACTGAGTTGCCCTCTCAGTGTTCCAAGGAGATAAGTTCCACACCCAAAATGTATTCACAGCTTAACAGAGCGTTAAAATTCAAAACTGTAATACTGTTGGAGGCCTACACTTCAAATTAGTCTATCTCTACTGCCTACCTAGAAAGGTTGATAAAACTATGTTTGGGTTGAACTATCTTGAAAGTAGCCTTACCAGTGCCATTGACATCTCTGGCTTCAATGGTGAGGTTGTAGTTGGGTGGATCTGAGCGCAAGGGTCGAGCAGGGTAAAGGATCCCAGTCTCAGGGTCCAGACGAAACGAGGCTGCAAGGGAGATGTACTGTCAGGGGCAGCAATGAGGCTTTTTAAATTAGTCTCCTCTCCAATATTCATGAATTATCACCCAAACAAATTGTACCTGGCCATTTCTACTAATTTCTCTAAGGTGACTTCCTAACAACATTGCTGAACTGTCTATCTATCCATTGCCAGATGCCCTAATCCCGTAAGGGGTGGCCACAAACAAATCGCCTCCATGTCGCCCTGTCCCCTGCCATTTCACTGCCATGCTCCCGGCTCACAACCCCCCCCTCTCTCGTATAACTCTCCACTTCATCCCTCCATCTCACTGCTGTACAATACTTAAATATTTCGCTCCGATACTAACAATCACCACATGTCAATTGCTCTTATTGAAAGTTGCAAAAACTGCTTCCAAATTAATTCCATAACCTCATATTACTCTACATAAAAACCACCGGACTGATTTACTCAACTTCAGGGGAATCTCTTAGAAGTTAAGTAGTCAGTGAAGGCTATACCTTTCTCCTCTATTCTGAAGTCTCCATAAGCTGAATAAAAAAGGTCAGGAATTAACAAGAACAAAACTCTGTATACAATACATCAATGGGCTGGAGGGGTTAATAAAATTTTTAATACAGTAGTTGTCTGCTTTTGACAAAAGTTCTATGATCTAATCAGAAAGCTTTAGTTATGTGACTGCAGGCACTCCTCATTATTAGTTAAAAATATATTCTATTATACAATAACTTTTTGTGAAAAGGTGGTACAGTAAAAGCTTGATATAACAAATGCGGGATAAAACGGAAGCTTGAGAAAATGGAACATTTTTTTTCCGTAAGGTACTCACAACATACCAGAAGTTTTCCGTTCTGTTGCGAAGCGTCAGGTTTCCATAACGGAAACTAGCCGGTTTGTCCGTGGCTGTGGAAAAATCGCAATGCACAAGTCATCCCCCCCATTTGGAGGTGATTTTTTAAAGTTTTATTTATTATTATTACTGTATTATTATTATTATTGTGGGTTCTGACTGCTCTGTGTGTATCATTATGACTAGCATAGGCAGCATGCCTGTATGTAGCAAAAGAAGCTATTTAGTGGCAACTGTGAATAGGTTTCAGGTTACGAGTTAGGGAAGAAATATCAGAAAAATCGCAAATTTCCGGAAAATTCCGTTCCATCTATGGTTTTGGAATGGAAGCTTGAAAAAGCGGGATATTTGATAAAACAGAATAGGGGTTGGCTGAATTATTCTGTTATATCAAGCTTTTACTGTACTTTGAAATCGGGGAAACAGGAAAATCAGGTTGACAGGTGGCAACAGAATTTTATCACGCAAGGCTTCTGTTATTCATTAAAAGACTTCACAGCAAACAACATCAGAAAAGCAACTTATAATGAGGACTTACTGTGTATCACTAACCTTCATCATTGCCATCTGTGATGGTGTAGCGAAGTAGTGCATTGATGCCATCATCCATGTCAGAGGCTGAGACTCGCACAATGGGAGCTGGGGGGTTAAGGGGAAGGTTCTCAACCACCTGTGCTGAGTACCATCCTTGGCTAAAGGCTGGACTGTGGTCGTTTACATCTGTTATTGTGATGTGCAGCTGTAAATGGATAACATAAGGAATCAACAAGCATGTTGCTGACTACTGTACTGTAATCCAATTATACATCACAGAAGCATTTTCTTCGAAGAATAATAACTAACATCCCCCAAAAATATACCATTATCATCATCATCATCTGATCGTTTCGTTTCGTTTCGTTTCATTTTTAAAGGCTCCAATAAGCTTGCATGTGTCGGCCTTGGTCACCTAATGGCGGCTCTCCACGCTGCACGATCCATTGCAGCCTCCCCGCCCAGTCCCCCAACCCCAAGGTCACACCTAATGACCTCGTCCCACGTCTTTCTCGGTCTACCCCTCACAACCCCACCCCCAACATCAACACTTCTCACCTTCCTCACCCAATTATCATCCCCCATCCCCTCCACATGCCCAAACCACCCCAATCTACCTCTCCCCACCACAACACCAACACACTCCAGCCCCACCCCACCCCTCAACCCCCCCACCGCCCCATCTATACCATTCCCATCCCAATGTGGGGTGAGGTTGAGTCCAGAGCGCCATAAAAAAAATTTTAACAGAGTGCAATACCAACCAAAGTTTGCCCAACTGAATGTGCTACACTCATCATTCAAGCCCCAGGAATCCGGGCTCCACCTGACACATCAAAAAACATTCTGCACATAGTTTCACATTCACCTATCTGACAGTCAATCCAATGACTGACAAGTCAAAAAGGGATGCCAGACTCTGGTCATCCACTCCCGTGCACAGAATTCATCCAACCAGCTCAATCACTTGTTAGCTCCTGTACCTCTCTTTCTCATACACTCATTTACCATATCTATCCACCTTCTTCTAGGTCCCTAATATATAGATAGACAGATAGATGGACAGATAGATAGATAGATAGATAGATAGATAGATAGACAGACAGACAGACAGATAGATGTGACAAAATAAGACTAAACAAAGATGACCAGGAATGAAGTTTGGATATGGACAGATGTCTGTGAAAATTAATTTGCAACATTCTTGTAGTGTATTATGTGAAAACTGAGTAGCTAATGAAAGAACTTGCTAGATTACTTGCTGTAAATATGACTTTCCAGGACAGTTACAGTACCGGAGCTGATGACTGGCGTTGATGTGTGTCAGGTGCATCATCAGTCGCCACCACTCTCAGGTCTACACCAGCCAAGGTCTCTCGATCCAAACTAGCACCCTCCTGTAGCCGCACCACACCTTCACCATCAATGCTGAAGTTCTCATGCTGGTCACCTGAAGGGAGATATGAGGAATGTAATGTCTCAGGGCAATTTTGAATATTTCTCTTACTACTTACCATCCCATGCTTTACTGCCCCTGCATGAGTAAATGCACATGGTTAGGCATTTTTTCCACATGCTGAAGGTTACAATGGCCAGACACTCTTCCCCGAATGGTATTACATAAGCAGTAAACCTCAACCACCCCTAGGATGTAAATCTGCATATACAGTACTATATCCAGCTGAAGCACCTTAGTCCTATAAAAGTACTGTACATAACAGTCTGAAGCTACTGTACTGTGACCCTGACTAACCTGCAAGTGAGTAGGTGATAATGCCAAAGTTGCCCTTGTCAGCATCAGTAGCAGTGACGGTGGTGACAACAGTGCCTCCTGGCGCATTCTCGGCTACCTCTGCTCTGTAGGCTGGGGCACTGAACACTGGTTCTTCATCATTGACATTCTCCAGCTGCAGTAAGAAAAGACTCAGTTTACAATTCACATACCCCCAGAGCTGAGAGAAGCATTCGTTAGTTTATCCTTGTTACCTCCTGATGATTTTATTCTGCTTTGGAGAGCCCTCAGTAGTAGAGGGGTTAGTGAATGTTAGATCAAATCTCCACAGCTTGAAACATTTTTCCTGAGATGAAAAAAGCAGTCTATTTGTGGAGTGAATAAAACTGGACTAAAGACATTAATATCTAAACACCCTGAATCTGAAGCCAATTTCTCTAGTTATTCTTGTAATTTCCAGACACCTTTCTTGTGCTTTCAATTTTATTTTCTAAAGAGCAGGCTGTTACTATTATAAAATTATTAAGCAGTCACACAAATTATTAAGGAACAGGAGGCAGCTCCCCCTAACCTATCACTCCCAACAACTAAAGCCAGGAGAACAGTGCGAAAGATCATCTCGCAGTACATCACTATACCTGATCATGGCCAATGCTACACACCTGTACAACAACTGTGGTGGTGGCAGAAAGTGTGGGGATGCCAGTATCATGTGCAATTACCACGAAGGTCAGCTCTGGCTTAGTCTCGTAATCTAACCGGGATCGGACTGTGACCACTCCTGTAGCATTGTCCAGAGCAAATTCATCCGAGGGTTCGACCAGCTCATAACCAGCTGCAAGGTAATATTAATCATGTTATTACAGCAAGCTGGTGAGTGGGTTCAGGGTATCATGTCCTAATAATAAGGATAGAGAGTATTAGGAATTTTGTATTAATTTTTACTATCCTCCTCTTCATCACCACCATCATGATCTTTCCATCTCAGAGTTGGGGTGAGGTAGGATTCAAAAACAAGGAAAGAAAACAGAAAAGTGAGTAAATTATCAGCAGCATGACAAATGAAATGGGGCAAAATCATTCACACATCATTCAAACCTTTATTCACCCTATCCTGCAGTCCTTTATCTCCTTCCAAAACAGTATCCTACTTTTAGTCTATATTTCTGAAGTCAGTTTTCTGGATTTCTGGAAACCTACTGGCTCATCATTCTTAGCAGCAGCAGTGGAATCTTACTCTCTTTTCCCACTCAAAAATGGGGTGAAATAGGGTCCAGAATGCAAAGAAAAGAGAAACACACAATAGAGGGAGAACTAATCAACAGCATGCCTAACAAAATGGGCCATGCACTCATTTATTCACCATTCAAGTCCTCAGAATCCTGACTCCACCTCTGAGCTTACCAATATTTGAATCAACATCAGATGCGGTGATGGTGGTAAGGAGTGAGCCAGGAGCCAGCCCCTCAGCCACCTTCACATGTAAGTAGGGGCGCTCGGGGGTCCAGGGAGGTGGGAACACAGGTGGGAAGTCATTCACATCCACGATGGTGATGACAAGGTTGCCTACACCCACCTGCAAGAAAGGACAATGGAAGCCCATGGAATGTATTATTCCCTGGGATGTATATCAATCTCCTCCCCTTTAATATTCTAGACTACTGTAACTTTGCCTCAGACCCCCAGTGCTCCAAAGGGGGCAAAATGGAATTGGTAGCTAACACTTTTTAGCTTCTTGGCTTTGTTCTTTGCAAGTACTTTTTCATGTAATGCTTCATTCTGTGAAGTTAAGATACCTGTGTACTGCCTGTTACTATCATGTTACTATCACAGGGAGATTATAAAGCATGACCATGAAGAGGTCCTACCTGAAACCTTCTCAAAGTTATTTCATCTTAGTCTGACCTGAAATGTTACATACTATAAAATGACTTGACCTAACTTGTAGTCTGGTGGACATACTTGTGGTGGGGTGGCTGAGATATCAGTGACGGTAACAGTCAAAGTGACTTCTGTGGCAAGTGACCGGTCCACAGCCTTGGCAACCGTCACACTGCCTGTTTGAGGGTCCACCACAAACATTTCCTATAGGAGATAAGAAAAAAAGTAATAAAATCTACTCTAATATGAAAAGAAACCGCTAGTGCTGTACATCGTCATCATCATTATCTCCTAGAGTGGGAAAAAAAAAAAAAAAAAAAAAAAAAAAAAGGCTCCACTCTATAACCATATGCCCTACAAAATGTTTTTACTCTGCACAATACATGTGGAATACAGAATGCAGTATCTTATCAACTGCCAAGTCATATGGGAGCACAACCTTCTTCATGTACTCCTGCATACAGTGCACGCTCCACTCATAAATTTTGAAAATTCCGTGTGGTAGGTAATTCTTTAGGAAGTTATTGTCCTACATGGAAGGTGGGGATGCCCATCATTCACACACTTGAAGTAGTGCTCCCTCCCTCCAAAAGACTCTACACTGAGTGACATGCTAAATGGTTTCTTGTATCCCAGGAAACCATTTCCTAAGCTTGGTGGTAACAGTACAGTATATCCAAATGACACGTGGTGATTTAGTGGGCTACGGCACTACCTTACTGCCTGTAGAGAGAATCAGCTAGACAGAGGTTACCAGTTGTACTTTGGCACACTGGCTCTCTTAGCTAACAATGTCTTATATGAAGGAAATCTGACTGCACTGAAAAACTATCCCTTTCACCATGAACAAACCTTTTCAACCTCTAAGCATATGTTCCATCTGTTTGGGAAAGACTTATACAGTACCCACATATGAAAATGTGCTTTACCGAGGAGATACAACAATATCAGTCTGACCTGGATCTGAAGAGGGTTCAAGTCAGGGTGAAACTGTTTATCTTTCCAATAAACATTTCTATATGCATATATAATTCTTCAATTTGTAAATTCAAGGAAATATAATATCAACCCAATCTGTTTGGTTTCATAAAAACCATACTCAAGATCTCCTGCTGATACCTATAGCTGTATTTTATTCAAGCAGTAGCTGAATGGTTAGCACTGCTGACTGCAAAGCTGCCACTCCATTAGCACCAAGGTTCAAATCCTGGTGCGGGCAGCTGGGGTCACTTGACTCAGGTGTCCATCCACCCTTGTGGGTTGGCAGGTAAAATGAGTACCTAGGATACCACCTAGGGGAGGTAGCTGTAGTGACCTGGATGATGCAGTGGCATTGTATCCCAGGTTATTGGGTGAATAACCTAATACTGGCTCAAAGGCCTATGCTACGGAGATGAGCACCACAGCTAAGCACCTCATGGCATATGCCCTCACTTTAACCTAATCTAAAATTACCATCTCTCCACCTTGGATGCTGAGCTGTAATAACATATTAACACTAGAATGCAATGCTAGTCACACGGAGGTGCTATTTAAAACCATAATATTCTTTTCCTTCTGACAACAAGTTACATAAAATATGCTGCTAAAGGAAAAAAAAATTGGGGCCATGTTAAGCTAAGCAAACCGTACCTCAAGTGCATCTCTCTGTGCTCCTTCTACAGGGCGACCATCAGGGTCAACTGCTGAAAGTGGTGGCCGCACTCCAAACACCAGAGCTCCCTCACCCTCCACATCAGGATCTTGGGCTGCTAATGTATAGAAGAGTGTTCCAGCCACCACATCCTCAGAAATCTGCCACATGTTGGTGAAATAAAAAAAAAATCCTGATTTTGTGATTCACAATGATTAGTTCCTCAACAAAAGAAAAATGTTTTTCACTAAAATTAACTATTAATTCTCACCAAATTCTTTTCTCCTTGGGATATTATATTAGGTTCAACAGACTGCAAGACAATATAAATAAATCCTATCATAGTGTCACTGAGAGCACTAAACATTTCAGGTAGACTCAAAAAAAAAAAAAAAAAAAAAAAAAAAAAAAGTATGCCTCCTTTTATGGTATTTTATGTGACATTGATTCCTTGTTATGTTACTAATGAAATAACTTTAAAAGATGTTAATATGATCCATTATTAATATGATTTTCAACCAGAAACTAAGTATATTTCTATGCTGTATTTACATTCTCAGTAAGATATGCCCAAAGTGTTCGGTATCCGTCTCTTAAAGTTGCTTCAATTCAAGCAGTACTATGCAAGCAAACATCCAGGACTTTAACCAATCCAATTACATATTTTCATATTTCATTCTTGTTATTACCAGTCAATATTGCTCAATGTATGGAGGATCTCCAGTAGAGGAAGAGCAAATGAAAGCTTATATTTAACTACTTCAGTCCAAAAAAGCCTATGCTAGGATTAATAAAACTGTCTAGTGGTAGGAAAAATAATACAAAAATGATATAACCTGAGATGAAAGGGTTTAAGTGTGAAGTGCATATGGTGTTGAATTATTAGGCAACTGACCTGAGTGCGCTGGGTGGTGGGGGTGAAGTAAGGGTTCTTGTCATTGTTGTTGATGACACTCACATTCAGCAAAGTGGTAGATGTCTGCTGGGGGAGGCCTAGGCAGGGGAAGAATGAAGCATCAATAACATGATGTAATGCTGCCACTGATCATTCCATGGCTTCCTGCAATTCACTTAGTCTTCAGCATTCTGCAGTATACTGCTGACACCCATTTGCAGTCAAACAGCCAAGACATTAGAATATTTCCCACATTTGGAATTGCTCTTTGTTAATTTGCTGGTGATTTAGTTCACCATCATCTTCAACTACCAGTACTAAAATCAGCTCGAAAATACTCTCGGAAATCTGCTGTACTGCACATAAATTAGCTATAAATTAAAAGTACTGATACTTGCCTGTCTATTAACTGAACATACTGGCATGTTTTTCCCTGATAATACAATGCTGTATATACTGCATATATTTATTATTTTAAGGTTCTGCGAAAGACAACCCAAACATATTTTATAAACTAAATCAGCTTCAACTGCTTTCTTGACAATTTCCACCTGACTTACCTCCATCAGTAGCCACTATCTCGATACTGTAGTTCTGGCGCCGGTCATAGTCCAACTTCCTGGCCACAGTGATAACTCCTGTGGTGTTGTCGATAGTAAAGTCGTCGTAGCCACCTCGGTGGATGCGGTATAAGATGGCTGCATTGACCCCTGTGTCTGCATCACTGGCAGATACCTGCTCTACCACACTCCCTACCAAACATAAACTCATTATTAATATTTCTCATAGCTACCACTTATGTTCTGCATTTCAGTGGGTAATCAGTACTCTGTGAGAAGAAAATAAGACAGGTATTGGGAGTAAACTAACAACAAAGTCCCCAGTGAAATGGGCCTTATCATTCATGCACTCATCATTCAGACCTGCAAATTCCTCAGCTCCATCAACTGATTTAACTATTCAAACCAAGCTGCTTTGTATCACCCAGCCTATGAGAAAAGATCACTCAGTAAACTCTTCAATAAGGAAATGAAATATAGCTGACATTTGAATTTTACCATAAAGTAATCTGTAATGATTTCCCAGAGTCATATATAGGGGTAGCATTAATAGTAATAGTCCAAGGTTCATCTGACATGTGAACCCAGCAGACTGCAAGCTGAAGCTGCCCTTCACCATTCGTCCACCATCCTCCTTTCAAAGGACTGGGAGGGAGCTGAGGGACATATGAATAATTACACAGCAGAGCTGTCTGGATATATAGGTGCCATCGCATGATGGTGTCCCTCCTCAACACTATATAGGGTTGGCAGATCAACAATATAGCCCATTTATCTTGACAGAAAAATGAATCCAAGGAGATAGAATGTATGACAGAATCTCCTCCCTTCTTTTGTCAAACATGGTGTTAGACTTTTTGCAAAATAATCCACAATCAGTGGGGGTCCTCACATACTTATGCCAATGCCATGCTGCACTGAAGCATAGTCTAAACATAAACTGCTGGTTACCAACCGCTAAACTAATAATTACTGTCAGGACATTTTTATATCATGTTTGAAAGCCCCAAACTCACCTTCCTCTGCATTCTCCTGCACAGAAGCTGAGTACTGTGATTTGCTGAAGATGGGTGCATTGTTATTAGCATCCCTCACAGACACCCTCACATTGGCAGTGTGTGACCCCTCACCATCACTGGCCTGGACATTCAAAAGAAAGCAGCAGTTAATCCATTGGCTGGCAGGTAATCTGATAGAACTAACACTACATGGAGAGGGAATCCTATTATATAAATCAAAATGAACCATTCCTGATAAGGCAATGAAGGATGGATCATTAACAAAACATATTTAAAAATCAAGCTTCTCTTTCCTTATCTATTAGGATATAAATGCACACTAAGATACTGATGATTTACTAACTTCAGATGAACGGCATTCACGTATGCTACATTAAAATGATTACAATATCCAAATAATCAGCATGATTCAACTAAAATTTCCCATATTCATGAGGATTATGAAATCCAGAACTCAACTTTTTTATCACAGTAGGAACTAGGATCAAATGGGAAAGGAAATCCCAGGTACAATTCCCCAAACTGTGTACTGTAGGAGGTATCAGGCCACATGGAATGTAAACGCAAATGTACAAGATTACCATAACTGCGTGTAAATACAGGAAGAGGGGGTTTCCAGCCTTTACTCCCACTTCTTTATGTTGCTTTTCACAGTATGCAAAATACACATGGATTGCTTTATCAATACTTCCCAGGTGGGGGCGCTCACCATCCACTCACTCAATGTAGGGCTGCTGTCGGGTGTTTGCCCTTTCCTCTCCTCCATCCTTCTTTCCTTCCATCCTCGTCTGTCTTCCTTTCCTTCATTCTTTCCTTGTCCTTCTGCCTGTGAGTAACTTTACACTCCCTCTTCTGTCTTTCTTTCCTTCATTCTTTCCTCTTCCTACTGCCTGTGGGTGACTCTACACTGAGTGACAAGCCAAATGGTTTCCTGTACACCAGGAAACCATTTACTATGCCAGGTGGTAACCATATAACCAAATTTTGGCACCTGGTGGTTCAGTGGGCAATTATTGCGCTCCAGTCGGATTGAGCCAGTGAAGGTTTATATCCAAGGTATGGTTGGGGTTGATTGCTCATGTAATGCCACTCAGGGCTGAGTGAGGCTGGTCACTCTCATCTTAAATGTCAGGACCAACTGCCTAGCCCCAGGCTGCTACGCTCCTCATGGGGCAATGTAGGATTGGATGATGATGGTGATGATGATGCTTTATCAATACTTCCCACTAATGTAATAACATTGCTAAGAAACATTTGAATGCAAATAAGCAATTCAGAGTATATATTATCACACCTGGATATAATATACATTGTGGGTTATTTCATGTGCTCTCTCATATACAATTATGCTCTTACTGCACCTCTACTGTCAGTATGATGTAGTCTGTCTTCAGGTTAGACATATCAAGGCCAGTTTCATTGGTGACACGGATCCTGCCAGTGTCAGGGTTGATGGTGAAGAGTCCAGTCGGATCTCCCCCAACCAAACTGTACACAACACGAGAAGTGGCATCAGGATCGTCCGCCTGAAAATTGAGTGATAATGAATTATTTTAATACCTTTCATGTCATACAATATTATCTCTATTATATGTATACATAGTCTATGGTACAATATAAAATCATAAATAATTCTGGAAAACGCACGGAAGGGGAAGGAGGCTTTGTAAAAAGCAGACCATTAATTGAGAATAAGAACTGTTTACTATAATATATGAAGTTCCCCAAAAAATGAACTGAGACCATGTTTTCACAATGGAAACCTTTCTACGCTAAACTGACAGGTGTCAATGACTGCCAGTTTGCCCATCAATGCCTTTGCTCAAAGTGTAGGTAAAACTATCAGTTTTAACTTTAAAGTCACAAAAACTGCCATACAGAATTAATAACAATTCATATTAAATAATGAACAATACTTTTACAACACACAGGAACCATGTGGGTAACATTCTCTCTCTCTTCCTTACCAACAACGTCAAGTTTGACATACAATGATTATTCTGTGCTCCCATGACAGTACTGTGCTTTGCTAAGCACATTTTATCCATGAAATATCAAAGTACTTCAGGAAAAATACACAGGACTTTTTGATGACACAGTAACAATCACTTAAATTCAGGTTTTTGTTCAATAATTTAACTATAAAAGAAAATACATTGCATTATCAACCAATCTTCATCTGTGGCACATAAAACTGCATTAAAAATGAACAGTTACTAGTCATGCATCACATAAAATCCACTGATATCAGTGGAAACAGCGCTGCTTACTGTGACAAACAGAGGAGGGTCAAAGTCTGGTGCTCCTTCGTTAATTACGGCACGGTACTGCTGTCTTGAGAACTTTGGGGGATTGTCATTACTGTCCGTTAGAGAGACACGAACAGGAACAACTGTTGTGTGGCCCTCGCCCCCATCATCTGTGGCCTGGTGAACACAAGCACTATGACAAAGAGCTGCCAAGATAGAACTGCTCTGACTGAGAAAAGAAGATTATGTGAGGGGAAGATGTAATGTGAGTATCATGAAAGGATAAGATGAATGCTGATAAAACAAGTGAAGAATGGAAAGGAACATGATACAGGGAGTCAAGAGTGACTAAAGATGAATAAAAATAATTGATAAAGAATGCTAGTATGCAATACATGGAACAAGCAAAAAAGCAGAACATTGCATAAGACACATAATTTAGCAAACTGTCTGACAGAAATTTGATACCTACTTAAGAAAAATACAGACTACATTAGTGCTGGAAAATCATATGAGCAAGTCAAAATACTTAAAGTGATGCTTTGAATATTAGTATTATACAACTGCAACATGCCAGCAATAAGCAATAACCCATGTCACAATACTGACAAAGTAAGAAAAGACAATAAAAATGGATAAAAAGATAGATAAGTAGTCTGACCTTTCAATTTAGAAACCCACGTAGCAATTATCTGGAAGTACAGCAATACATGGGGTGAAATCCTTCAATACTACCTAACAAAGGTTGATATGACCTGTTTTATTGAAGTCTAAACTCACTCTATATGAAAGGAAGTATGTGGGTCGGTCCTCATAGTCCAGACAGTTGCGGTGACCGGGAGTGTCGCAAAAAGCAACAGTCATCACGCCGGAGTTGGCATCAACATCAAACCTGAAATCAAACATGATTTGACTCAAACAACTGGGTACCTAAATAACTCCAAACCAAGTAAAGTACTGTACTTTATTCTGTCTTCATCGTGGGAGCATTCAGCTGCAGCCAACAGATTATTCTCTTCAAACAGTTCATATCCATGTGAGACAGAGACCACAACAACATGATTCCCACAAAACAAAGGATTACACCTCCTCAGACTTACTTTTCTGCACCATTACCGAAGAGAGAATACTTGATGCCTTCAGTGCCAAACTTCCCCGTGTCTCTGTCAGTGGCAGCAATGGTAGTGACAAGGGTGCCAGGGGTGGCCGTTTCTGAGACTTGGGCAGTGTATGCTTCCCGGTCAAATACTGGTGGGTTGTCATTGGTGTCAGTTACTGAAACAACAACTGTGGCAGTGGAGGACAGGCGTGGGCTGGTCAGGGTCTCTTCAGCTATGACCTGTAGCAAAGATGAAGGGATGTGTTTAACATGAAAGGGAAAAAGTTATATGAATGGCAACATGCAGTCCGCTAAGGAAAAGAACCTGTGCCTGGGAAAAGTAAACAATAATACCAATAATGAAGCATGAAACATTGAGAAAAAAAAAAAAAAAAAATCAACAGTAGAGGGAAAGATGCAAGGCAAAATAATGAATCAGACAAATTACAATAATGAGAGAAAATGCATCTTTGAGGAAAATTATGCTGAGCTTTGCAGTTTTCTATCTTATCCAATATTTTTTTCAACAACTTCCCGTAGAAACCTATATGCAAACAGCAAAGTATACTGTTCAAATAATATTATTATTACTGTACAAAAATAATGCTGCACTATACTACACTGCAAATTCATAATCCCCACTCTAGAATGAAGGTAAACTATACTCTATCTTCCAAGTTTCATCCACAATTATTTTCATTAACACCGTAATACAATGAGGTATCCAATATATAGCTATGGCATGCATCCACTAATGACACACACATACTCTATGATCTTACACTGTGTGAGCTTCTTCTTAACAGCCCTAAATTTTGGGATGCTTCTCTCTACTGCCAAATATAAGCCACATGTTAGGAAATCAAATAATGCACAGCTCAAGAGTACTTGTACAGAGGTCAGAGTTATGTACTGCATTACATGGAGACTTATGGCTATACTAACATGTGTATGTCACTTCATATTATGGCAGCCTTCCATGTGTCATGATTTTGAGATATTTTCCTACTAAAACTATTACATTATCGATGAACAGTAGTCATTCAGTGACCAGGGAATATACAGTAATAATGCCTGGCAACTTCTCTCACTTCACCATGATAAACCACTTACTGTATATTATAAGTTGGTAGAACTCCTGAAAACAGCAACAGTATCAGGCAGTAATGGTGACAAACAACCCTTTATAGGCAATACCAGTAAAATGCCTCTGTCGGTACGAGTGAGGCCATTTAAATACGAAAGCACTGAAATGTCGTCTTACATCCTGAGGATGCCTAGAGTATACTGATGGCTATCTACCTACCAAGTTTCATGCCTTTACGACAAACTGTCTGGCCTGTGGCCCTCTTTTGAATATTTTCGACACGCTGCACTTGGCATATGTCACATACACCACCTGGGTGTGATAAAACCTGTCAAAAACGAATCTTAAAGGATTGAGCTATCATATGGTGCAAACCACACAGTGATTGGCCCTATGGTTGCTGAGATATAAGCTATTCAAAAGCGTTACAATCAGGCCGGGCCAGGGTTGGTCTGGGCTGCCCATATGTGAGAACATGCCACTACTTGACAAGAGACATGCAAGGGCTTCACCCTCGTTTGTAACAACCTTGTACAATGGAAATAGTTACAACCCCTTTCTCCCATTCTATACAAACCCCCCCTGAATGCGAATGGGTACAACCACTTTCTCCATTCTATTTAACTTTGTACTGACTGGGTAGAGATACAACCCCTTTATCCCATTCCATCTCCAATCCCACCTGTAGAAGGAACTTGCGCTGGTTAGGGTTCTCGAAATCCAGTGGTCCACGAGCCACCCTGATGCTGACTGAGGACGAGCCTGACGCAACCTGTGGCTCCACACTGAACAAGCCTGACGCATCCACCAGCCGCACACTGAACACAGAGTTGGATCCCTGTACAGTATATAAATTACAACCATTAGTACACATCACTGAAGTAAATTTTACATCTATTACAACTTCTTTTTTGCTACACAAACAGTCCTTGATGAAGTCAAGGATGTTTATAAAAACATCACAGATTTTCTGTACCACAGAATAAACTTACAGATAGCAATGAACGTTTACATGGCAAGTTCTCTCTTTTATTTTGGACTTTAGGAAAAGAAAAATGACATTGCAAGGACCTGCTGTACTACAATCAACACTTCAAAATGAAAAAGTTTCAATCTGTCATGTAAAATGATTTTCAGGGATGAAATCACAGTTTTTTTTCAAAGCTATAGGTGACTGTTTTGACATCATAACCCAATACCCTTAAAGCCATCTTTCCAAACTCACCACATCAGTGTCCTGAACAAACATGTCAAGGTTGGGCAGAGGAGTCCCATCAGGTACATTCTCTGGGACCGAAGCACGATACTCCCGTTTGTTGAAAGTTGGTGGTTCATCATTCACATCACGAATGGTGATAGTTAAATCTTTCACAGTTTCTGTATCAGCAGTACCAACAGGACTGCCAGCTGCAATCTCATAAGCCTAAAACAAGAAAACAACACATGACAAAAGGTTTATTATATAGTACCTATACCTATTCAACATTCATTTAGTTCTTTGGGCATCACTGTGCCATCAGTGTCTCCCACAACTTATAAATAAGGGTGGAACTGTTTAACAAACTCTACTCACCTCATTTTCTATTCCTCCAACCTCCAGACTATCAAACTACATCTCGGCTCATTTTCTATTCCTCCAACCTCCAGTCTATCAAACTACATCTCTAAGTTTGCTTTCTTGTGCTCCCTTATTTTGTGTTCCCTTTTCCTTTACATGAACATGGGAGCACATTAGAAACACCCACACATATACACACATAAAACTTTAGCAACTTGTTTCTTCCAACATACCTTGACACTAAGCTTGACAACACCATCAGGTGACTGAAGAGCTTCCCTGTCTAGTGGCTTGGCTGTCCGCAGCTCACCAGTCACACCATCCAACGTGAAAAAGTCCAGTGGATCTTGATGGGAGATTCCATATGCTTTAATATTTAACCTGATTACAACTTTTCCTGTGCTCATCATTACTCTTAGGAACAGGCCTCGGCAACAACCACACACAGTCCAAACTCAGAGTATGAGCTAAGATTCTCACATCATTACAAACCTAAATAAATGTCAATAATTCATTTTTCCCAATATTTTTCAGCCATAAACTAAATACACTAAAATAAAATGTATTCAATGGATTATGGTAAGTACAGCAAAAAGACACCAACAGTGAGTTACTGTACTCACTTGTAACCAGCTTGTATCTGACAGGCCTGGGAGCACCTGTGTCACCATCAGCAGCCTGAAGAGTAGACACCAGAGTACCAATAGGGTCGTCCTCGGAAACTATGGCAGTGAGGGAGCCAGAGAAGACAGGGGGAGAGTTCTGCACATCCCTCACTCGCACCACCACACCCACACTCGACATCTGACCCCCATCCTGACAAAAATGTTTAAATCCATAATTTCCTAAGCAATCATATCTCTACAAACGCACTTGATGTCTGATACCCATAATGACATAAGGAAATTACTGTAAGTCCAATAAGTCCTGAGTACTGTATTCACACTGCTATGAATACATGAGGATGGTACAGGTACCCATATCACAATACATACACTTGGCATCTGACCCAATCCTGATTATATAGGTGTACTTACAATAGTCTTATGGATTCAGATCACTTCATCCGCACTCAACACTTGACCACCATCCTGACACTGTGGAGTTATGTGACAGATAAAGCTACCGCAAATTGACTTAGGACCTCCGCCCACAAGGTATTAAAAAACACAGAAATCACAGTATATCACAATGTTTGTTCATGAAATGCCATTCATTAATATGAAATCATGTTTCCTTTGTTTTTCAGGACCAGTTGGATGCGTTTTGGCATGGAATCACTTAGATCTCTAAAGTAATATAAGGACATTTCTTTGCACCAAACATGTCAGTTCAGTCTTGAGGTTGTCCAAATTGGGTGTCTCTGCCATGATTTTCTTCATCTTTGCCCTGCAGTTTTCTATCAGATTTAGATCCAGACTGTTACCAGGCCAGTCGAGGACCTGAATCCAATTATCCTGAAGCCATTTTGTCACCTTTCTTGACTTGTGACATGGAACTGAATCGTGCATGAAAAAGTTGCACTCAAGAATTGCAAAAAAGTTTAACAAATGATCTTTCAGAACTTGAATGTACCGGCCACCATCCATCATCAAGTTCTTAGAAAGAAAGTAGAGGCCTCTCCTTCCCATTTCACATGAGAAACACCCCCATACCATTACTGATTGTGGGTACTTTACAGTCAGCACCGTGTAAGCAGGGTCATATCAACTATGGTAGGCAGGGTGACGATCCTTGGCAGAATGTACCTGGAACACCTGAAACGTGCTTTCATCGGAAAACATAACTTTTCTCCACTCATCTGATATCCAGTGTGCATACTTCTTGGCAAACTGAATGCGCTGCTTCTTCATGCGGTCAGTGAGAAACGGTTTCTTGGCTGCAGTGCAGTTTGGCAAACCCAGCTCCTTCTGCAAGCAGTGCTGGATAGTTCGAATTGAGACGTCTTGTAACAGCTGGGGATGCAGTCTATTCAATTCTGCTGCTGTCAGTCGAGGATTCTTGATTACTTCCCTCTTCAGAAGTGTATCTTTACCTCTGGAAGTCGCCCTCTTCTTTCCACCGGCATGCTTGTACTCTGGTACGACATCAGGTGGCAGGCCACAAGCTGCAGCGAGAATCTTCATGACGGTCAAATTTGCGTGTCCAATACATTCACAAATCGTACTGACAGGGACATTATCCTGCCTCCATGCAATGATACGGACCCTCTCAGCCCTTGAGCAGTAGTTTCCAGGCATGACAACTTGACTCTAGGAATATGACAGGGCAAACAGTAATGCATACGAAAAAAAAGGGAGGTGCAAGCTTGGAGCGACGGGAACATATACTCCCACTCTCGCTTCTGGGCAAGCACCGACATGCTGAGTGTTTCACCACCTCCCGCCAACACCAGAAGAGTTGCCAGTTACTTCTTGCCCAAAAAATTCACTTCGCAGAGGTGGAAACACAGACAGACAACTCTCCCATAGCAATTCTGTGTGTAGGTCCTAACTCAATCTGCCATGGGTGTACTGTTATAATCATTTAACTCTTTATTACTGATCAAGTTCCCATGCTGCAGAATTTAGCATGCATGAGAAAGTGGGCACAAATGGATAAATCTTTTTCATATAAATGATCCATCCATCCATCCTTCATCTAATACTATGTTGCCCCATGAGGAGTGTAGGAGCCCATTTTCATTTTTGTTTTTGTAGGCCCTAACATGCATGCATGCGTCAGCCTTGGTCACCTAATGGCAGCTCTCCATGCTGCTCGATCCATGGCAGCCTCCCTGTTCAGTCCCTGAACCATGAGGTCACACTTAATGACCTCGTCCTGTGTCTTTCTCGGTCTACCCCTCACAACCCCACCCCCAATATTAACACCTCACCTTCTGCACCCAATTACCATTTCCCATCCTCTCCACATACCCAAACCATCTCAATCTACCTCTCCTCATCACAACTCCAATACACTCCAGTCCCATCCTAACTCTCAACTCCTCCATCGGAAACCCAGCCCCCCCAGGCCTTGAGCGTAGGGATGCACTGCACATCCACCTAATCATTGTCATTTCTGTACATCTGAGCCTGCAAATATCCTCTTCCTTTACTGCCCAGGTCTCACTACCATACAGCATCACACTCCTAACACATGCTGCATACAAAGACCCCTTTGCACACAGGCAGAGTCCTATCAATGTCAGGAGAGGCAACAGCTCCCTGAACTTCTTCCAACCACTTCTCACCCTAGCCACAGAGCTAGCTTTAGCCCCATCTCCAGCACTTAAAACATGTTCCAGGGCTAGACAAATTGGTCCTGACAGTTAAGATGAGAGTGAAGAGCCTCACTCATCCCTAAGTGGCATTACGTGAGCAATAAACTCCAACCACCCCTTGGATATAAATTTGCACTGGCTCAATCTAACTGGAGTGCCTTAACTACCCACTAAACCACCAGGTGCCATAATTTGGCTACCACCCAGCGTAGTAAATGGTAACCTGGTGCACAGGAAACCATTTGGCTTGTCACTCAGTGCAGAGTCACCCATAGGAAGAATGAAGAGGAAACAATGAAGGAAAGAAAGACTGAAGAGGGAGTGTAAAGTCACCAATTGGCAGATGGAAAAAGAATGAATGAAGGAAAGAAAGACAGAAGAGGAAGGAAGGACGAGAGGAAAGGGCAGACACCCAAGGCAGCACTAAATCGTCCTGATGGAAATAAAAAGGGGGGGAGGGGCTTTATACATTATCCTGAATAAAAGAACTGTTCTTTCTGTTATACTCTACCTGATCCAACAGGTATATGTTGTTGTTGCTGCTGTTGTTGCTTAACCCTGGCCTGACTGACTGAGCAGAAACAAACTTTTTCTTCCTGCCATGACCTACCGTAGCAATGAGGTTGAACTTATAGAGATTCCTGGCAGCATAGCTGAGGGGACGCCTGAGGATGATACTTCCAGAAAACTCACGTGCTGTTGCTTGAGTCGCTGCCACCCCAAACACGTCACAAGCATCATCACCCTGTAGAGGGAAAAACAAAAATATACTAAACCTACAGTAGGTAGGTTTTCTCATCACCGGTTCACAGAAAAAGATGATGCAAGGAGGTAAATCAACATCAACCACTAAATACTGTTGAATGATTCGACGATGTTTCGGTCAAACAGGGATATGGAGTTGTCACATAATGGCCACAATACCATTTCTCATGGCCATCACCATTTTCAGTTTACTGGTAATGAAATTTAGTTTTGACGGAATACATGTACCTGAACTGAACTAGTTCCAAAAGACGTCTTTTTTTTTGTTTATAGCCACTCACTCATGCTGGATACAGGAAGTACATTTTTTGTACCTGAGCCATTCACCCTGGCAATACTGCAAAGGTTGGGAAACACACCTCACACCTCAAAAGGCTGAGGCAATGGGTGGACCTGACTCCAGGTTTCACCATCAGACATTTAACTACAGTGGAATCTCCTAAATCCCGGCCTCTTGAGACTGGGCACATGCCGCAATCTGAGAATTCCGCAATTTAGAAATACAGTAATTAATCTTATGGGGAAAACTACTTACGGGTCGGTCACCATGGAAAAGTTGCCCCCCTGATCCCCAAACCTACATCAAACTGTTACCAATGAACACTAACAACTTTCATGCTTGGTGTGGGAGACAGGCGCAGTGATTGGCTTATAATAAGCGCAGTGCTTGAATATGATTGATTTAGTAACTGCCATGCTTGACTAAGATTGGATTATGCCCAGCAAGATGTGTAGACTTGAGGTAATGGTGACGCATATTACAAGAGGCATTGGAAAAGGATCACTTTTGATGGCTGCATCCGTGAATTTTGTGTAATTTCTGTGATTTACTATGTTCCAAACTTTCATGATGTTGCCGCACATTATGAATCTGCTTTTAGAACTGCGCAATTTAGGAGATTCCACTGTACTTCTGCTTGATGACACAACATTACATTTCACTCTTGATACCTTCAGACAAGTTTATACAGTTTAAGAGAAAACTTTCAAGCAAGAGGGAAAAGATAAAGTCTTTACTAACTACTGCACTGTACTACAGTATACTACAATGCATATCTCTATAAACTGATTTTAAATGTCTGGTAGTACCAAAAATAAAACAGAATTCACGTACAGTGGATCAAGGGGTTAAGGAAAGCGTGAGCAATCACCCCTGTGCAGCATTATGGTATGTGAACAATACACCCAAATCATCCCTAACAATTTAAACCCTCATGGCTCTTAACTCAGTAAATCGCCAAGTGGCCATTTTTTGGTTATACGATTACCACCTAAAGCAATAAATGGTTTCCTGTGAATTGTCACACAATGCTTACTCACCTGACAGTAGCACCACACTAAGTGAGTGGTTGGTTGGCATCCCCATATACCAAGTAATAATCATAATATTACTCACTGGAATACAGTCCTGTACTTAAATAAAAATCATCCCTTATTACATTACTTGACAACATGCTCAAGCACCCTGATTTTTGGCATAACTCTTGGTAATACTGTACTGTATCTTTTCTAAATTTCTGCTGACTTATGGTAAACTCACCTGCTGGATGGGCTCACAGGTGACCTTCATAGTATCACCCACAGTGTCAGAGTCGGTGAGACGCACACCAGGCAGCACTGTACTGCCAACGCTTACATCCTCCCCCACCATTGTCTCATATGGTGTCTGTCAGAAAGGGAGAATTTGACAGTCAGCTGGCCTTAATGAAGTTTATAGTCAGTGTGTTTTCATCTGATAAACCTGGGCTACTCTCACAACTTATTCACTGAGTCAAGAGTGTGTGAAATTTGAAGGTCATTAGTTATGAGATCAGAATTGAGTCTCCTTGATAAGCAGTCAAATCAACCTTTCAGTTCAATGAGGTGATGGGTAACACATGAAAATTATGGAACTACAGCAGTAAGAATCTTGTTATAATTATATATGGTTCTCTAAGGTTCAAACATCAAATTTATGTGCTAAACGTGCAATTTGACTTAGCTCGTGAAAGTTACCAGTAAAGACAAGGATTATGAAGGGCAAAGGAGAGGGGTGACATACAAATAATATGCCATCTTCAAATCTTGAACACTATTTGTTAGACTGTTACACATTTTCTTACATGAATGCAAATCTTCAAGTTAAAAGACTCATCAGTGCAGAGCAATGTATGTGCTGTACTTATACTGGCAAAAGTGGGAAGAAGTTGAATATACCCTAGAATGAATGGAGCAATGTCATCTAGACAACAAAATATATTTCTATATAACTATGTACAGGTAATCCTTATGTAACTTCACTTCACTGAAGGTTCCTTATTATTCAATGCTGATGACTTAATACCTCTATTTTACTATAAAATTTTTCATGAAACATCAAAAAGCAATGGGAAATTTGCACGTTTTTGTTACTTTAGCTCCAAAATCATAATCACGAAGCATGTTTCAGGTAAAATCATGTTGTGCCAGCACACATTTTAGATTGAGAGATAAACTGCCTCTACAGTATAACGAGGGGTACTACTTCTACACGGTGCTACAGAGAAGCAAACAGCTCAATTATTCTTGGTGAACTGACATGAATTACAGTAAACAAGTCTCTTATAACACCTGACTAATAATAAAATTCAGTACATTATGCTATATCATGACACCCATATGAATCACAAAAGCTCAACCATATCACTAATTCTAGTACAATACCACTATTACTGTACAAGAAAGGAAATAACCAAGAATAACTCACCTGCAGGAATTTTGGCGCATTATCATTGGTATCTAGAACAATGAGTGAGATGGGGACCCGCACCACGTTGTTATCCGCTCCCACCACTTCATCTTCTACTGTCACAACCACCCGCAGTGTGTCCTTCTCCTGCAACAGACAATAACCCAACAATCAGAATTTGCTGTCAGAAGTAGAAAATAAAATTAAATACATTTACTTTTTTCCCCTCACAATAACATGCCTTTGCCTCCTCAAACTGATGATGTATGCTTAATTTTATTCTTGCAATCTACAGACAACCGCATTTAACTTACAAAATGTCTACTGCACTGAAGAAATAAATGAAGACTATAGGATCCCCACAGTTTAAAAAATTCTCCCCTAAACTTGCACCTCACAAAAAAACATGACCGAATATCAAAAATGCAAAAACAAAAGATTTCTTTTCATGGTCAACTGCCATATAGACTTGTGTATCCAGAAATATTAGTCTCTCTCTCTCTCTCTCTCATACATTCACTCAAACCGCAATGACTAATTCACTGGCAGGCACACGTTCCCTCACAGACTTGCTAATAACCACACCCTCTCTCATTTCCTCTTCCTGTCAGGACACAATATGAATATCAACAATACTTCCAACATATCAGATAGCTACTGTAATGCCCTGTTCATTATCAGTAGCAGTAAAAGTAAGCACTGGGCAGTAAGGATTAAAATACAGAAACAAAACTTGAAACACTGAAATGAATTATGGTATTTCACTCACTACTCATTATGTGGTATAAACCCATTCATTGTTCATACCATTACTCTCCTCTGTATTGCATTAGTTTTATGTTCTTGATAGGATGAAGTTTAAAGTACTGTAAAATGAAAATGATATGTGTAACTGTACTGAACCTCTCTATCCATACCACCACTTCCATGTCCATCACCTCCCTGCATCATTCACATACCACTCTGCTATCTGTGCAGTATTCTCATATAGCACCTCCTTGTTCAATACACCATTCCAATGTACAGTACCTCCCTGTCTCTATAACACTCATATATTATCACTTCCATACCACCTCCCTGTCCATGTAACACTCTCAGGTATATACCACCTTGTCTGTGTACCATTCACGTACCTCCCTGTCAAGGGGCCTGACCACGGTGACGACTCCTGTGTATGCATCCACTTTGAGCTTGTCTGTGCCTGAGAGGCCAAACCTGACAGGGCCACCCTCTGGATCAGAACCTTTCAGTGTGTATACAGCAGCTCCAACGGGCGTGTCCTCACTCACCACGTGCAGGTTCATGTCTGCCGTGAAGGAGGGAGGCAGGTTGGCTGACACACCTGGGGAGGGAGAGTCACTGATGAATAGGGATGAAAGGTATTGACAGGGTGAGACGGAGGATCCTTACCAAGTAAGGCAGATGGGTAGGGAAGGAACTGTTCAGCTTCATGCCTGCTGCAGAGGGAGACAGGCTGAGAGATGCCTGGGAAGGGGGAATGAACAGGGAAGAGGATTATGAAAGGGAGGAAAATGTTGATAAGCTGGGAAGATGGGAAGAATGGGAAGGTGAAGATCAGCAGGGATGACAAAGAAGCAAGAAAGGGAGGAGAATGTTGCTGAGGCAGAAAGGTAGGGGGGAAGGGAGCAGAAAAACAGGGAGGGAGGGAAGGGGAAGAAGAAATAGGGGTAGACAAAAAAGAGGAGGAAAATAAGGGAGTAGATAAGTAGGGGAGAGGTTAGAAGAGTAAGGGTAGGGCCAGAAAAGTAGAAGAGGGGGCTGAAAAGCAGGGAATGGGCAGAACAGTTGGAGGGAAGGGCCAGAAAAGGACAAAGCAATGGAGAGAAAGGTCTTTGTGGTCAAATGAGTTACCCCTTCACTAAGTGGTGTCCCTGATGCTTAATAAAACTGACAGACACCAGCACGAAACAAATGTGTTCACCCTCATCAAACTGTATGGAATGGATTGAGGTTAGTATCCGAAGATAAAAACATTAATTTTTAATTATGCTAAGTTTAAATATACTGAATGCTAAGATATATCGCATTTACCTAATCATTTATCTGTACAGTTACTTACTTATTCTGTCATAATTTTACTTCCCATCTGTTTATCGAAGTGCTTTATATTTACCGTACTTAAATTTTTCTAGGAAGATGGAAAGGGTAGCCGTCGCGTGGTGGCAACAATACAACCAGCCGTCTCTGCTATCCAGTTATAAAAAACGACCCTCAACTCCCCCCTCCCCCTCCCCATGAGAGGGGGATGGTGTAGTGTGCAGGTGAAGAGCAAATTCTGCCTGCAGGTTACCGATTCACATTCAGATGAGCCTACTACTACTACTACCACCACCATCATAATCTGCATTGCTGGAGGGTAAACTAGTATGAAAATGGATGCGAGTGGGCAGCACAGGGCGTTACTCCCCTACCA
>NC_137021.1:3442500-3482500 GCF_032717465.1 Coenobita brevimanus
AAAAATGAAGAGAAAGCTAGACAGAGATTATAAACAAATACAGAGATTGACAGACACAGAGACAGAGTTGATAGACAGATAGAAAGATTATTGAGAGAGAGAGAGAGAGAGAGAGAGAGAGAGAGAGAGAGAGAGAGAGAGAGAATAAAGCAAGAATGAAGAGAGCGAGCAAGTTCCGGTATAGTCTTCCACTCTGCCAGTTCTAAGTACACAAGAAAAGTGGTGGCTCATTTCCTGCTCCATCTAGTATATATAAAAAAAAAAAAAAAAATCAAATAATATACAAAAGAAATGAGAAATATCAAAAATCGTCTGGGTGTAGATTTTCAACTGCGTCGAGGTGGTGGATGGGTTATTTCATTATGCGGCTGGGTACTCTTGCCTCACCTGTCCCTACCCCCATAAGGATATTGGTCTGGAAGGGAGCCAAAGTGTAGGTTTAGCATGACTGGTTTCTCATCATGGGAGTATATAATAAGAGAGAAGAGGGGAGGAGAGGAGAGGAGAGGACAGGACAGGAGAGAAGAAGAGAGGAGGGGAGATGAAATGAGACGAGAGGAGAGGAGAGGAGAGAAGTAAGAAGAGACGAGAGAAGCAAATGAAGGGAGCAAAGATGAGGAAAAAAAGAATAAATACAATAAGAGAGAGAGAGAGAGACAGAGAGAGAGAGAGAAAATACCACACCACAGTCTCACATCCTCCACCTCTTAATTTATACACCCAGGTATATAATGTACTAATAAATCAATTACACATTATTTCACGCACTCAGCTATTCAATTCCAGCAAACGTCAGACTATACGGTATTTATCAGGTAAGGGTAAGTCACGGGGGCCTGTGTGTTAAATGCTGATAGTCAGGTAACAAGAGCTCCCACGTAAAGCTAGTATGCATGGGAGGGATGTGTTTGAAATTTGCTGTGTGTGTGTGTGTGTGTGTGTGTGTGTGTGTGTGTGTGTGTGTGTGTGTGTGTGTGTGTGTGTGTGTGTGTGTGTGTGTGTGTGTGTGTGTGTGTGTGTGTGTGTGTGTGTGTGTGTGTGTGTGTGTGTGTGTGTGTGTGTGTGTGTGTGCTGTAGGTTTCATGGTTTGAGTGAAGGTTAATTTCAATCTTTCAACAGGACGGAGGTTGGAAAGTGTCGCCTTCACGTGGTGGCACCGATATAACTAGGCGGTGGGGCTGCCTGGGTATACAAACGTCCCTCAACTCCCTCCCCATCCCCTCAAAAAGCAAGATGGTAGACTGCAGGAAAAGGGCAACTTCAGCCCGCAATCCACCATGAGGTTCACATTTTCAGACCAGACTAGGGCTACAAATACTATTCTCCAGTATTAGCGTTGCGTTGCTCCCATATACCTGAAGACTAGCGACGCAAGTAAAAAGGAACAGGCAAGGAAAATGCGTTAAGAGCCTCATGACCTCGTGTGAAGTCGACTCTTGGTACCACTACGAATTCTAGTTCCAAAAGGAATGATATTGCAAGCACTGGGGTGGTGGTGGTGGTGTAATCTGGGTCACTGCTGAATTTCTTGTAAGCATTCAGCGTGCATTGTTGCAAGTTGCTGCTCGTCCCATTTTTCTTTTCCTTTTTTTCGTACCCTTTTTTTTTTTTTTCATCAGAATCTTCATGGCCATTATGTTCGTTTTCAAGGCCTAAGAATTTTGCTCTTGGACTTTCATTGACTATTTTCACAGTTGCCAAGCTTGTTATCTTACAGTGTTACTCGTGCTTCAGAATCATGATATACTACTGCTAATAATAATAATAATAATAATAATAATAATAATAATAATCCATCCATCCATCATCCAATCCTACATTGCCCCATGAGGTGCGTAGGAGCCCGGGGCTAGGCAGTTGGTCCCGACATTTAAGATGAGTGAATAATAATAATAATAATAATAATAATAATAATAATAATGGCAACTCAAACAAGAATAATAATAATAATAATAATAATGACCATAAACATCATCATTTTTCAACATACTTCAGTACCTTGTCTATACGTGTTCGTGCGCCTGTCTGTTGTTTACTTCTTCCCTCACCGAAAAGAATAAAATAAAAATAAAAATAAAAAAAAAGCAGTGGGAGGGAAGCATCCTGGAGTTTCCCATGGAGGACTGTCCTACTTACACCTCCTTACCGTGTGTGTGTGTGTGTGTGTGTGTGTGTGTGTGTGTGTGTGTGTGTGTGTGTGTGTGTGTGTGTGTGTGTGTGTGTGTGTACCTGTGCGGCTACGTGAAGTGTACCGTAACAAATGTGCCTCTTGTTACCTAAAATGAGGTCGTTCTACAAACACACATGAATAAAAACAGTAAGAAAGTGAATACGGGCTGCTCTCATACACCCTGCGTCTAGTACGGCGAAGTAAAATGCAAAACCACGCCAATTTTACATTATGAAAGAAATTAGTTATTCTGTTCACCGTTTTCAGCATAGAAGAGAGCTCTAGAAATAAAGAGATTAATAAAGTAAAATAGAAGTGTGAATTATTTTAAGATTATATATATTTCTTCTTGTTTCATTTCAGCCAGAGAGAGCTATATACTTTCCGTAGTCGAAATATATATACACACGAGCACAAGAACAACTGCCTTGAAAATAATATAATGACTGAGGGTACACACACACACACACACACACACACACACACACACACACACACACACATGACCGCAGGTGCAATCTAGGAAGTCAGTCAAGGGTGGTAAGCGCTGGCGGGGTCTGGCTACACTAAAATGACGTCAACATCACTCCAGGCCACACACACACACACACACACACACACACACACACACACACACACGTACAGAACTGTTGCATCACCACCACCATCACCATCACTACCACCACAATCATCACCACCACCAACCACCACCATTATCATCATTATCACCACACATTAACCCAACACAGAATCAGATTAGTGCATTAACCTAACCAGTACAAAATCACCCACGCATAACACAGGTCTACAAACACATAAGCAAGCAAACACCCTGCCTTGCTGCCTACCTGACCATAACAAGTTGTCTCTGCAAACAC
This sequence comes from Coenobita brevimanus, assembly GCF_032717465.1. Classification (NCBI taxonomy): domain Eukaryota; kingdom Metazoa; phylum Arthropoda; class Malacostraca; order Decapoda; family Coenobitidae; genus Coenobita; species Coenobita brevimanus. The sequence goes on from NC_137021.1 coordinate 3,445,549, forward strand.
CATAGCCTCTTCCTCTTCCACTCTCTCGCTTCCTGTCTTTGCACCGTATTTATGGACTTTATTGAGCGTAACCACGTAAGAAAACAGGCTAATATATTCTTATTATACACAAACGGTGTGTGTGTGTGTGTGTGTGTGTGTGTGTGTGTGTGTGTGTGTGTGTGTGTGTGTGTGTGTGTGTGTGTGTGTGTGTGTGTGTGTGTGTGTGTGTGTGTGTGTGTGTGTGTGTGTGTGTGTGACTAACGGGAATAAAGTTAGCAGTAACTGCAACCCAAGATTCATCTGAACGTGAACTCGGTAGACTAAAAATTGATGCTGCCTCCCTCCTGCAGTCCATCACCCTCTCCTGGGTTTGTCTTTTCGTCGGTTAAGGACGCTTCCCAACACCTCTGCCGAAGCGATTTATTTTGCTTATTACACCTTACTCTCCTCCAAGATCGCCATACTCTGCACAAATAACGTACAAAAGGATAATAACTAGCCATATCCAAATTAAATTGATAAGGAAGAGGTGTTAGGGAGCTTCCTTAACCGATTTTACGAAAGGACGCAACGGATCCGACCACTTATACCCATGCCACCGCGTGAAGGCGTCCCACCCCAGTCTACAGCAGGAGACAGCAGCAGCGGAAGTGGAAGCAGGTACCGATATCGAGTTCATCAAGGGAGGTGAGATGCCTGCGGTACAGTATGATAATTATCCAGCAGCATTCCTTCACGCATAACATTCTTGCTTCGACAGACAAAGATAGATGGATAGATATATAGATAGCTAGATGTGACTGATAGACGGACACAAATATGAATGGACAGATTGACAGATGTGAATGATAAACTGACAGGCAGACACACACATGGACAGGGACAGACAGATACTTAGATACAGATAGAGAGAGCTAGACAGACATGTATAGATAAATTAGACATACAGACAGACACACGACAGCAATACCAAAAACAGAAGTATGTGTCGATTTCAATAAAGGATATGACACACAATGCCATCCAATTATCAGTCAGCGCTTCTTCACCCATTACACCACTGTCATTCTTGCTTCATCACATTCTTGCCTCATCACACTCACCGGGGCATCATCTTCATACTTTCTCCCCAACCGGTGAAGGGGGATTGGCCATCTGCTGCCCATTTTCGTATCATCTTTTAGTGCTTGGTCATGACGGGACAACGTGAAATGAAAAGTGAAAGGGAGAAAAAAAAAATCGCCCCCTCTAGTAATTTGCATTTTGATTTGCAAGAAGAAAAAGAGACAAGGGGAGTCTAAACTCTCTCTGATTGCATGTTCACGTCCATTATCCATCTGTCTATCTATCTATCTATCTATCTATCTATATCTGCGTCTGTCCCCTATGAATGCATGTATGTATGTATGTACCGGTAGGTATGCATGTTATTTATTCACCTATCTCCCTAAATTGTATCCTTTCTCCCTTCCCTTCTTCCTTTCAACTCTTTCTACTATAAAATTACACAACGAAATTTTGCACAACTGTCCATTACTCTTTCTTTCCTTCTCTCTCTCTCTCTCTCTCTCTCTCTCTCTCTCTCTCTCTCTCTCTCGAACAATCAGTCATTCCGGCAAGCACGTTTCCCAGGCAGGTCTCGCGATAATGGAGTTCAAGCGCGTTCGAGTCTGGGATCCCATGCAATAACGAATCCACTGTGGAAGACACGGAACTTTTAAATTAACCTATGACGTGACTGGAAAGGCGATTGGATTCTACCCCCCCCCCCCTGCGTTCCCGCCAATCAGATGACTTGGTAAAACGAGTGAAGAAGAGTGAAAAGGTGTTTTAATTTCACGTCAGTTCCCAAAATTCTTCGAGTGATATCAGTTTCTTTTTTCATTTTTCCCCATTTCAACCTTCATGGGGCACTGGTTAAAGAAAGAGGAAGGAACCAACCGCATCCTGTCCACACACACACACACACACACAACGTTCACATTATAGACCTCACGTAGTATAGTTTATGTAACTGTAATTCTCTCTCTCTCTCTCTCTCTCTCTCTCTCTCTCTCTCTCTCTCTCTCTCTCTCATTGGCTGTTAGTTCTAGTCTCCGCGAAGCTACAAAAAAAAAAAAAACTTACTGGAGGGAGAGAGAGAGAGAGAGAGAGAGAGAGGGGGGGAGTGATGGGGGTGCGGGAGGCGTGCGTGTTACTCGTATTCTGCGGCTAAAGCACGGGAACACAATAGCATGTGGTAATTTTTTCTTTGTTCAGCATAAAATCACCCGTCATGTAGCAGGCAGGTGTATACAGAGCCACAGATGATAAGAATAATCATAAGTACCATAAAGATTCTTAATAATAATAATAATAATAATAATAATAATAATGCTGATGAGGGAACATGTCAGCGTTCACCCAAGGCCACCCCTCTATCCCCTAGCAACAACTCATCTTATGATGCTTCTAGTACTTCCACTACTACAACTACTACCGGTAATACAATGGCTTCTATCAACTAGCACAAGGAGACAGCAAATGATGGAAGGGGTGGAGCACGGAGGGAGGAGAAGGATGGGCATGAGGAGATAGGACGAGGAGGGAGGGAGAGAAGGGTAAAACGAAGCAGGAGAGGAAGGGAGGGTTACATGGAGAGAGGGAGGGAGGGAATGGTACAAGGAGGGAGGGAGGGAGGGAGGGAATGGTACAAGAAGGGAGGGAGGGAGGGGTACAAAGGGACAGCACAGGGAGGAAGGGAGGAGGGAATCAGGAGGGAAATGAGGAAAGAAGGTGGAAGGGAGATTGTAGCTAAGGATGGGAAGGAACGACAGAAGTAAATATAACGAGGGATGGATGGGAGAAAAGAGGGGAAGAGAGAGGGACGAGGAGAGAGAAAGGAATAAGGAGGGTACAAGACAGCGAGCAGTAACGTCAAAAAGAAAGAATAAAGGGGGCAGAGGATATAAGATGGGGAGGACGAGTAAAGCAAAAACAAAAAAAGGGAAGAGAAGGGAAGGGAAGGGAAGAGAAGAGAAGGCGCACAAACAGCAACAGAAGTGTAGATCCATTCGTTGCTGTTTGGTATAGAGAAGGTTACAACTAACAAAACTAATCTATCAGCTAAAGACAAGGATAGAAAAGCAGGAAGAGAAAGGAAAGGAAGGGAAGGGAAGGGAAGGGACGAATGCAGGGAGGGTAGGATCGAAGGAGATAGCAGAGGAGTGGGAGGGAGGGAGAGAGGGAGGGAGGGAGGAAGGGAAAGGGAGAGGTACAATGGAGGGTAACGGTATACCTAGGAAGCGGTCCGGCAGGTGAGGGAAGATTAGGCCACACAGGTGAAAGGGGTGAGGGGAAGTGGGAAAACGAAGAAGAAAGAGGGAGGGGAAGAGGAGAGAGGGAGTGAGAGAAGAAAGAGGGAGGGGGAAAGGAATGAGAGAAGAGGCAATGACGGGGTGTGAGAGGAGAGTGAGGAGAGAGGGGGAATGAGAGAAAAGGAGAGAATGGAGGATCTCGTAAAAACATAAAGGAAAAGGAAATGAACCAATGACTTGAGAGAGAGAGAGAGAGAGAGAGAGAGAGAGAGAGAGAGAGAGAGAGAGAGAGAGAGAGGTGCGCCAGAAGAATGTAGAGAGGCATGGAGGTGAAGGCTACAGAAATGCGTTAACGGGAGGAGGGGAAAAGTCAAGGGGAAGGAGTAAGGGGTGAGGGGAGTGTGGATGGATGGAGGGGAGTGTGGATGGATGGATGGACAGGGAGCTGGAAGGATTCACGGACAAGCGTTTGGACAGGTTAGACAGAGATTTGTAAGGACAGAAGAAAAGATACTGGAAGAAAATAAGATAGGGAAAAAGGTACACTGAGGTTAAGAATGACTATTATCTATATCTATCTATCTAACGAGAGAGAGAGAGAGAGAGAGAGAGAGAGAGAGAGAGAGAGAGAGAGAGAGAGAGAGAGAGAGAGAGAGAGAGAGAGAGAGAGAGAGAGAGAGAGAGAGAGAGAGTATGAAGGCAAAGTGAAAGGAGTGAAGATTCGAAGAGTCAGATGAGGAAAAAGTGGAAAAGAAACCAGACAAAGAAAGCAGAGCAAAAGAGAGTGGAGGAGAAGAGAGCAGAGAGGAAGAACTGAAGGAGGGACTGGATGAAGACAATGACGGGAGACAGTGGATGAGGACAAGAGTGAAAGGTATAAACTGAATGAAGACTGAGTGGAAAGAAGATATTAAGGCAATGAAGAAAATAAAGAATCGATGAGGACAAAGTAAAGAAGAAAACAATGGATGAAGACAGTGCATAAGAACAGAATGAATGAAGACAGTGAATGAGAAGAAAGTACATTAAGGCAGAGTGAAGGATAGAATGTATGATGATGATGAAATGAAGAAAAGAATGTATTAAGGCAGACTTAAGAAGACCAGATTGGACGAAGACAATGAAGAATAACAGACTGGAAGAAGAAAGAAAAGAAATGACTGGTTTAAGACAGAGCGAAAGACAAGAGCCAGTGATGAAGACAAGGAGAGGATGTGTGAGGCTTAAGAAAGGAAGGGGGGAGGAAGGGAGGGAGGGGGGGGAAGAAAGGGGGATGCATGCTGGAGGAGGGGGAGTATAGAAGGGGAGGTAGGAGGAGGTACACAGATGAAACAGGTGAAAAGAACAGGTAAGAAAGACGAAACAGATGAGGAGGAGAAGGGCATGGGAGAACATGTGAGAAAGGGGAAAGGGGAGGCGAAGAGGACAAGGGGAGAAGAGAGAAGGCAAGAACAGGGAGAGGAGGGGGCAATTAAGGAGTGAGATAAATGTGAGAAAGGTGATGGGGGGCATGTGAGGAGGAGGATGTAGGATAAGAAGGTAATGAGAAATAAACAGGTGATGAAGGAAGTGGGAAGGGGAGGGAGGACAGGTAAAAAGAGTGGTGGGGCACAGGTGAAAATGGGGGAATGGGGGAGGAGGGGCACAGGTGAAAATGAGGGAATGGGGGGTAAACTGACCACTTTCTCCCTGGCACACTCCGGCCCAACACCCATGCCCAGAAGTCTGCCGGTTACCACGTCCTCTTCTGCCACTTTCAACCCATCCACCTGTCACCGTCTATTAATTTTCCTATTACTTAGTTATCTATCTATCTAATTCTCGCAAATGTTTAATCATCGTTGTTCACCAAACCCCGTCTTTTGCTATGGGTGGCTGTGACAAAGCGACCTCCTACCAAACCCACACCACACACCTTCATTCCTTCATTCCACCCCAACCTCAACTCTATCATCATATACCCTTGCATCGAATATGTTTCATTCTATCCCACACCCTCTCCAAACTATAGACTTATCATTTGACTATCTACCCACTGTGACCTCTCCTACATTCTATCCCAACTGCCTTTCAATCCAGTCCCAACCCTGCCAAAACTACTAGCGCCTATCCTTTCCCTTATACAACCATTCCTTCATTCTATCCTAAGCTTTACATTCATCTTCATAATTTCCAATCTGATCACTTCTTGCTCCTCTACCAAAGACTTCATCTTCCTTTTTGCTCAGTTGTTTGCATATCATACTGTCTTTGCATGATTTTATCATTCTTTTTATTGCTTTTCTTTCCAAACTTATCACCACCATATTCACATTAATATAAACAGAGTTGCTGGATCCTGAAAAAAAATTATGTCCAGCGAAAATGGGCCAAGCATCCATTCAATCACCATTCAAGCTTTCGAAATTCTCTACTCCACCCAATATATTTTCGCCGTCACAACCCCTGCCGCACCCTGCCAGTCCATGCCCTGCCCCTCTACCCAAAACAACACATTCCATTCTGCTCATTTGGTAACATCCCGTCCTATCTCTGTCAAGACACACACCTGTTTTCAACTCCTGCCATACTCTGCCCTTTCCTCTGCCTGTTCGTGCCCCATATATCCCCCTCCCTGCCACCCAAACCCCACCCCTGCCATACCCTGTCAAATACATCCCTCTTATACATGCTACAACAATTTTAATAAAGACAACAATCTTAATAAAGAAACGAAAGAGTTATTATGGAGAGACAAGTTTAATAGGAAGAGTAGACAATTTTAGGCCAGGTTGAAGCAGACAGCGTATATCTTAGACCCGTATTTACGTCAGTTAAGAAAGCTCCCAAAAACCTCTTCCTTGGCGATTTATTTTTGGATATGGCGGTTAATATCTTTTTGTACGTCATTTATGCAGAGTATGGCGATATTAGCAGGATTTATGTAACACAAGATAGGACAGTAAAGTGTAATAAACCAAACAAATCGCTCAGGAAAAGGTGTTGGCGGCCTCCTCATCCGTAGTCCCCCTATGCCCAGTCAAACCTGTTCTCCCGGATCCCTTGTCAACCCCACCCCTACCACGCCACCCTCCTCTGCTACCCCTGCTACTCTCTCTCTCTCTCTCTCTCTCACACACACACACACACACACACACACACACACACACACCAACCTCTACTACGCCTGTCGAATCCCCCCTCCTCTCTCTTTCTCTCCTTTTTTTTTTTTTCTCCCCTCTGCTTGCGGTAAATTCTGCTTTTACGTCCGATTTAAACTCTCATTCTTTCGCTGCGACTGTCCCGTTACACCGAAAGAGAAGAAAAAGAGGACGAGAGAAAAAAAAGGGGAGTGATGAGGAAATACCGCTAGAGGGTACTTGTAGACAGGGGGGAGGGCGGAGGGGGGGTTGTAGGTGAGAGAGAGAGAGAGAGAGAGAGAGAGAATTATAGTCTCTCAAGCATCTCTTTCTAAACCGATATTTCAAAGTAAGTCTCTTCACCTGAACATAATCGTCTGACCCTAGCGAGTGTCAAACAGGAAAAACGCCCTCGTACTGAAGGGGTTAACGTCCATCTGCTGACATAAACCTGCTAAATCCAGGAGAAAGGTAAGCGGAGAGGCAGGGGGGAAAGCAGACAGACATGTAGGAAGAAGCAGACGCGAAGGATGGAGATTTAGCAGAAGGAACTTACTGGGGGAAGAGAAAGTAGGAGTTTGGGATGCAGGGGGCGTGCAGGAGGGAGGAGAAAGGGGAGAGAGGGAGAAAGGTGTTGGAGAGGAAAGGGAGAAGAGGGGGGGTAGGAAAAAGAGAGGGAATAGGAAAAAGAAAGTGGGGGGAAGAAGGAAGAAAAGGTGAGGGAAATAGTAAGAAGAAAGGAAGAGGTATGCAAAAGGAAGAAAAGAAGACAAAGACAGTAGGAAGAAAATGAAAGGAGACAGCAGACACAGGAGAGGGAGGGAGTTGGAAAAGAGATGAGAGAGGGGGAGTAGAAAAATGGAAGTGGAGGGAAGTATGATGAAAAGGAGAGGGAGATAGTAAGAAGTATACAGAAGGAAGAAAAGACAAAAACAATAAGAAGAAAATGAAAGGAGGCAGCAGGCACAGGGGAGGGTGGGAGTAGGAAAAAAATGAGAGGGAGGGAGGGAGAGATGAAGCGATAGGAGGAAATATAAGTGAGAGGAGAGAGGGAGGAGAAGGAGGGTGAGGGACCAGGTGTGGGGTCCAGTGTTGGTCATGCAGCTGACATTTCCGTTCACCTGCTTAGACCCCTTCCCTGCCCTCCCCTCCTATCCCATTCTCTCACATCCCATCCCTTTCTCTCACATCCCATCACCTTCATCCATTCTCTCCTGTCCCTTTCTTTCCTATCCTCCCCACCCCCTTCCTCTCTTTCTCTTTCCTCCCATCCCTTTCTCTCTGCCCTTCCCTTCCACCCTTATATCTACCTCTCCTCCCCTTCCCCTTCTTTCCCACCTATTTCTCTCTGTCCTCCTCTCCCGTCTTCTCCCTTCTGTCTGTCCTCCCCTCTAATCCCATCCCTTTCTCTCTGTCTACCTGTACATTCCCTATCCAAAGCTTTCCCTTCCCCCTATCCCACCTCCTTCCCGCCTCAGCTTTCCTTTCACCTTCCCTGCTTCCCGTCCTCTCCTGTCCTTCACTCTCTTCACATTTACTCTCTCCCTCATCCCCCTGTGTGTGTGTGTGTGTGTGTGTGTGTGTGTGTGTGTGTGTGTGTGTGTGTGTGTGTGTGTGTGTGTGTGTGTGTGTGTGTGTGTGTGTGTGTGTGTGTGTGTGTGTGTAAGGTTACGTAAAACAGCAGTGAACACAGTAAGTAGTTAATTCCCATCAACAAACTTTTCCAAGCAACAGCCTGGTTCGAATCTATTAACCCCATCTCCCCTCCCCTCCCCTCTCACTACCTCTCCCCTCCCTATCCACCCTTTCTCTCCCCTCCCTGCCTTGGCATATCTTTACTCATCCATAGCAATCAAAATAAGCCAAGTTTAGCAAGGTCTCTCTCTCTCTCTCTCTCTCTCTCTCTCTCTCTCTCTCAAGCAAGGAAAATGACTGTGAAAGAAACAAAAGCCCAGTGGAGATGCTTGGTGTAGACTGGGAGAGGGCCGTGACGTCATCCTCCCACACTGCACCGCGGACATCAGAAGAACCACAGGCGTAACGTGATGGCAATGGATTTTATTTTCTCTTTCAAATCAAGAAAAAAATTGATTGTGCACCTAAAATGGCAGGAAAAATCACCCAAAACGCACACACGTACATAACCGGTACACATGCAAATATAAACGCTCACATGTATGCATAGTTATATACACACGTCACCACTAAGGTAGGCTACACAAACGCGGGAAATTCGTGACTGGCTTTGGGACTGTTTCACACACAGACACAGACACACACAGACACACACACACACACACACACAACTTATTGGATATTCTCACGCGAACAAATTCTCTCACAATAGATAATATTACACACACACACACACACAATGGACGCACACATACTATCCATGGACACACACACACACACACACACACACACACACACACACACACACACACACACACACTCAAGATACAAGAGGTCGAACAAGCAAACTTTCACCGTCTGGGTGCGTTTTTAGAATGTCCTCTGTGTGCGAACGAGGCTGTCTGTACGTTAGTGTATAGTATGTATGTGTATGTATGTGTATGTCTGTATGTATGAACCGGCATGTAAGTACGCTGGGGTTCTAATTTGTGTGAACATGAATGGCTGTACGAGTGTGCTTAGTTGTGTGTGTGTGTGTGTGTGTGTGTGTGTGTGTGTGTGTGTGTGTGTGTGTGTGTGTGTGTGTGTGTGTGTGTGTGTGTGTGTGTGTGTGTGTGTGTGTGTGTGTGTGTGTGTGTGTGTGTGTGTGTGTGTGTGTGTGTAGGCTACTTATTCACACAATCATGTCTTAGCAATATCTTCCCATTTCCAGTTCACTGATCAAGTATGCCATTGCCACCCAGCTCTCCTTCCCTCACTCAGGAAGTGGCATATTCCGCCTAAATTTTACCCTCTGAATGCGACTTACGTGTTCTGCATTTTATTTCGCATTGCTCAAGAGAATCCCAGGGCAGACCGAAACTGCTGCAGGCAATCTTCATAATAAAAACGACTTTAATATGGGTTTAACTTATCCATTTACCTTTATTTCTCTACCTCCTGCCAGATGCCTTAATCTCGTATGGAGTGGTTACAGACATATCGCCTCCACGTCCCCCCATCCTTCGCTATTTGGCTGTCTTCCTCCAACTCATACGCCTCTCTCTCATACATCTCTCAAGTCCATCCCTGCATCTCACCTTGGTCTCCCCCTCCATCCCACTCACTGGATATCCATTCCACTGACTATACGCGTTTAGTAAAGGCTCTGAGAAATCAAGCCAAGACGTTGGTTTCTAGAACGTATTTACGTTTTCTTCTCCGTCGTAACTTGGATTTGTTCTTGAAAGACAAAGAGAATATACATTTTTTTCCATGTATCTTGGTTTTTCTCCAAAAACAAATTTTAGTTACCGGTACGAGAAAAAAATATACCATGAGTCTTTTTACTGCAGAAAGGACTGGAAAAGAAGAGAACAAAAACTTTCCCTGCTTCTTGCTCTACCTATATATTAAAATGTTACTTACGGGAGGGTATCAATCGAGTGTCTATTAGGGAATGTGGGTCCTGGTCTATCGGTCTACCTGCAGTTAAGTGAAGCCCAGGTTGACAACACACACTTCCGGCCCGTCACCGTTTACCAGGGAGGCAGTCCGTGGTTCCTGATTGGCTTCCGCTGCCTCTGATTGTCTGCTGTCTCCCTCTATGACTGTCTCCCTCTGGTTCTCTTTGTTGTCCCCCTGTCTATCTCCCTGCCTCTTGTCTCCCTCTGGCTCTCTCTGTTGTCCACCCTATCTCATGTCCGCCACCCTGACTGTCTCTGTCGCTGTCTTTCTGGCTGCCTTTGTCTGCCTGTCTAATGCCTTCCTTTCTATTTGTCTCCCTTTTTATTCTGCTGGTTGGTTTTGTTGTTCCCATGTCTGTCTGTCTGCCTGTCTCTTCCTCTGATGGTCTTACTCCTGTGATGGTCGTCCACTCTCCCACTCTCACCGTGTTTCTTGTCCCTGTCAAACTGCTCTCCTTTTATCGCTGTTTTCTTTTCTCCCTTTCTGTTTCCCTTTACCGTCTCATGTTCTGATTAGGTTCTCTTCCTGTATTGCCTCCCGGTCAGTCAGTCTTCCTTTCCACCAGTCTGTCTTTACTGCCTCACTGTCTGTCTGTTTTCCTCACTACCATACTTTGTCTTTTTGGGTCTTGGGACTCTTGTTTTCCTCGACACCAGTATTTCTTTTTTTAGTTTGTTTTCGTCTTTACTTCCCTGTCTTCTGTTTTTGTGCCTCTGTCTCCACATGTATGATTGCCTGTCTCGGTACTTGACACTATCGATGGTCTCTCTCTCTCTCTCTCTCTCTCACCCATTTCTCCATTTGCTCCATCTCTTCCCTTCTTCCATTCCATTTCCCCTTCCTTCTCTCCTCTTCCTCTTCCCTCAAAAACTAAGAAGCATTTGAGGAGAAAGCTGAACTCGACCGACCTTTGGGGAGGGGAAAAATGAGGAAAAAAAAATGTATATAAAGAGACAGAAGGGAAAGGAGAGAAGAATGGATAGGTGGGGGAGAGGAGAAACGGGAGGATGAGAAGGAGAGAGAGGAGAAAGAAGGATGAGAGAGAAAGGAGAGAAGGAAGAATGAGAAGGAGAGAGGAGAGAAGGGAAATGGAGGGGAAAGGGAGTCAGAGGGGTGAAAAAAAGAAGATAGGAAAGGAGAATGGAGAGGAGCGTGAGGGGGGAGAAAAGGAAGGAGAATGGAGGGGGGGGGGAAGATGAGAGAAGAATGGGGATGGGTAAGGGAAGAGGGGAGAAGGATGGGGATGGGGAGAGTAAGGGGTGAAGAGAGGCGAGGGAGGAAAGGAGAGGAGAGAGGTGGGAGGAGATGAGAAGAAAAGCGATGGTGAAAGAAAGAGGTAGATGACGGAGCGAAAGGGAAGAGGGAGAAGACGGAGGTGACAGGAAGCAGAGAGGGGTGAAGAAGGGGAGGTGGTGAGAGGAGAGAGAGGGAACGGGGAGGGGGGGTAGGTGAGGGGGTGAAGTGAGTGCGTCTACCCCACGGGACTGTGGTGAGGTTATGTGCAGTTTTTACGCCCCCTGTACGCCAATCACCAAGACGCAGATACACTCACTACGTCACTCGAAATACAGTCACTACAACACTCGAAATACACTCACTACAACACTCAGCAATACAGTCACTGTTAGTCAATACAACACTCACTAGTACAGTCACAGTTATTACACTCAACAACACAGCCACAGATACAGCCACTATCACACTCACATCCAGCCACTACAACACTCCCCTTCAATGTTATTCCACTCACATCCTGATTCATAATATTGTACAGTACATCACTCCATCCAACAGTCATTCTCCAGTCAGTTACGACAGACAGTTTTCATTCCACACAGTCAGCTACCACCTCAGCCAGTCAGTCACCTGGCTATCACTTCTCAAAATACAGTCACTTGTGCCTCTATCCTGGATTGTCGTTCGTCAGTAAGTCAGTTAGTTAGACCGTCAATAATTATGTTGGTCGGCTAGTTAGTAAATAAATAAATATATAAGTCAGTTAGTCATCAGTTAGTCAGTCAGGCAGTCAGTCAGTCAGCCAGTCAGTCTAAATGCTGCGACTTAGCTTAAAATCCGCCTCCCCTTTTACTAAACGCTGTATTCACTCATTAGCCCCACGCGCTGCCATTCTGCTTTTGCTTTCCTTTGTGGTAAGTCCAGCAATCAGACAGTCAGCCACTCTAACAGCCTTACGGTCATTAGCCAGCCACTGCAGGGCCATTAGCGCCTTGTGTCATCCCTCGCTCCATCAGGCACACATGGTTACGTTATATGCCATTGTAGCTTGAGTCTGTAGCTTGAGTCAGTCTAGTCAGCTCCATTCAGCCTTGTTAGCTCGAGTCAGTCAGCCGGTCAGCTTAACCTCAGTGGCTTATCCAGGGCTTATGAGTCTTGATTTCAGGTCCATGTGTTGCTGAAATGGGAGAAATCAGACCCCAAAACTGAAGGAGTACAAAGGAAAGCAAACAGCAACAGACGTATAAAATGTTCCTTTCAGAGCTATTTTCTGAAAAGCTTGTCCACAAAAACTCCAGTTTTCAAGAAAGGGAAAAAATGATCTTAAATGTCCTTATAAATTAAGGTTTCTATTGTAAACTTATAAGATGAAAATAGGTGCAGTCCTTCCAAATGAGTATTAGAGATTGGCAACTCATATTACTGAAAGATAATCAACTTTGGACGGCCAAACTTAAAACAGGCATTTCTGGACAACATGCTTTCACTCAGCCGGGGAATCATTAACATTTTCGGCCCGTCCTGGACCCTACTAAAGCATATACAATTTAAATAAGCGTTATGTTCTATGGTCTCATGACGTAAAGCGCCTGTCGGAGTGAAAGTCATGCGTGCTCTGGGTACCCTGATTCGAATCCCTAAGAGGTGACAGGAGGGTGTTGGATCGTGTATGGCAACCAGATGCGAGGGCGGTCACCAGCCCCAAAATGATCTGGTCTAGTGGGCATCAACGCAAGCTTATCAACAGAGGGGTCCAGCGTTCCATCCCAGGGTCCCATGTAAGGGGAGGGAGGGAGAGAAGCAAGGAAGGAGGGAAGGGAAGATGGGAGAGAAGCAAGGAAGGAGGGAAGGGAAGATGGGAGAGAAGCAAGGAAGGAAGGGAGGGAGGAAGGGAGAGAAGCAAGGAAGGAAGGAAGGGTGAGATGGAACGGAGAAAGGGAGGAATGGTGAGAAGCAAGGAAGAAAAGGAAGAACTCAAGAAAGAATGGCTGAATAAAGAATGCTACACGCCCCAAACTAACTCCTCTAAACTGAGACAACGCCTTAGTTCCCTGATCCCATCAACAAACATATTTTTATGTTATTCGTACTACCTCCGTTACCCAATGAAGCGCCGTAACCCACTAAATCACCAGGCGTCTGAAAAAACTAAGAAGGCCATACGAAGTCACACATACATACATACATATATACATACATACATACACGCATACATACATACACAGTCAGCCATACAGCCAGTCATTCAGCCAGTCAGCCAACATTCCACCGTCCCCCTTCTCCCCCCTCCCCTCATCTCACCTCTGACGCACCCAAACTATGCGTAGGTGTGTGTGTGTGTGTGTGTGTGTGTGTGTGTAGGACAATGACATGTGTAGACACTTTTGCTTGAACCGTGACGGGTTTGTTGTGTGTGTGTGTGTGTGTGTGTGTGTGTAGAGGACAATGACATGTGTAGACATTTTTGTTTGAACCGTGACGGGTTTGTTGTGTGTGTGTGTGTGTGTGTGTGTGTGTGTGTGTGTGTGTGTGTGTGTGTGTGTGTGTGTGTGTGTGTGTGTGTGTGTGTGTGTGTGTGTGTGTGTGTGTGTGTGTGTGTGTGTGTGTGTGTGTGTGTGTGTGTGTGAAAATATACGGAAGGACGGGATCAAGCCGGGAAAGAAGGACGGAAGGAAGGAAGGAACGAACGAACGAACGAACGAACGAATGAAAAGAAGGAGGAAGATGGAAGAAAAGAGGAAGCGAAAGAGGGAGGAAAGAGGTAAGTGAGGGAGAGATGAGAGGGAGGAAAGAAGGAAGTGAGGGAGAAATGGAGGGAGGGAGGAAAGAAGGAAGTGAGGGAGGGAGGGAAGGAGCCAGTGACCCCAATCTACACACACTACCGCAACCTGCTACTTCCCTCCCTCCCTCCTTCACTTCTCTCCCTCCTTCCTCCCTCCTAGTCGCCGTTCCTTCCCTTCTCCCTCCCTCCCTACCTTGTGGTCATACTTCCCTAGCCCTCTCCCCCTCATTACCTTCCTCCTCTTCCTTCCTCCTTTCTCTTCTTTCTTTTTGGCATCCTTCCTAAGTCCTTCCACTTCCTTTCTTTCTATCTTTCTTCCTTCCTTCCTCCCTCCCTCCCTCCTTCCATCTCTCCCTCCATGTCACCTTTCCTTAACCCCCTCCTTCCCCCCTTCCTTCCCTCCCTCCTTCTGAATTTGTGTCAACAGTTAACTAACCACCCTTCTTTAGCATTCCTCCTCTTCCCTCCCTTTTCTTCCACCTCCCATCTCAATTCCCTCCTTCTCTCCTCTTCCTCCTCGTCACTCCCTTTCAGCGCTTCCCCCTTCCTCTCTTCCTTCCGCCCCCCTCCCTCCCACCTTCCTTCCTTTTACCCCTCCCTTCCTCTTTCTTGCTTTCTCCCTCCTCTCCCTTCATCTTTCCTTTTCTTTCTTTCCCGTCCTTCTTCCTTCCTTCTCTCCCTGTTTCATTTCTTACCTCATGCCTCACCTTTAACCCTTCACCTCACCTCCAGCATTCCCTTTTCCTGTTCACCCACTTCCTTACATTCCTTTCATCGACTATTACTTCACTCTTTGTCAACACCATTCCTCTCTCTCTCTCTCTCTCTCTCTCTCTCTCTCCACCTACGTACTTTCTCTCCTTTTCCTCCTACGGTACTCACTCTCTTGTCACCTTTCCTTCCTCCCTCCCTCCTTCCTGTTCCCACTGCCTCTCTCCCTCCTTCCTCCCCTCTCTCCAACACAACTTCCTCTCTTTCACTCCGTCCTGTCACATTTCCTCCCTCATACCTACCCCCTTTCCTTCCCTCCGTTTCCTCACGTTTCCTCCCTTCATCTTTTCCACTCATAACTGACACAATATGTCTATAGTCAGTTGCGTGAGGAAAAATACACAGACATAAACTGATAGACAGATGAATAAGACAGACAGACATATCGACAGAAAGATGAACAGACAGACAGACAGGCAGGAAGATAGATGACTGACTAAGAGACAGGTAGTTTGGCACACTGACAGACAGCGACGAACACACACATACCGTAGATAAACACATTGAGATAGACAGCTTTCTAACACTGTCTCCAAACCGTGTCAGAAACCAAGGCGATCCAGCTGATTCAATAAACGATAATAAGAAGGGCTGGAATCTCTCTTCACCAGCTTGGCATCCCTGCACAAGTATAAAGAAACTATTGATCGTGACTGGATTATAAGGTTCGTACTGACCTGATATGTGCAGCAGAAGTAGCAGCAGCAGTGGGGTCACTAGGAGGGCCCGTAAGGTCAAGCCAGGTCGGGCCATTGTCCTGAAAACAGTTACATAAAGTTAGTTACATAGACAGACACACATGGGCCAGGTGTAACGCAACAGGTAATGGTACTGGCTGTAAATGTTATAAAATCTGTAACATATATTAACTAACCAATATACATAATAGTTAACCAGAACAGGTGCAAGGCAAATCTCTCCCCCACAAATGTCAGCACCCCGCCCTCCCCTCCCCGCCCCGCCCAGCCCAGCCCCACACTCTTGCCTCACCCGCCACACCAGGTAGGGCAGTGTGCAAATATCACCACAAAAACACGCAGGGTACAGTGTAAAGGGGAGGGGAGGTCTGGGCCAAGAAAATACAAAGAAAATACTGTGTGCTGAAAGAAAGAAAAGGTCGTGAGCTCAAAGCGAGAGAAAAAAGTGGTGCTCAGTAAAGAAAGTCACGGAGAGGCTGACCTATTACTAAACCTACATAAGTCAGTGTGCAAAGTTCACGTCCTTTCAAAGCGTGAACTAGGCTATAATAATGAAGAATAAAGGACAATGTAAAGGTCTAGCACACTTCCAACTTACAAATATATACTATCACAGCCACGGTATCTTGAATAATCCATGTATTTCTATTACAACCAATCACAGGCTACAAGATTTTTACAAACAAGTTGATGGTACAAAGTCTTCAGAAACACCAGTATCTAGGCAAATAATGGCTTCACAATGGGCTCTCTTGTCATGCAATACTAGCCTATTCGTTATTATATCGTTCTGTTACATAAATCCTCGCAATATCGCCACTCCGCATAAATAAACGTGCACAGGTATATTAACCGGCCGTCCCATTACTATTCTCCACTAACACAAATAGCATGCACACCCATCAAAAAAAAAAAAAAAAAAAAAAAAAAATCTCCAAACGTAGATGATATTGCGACAAGAGGAAATGTTGGGTAGGAGAGAGAGACAGGTCAGAGCTTGAATTCTTTACTTCTCTAACGTCTCGGGTTCTGTGTAGCCCGAAACGTAAGAGAAAGTAAATAATTCAAGTTCTAACCTGCGTCTCTCTCCCACCCAAATACTTTCAAAATCTCAAACACGGCACATATTTACACAAACGCCGAAAAAACTGCACGTTAATTCAAAACATTATCTCCGACTCAGTGCTTTCAGTGGGAATGTAAGCGCCAGACGAGGCAAACAGACTCCCAAACTGGCGATAATCCGGCGTTGTGGGTAGAAATAAGTGTGATATCAGACAGAGGCGCAGGGGGGATGCAGTGAAGATCCTGAGTTAATTCTGTACTTCCTGTGCACAATGGACGAGTCTGGGAAGGAGTAAAGTGTGGGAATCCTGTTTCTATATTTATCAATTTTCTTGAGCTGAAGTTGTTTATAATACTGCTTCTATAGTTACCAACTTTCATAAGCTGAAGTTGTTATAATTATCTTGTTTAATATACTGCTTCTATATTTACCAATTTTCTTATGCTGAAGTTGTTATAGTATTTTCTTGTTTAATATACTGCTTCTATATTTACCAATTTTCTTAAGCTGAAGTTGGTATAATATTATCTTGTTTAATATACTGCTTCTATATTTACTAATTTTCTTGAGCTTAAGTTGTTTCTATTAGTTTATAATATTGTTTCTTTATAATTCTGTCTTTACTCTTTCACCTACCATACACGTTAAGAAAACAAAAGTGAATATTAACGTGAAAAAGTACGATAAATTAAACGATTTTTATAATACAAAGCTACACTGCTATGGAGCCTCATTTACCCTGCAAGCTGGTTAACCCCTTCAATCCGATGCCGTATTTCGCATTACTGTACTTTGTTCACTTTAACTTGGCCTAAAATTACCAGCTCCCCATCTTGAATGCTGAGTTGTATCAAGACTCTCAACACAAGAATATGTTGCTAGTCACGATGCAGTGCTATGGAAAGGATGTTGAGGCGTAGTACTGTCTCATTCTGCCACTAAGCTACGTTAAGTAAGCTGACACATGACGAAAATTTGGGCCATGTTAAACTGAATGAACTACAGTACCGAATTCCCAGACGATTTCATTCAGCTGCGGGGATTTTTCCAACAAGAAATCTTCCTTAAACTAAAAAATAAATAAATAAATAAAATATACTGATGACAGCACGACTAAAAAGGAAAATAAAGTCACGGGATTGCAGGTGTTAAGATCGTTGTTAAATACGTCGCCATGTGGTGCGTGAGGTTGGGTATGCTCCGTGATATGCCAAGGGTCCGTATTCTCCTCGGTAAGGCAGCTCCCTAACACCATTTCCTACTGTATGCGACTTATTTTGCTTATTATACCTTACTGTCCGTCTCCGTATTATATAAATCCTTCTAATATCCCCATACTCTGCATAACAGCGACCAAGAGGGTATTAACCAGCCGTGACCAAAAATAAATCGGTAAGGGAGAGGTGTTAGGGAACTTCCTTATCCGACGAGCATACAGGCCAAGGTGTATGTGGGTCGGTCAGCTGGCAACTGCACTTTACTGTCCGCACGTTCCTTTCTTTTTCGTTCTTTTTTTTTTTCTTTTTATTTGGGGGGGAGGGGGTCAAGGCAGCAAGACCCAATCCTCTGTTTGGTGAATTCTGAACACTATAAGAACTCTACCTGCCTACCTCGCAGCTCAAGTTTTTCTGTCATGGCAAGACTAAATCCTTTGTCCATATGCATTACGAAACATTATAACCTCATTCCCAGTTATCTTCTAGCTCATTAGTTTGTACTCATTACATGACTAATCCTGTTTAATCAATTACTAATATTAAGCTTATCATCCTAGCTCAACACCCACTATTATAAACTGTGTAAGGGAAGCATTTAAAATATTGTGTCGGGGATGGTGGGGGGAGGGGGGATATGGGACAATTACCATAAAAGTCTATCTATCTATCTATCTATCTATCTACCTACCTACCTACCTATCCATCCATCTATCTATCTACAGCCAGACACCTTCATCCCGCAAGGCGTGTCCACAAATAAATCGCCTCCATATTGCCCAGTCCCCTGCCATTACGCTGCCCTCCTCACAACGCACACCCTCTCTCTCATACATCGAAGTGCCAAGCAAGAACAGCCAGCACTTCCACTTATCCATCACTTATGCCTTCTACATTCTCGGTTTCACCCCATATGCGAAACTACAGCCACTCTTCACCCGAGCAGCCTAGTTTCTCCCGCAACACATTATGTCTTACGTAAAACTCACCGCTCTGCTAGCCACGCCTATACTCTCACTGCAACAGCATGACACAAATAAGGTCACTGGTAATCTAACCCAACCATGGCCAGCAAAGTTTCCATGTCGCCTAGTCAGTTGCCTCACATGCTGCTGAGTAAGGGCATTTCCACACTGAGGTCGGAATCGGAAATATTCTGGCGCTGTCTCTCCGATCATGCAAATCAGGATAAAAAGTGGACAACAGAACAACCCTTTTTACTGGGCTAAAAGACAAAATATACGTGACTGTGAGAAACAAGCACAGTTGCGTTAGAGTGAGTCCAATTATAGTCTCCGCGTGGACAGGCACTAAGAAGTGGTCGTGGTCTGTGTGTCAGAGGTTATACAGCCAGATGTAATCCTTTCAGCCCAAGGATGCCTTTTTTCACTTTGTTCTAGCTACTGACAAATTATTTCATTCACCTTGGGATATTTTTCCCTCGCACTGATAGGAAAATAATGGCTACATCTAAAACCTCCACTTCTGTGTCTCCATCTATGGGTGACTGAGAAACTGCCAGCTGAGGGCGTGACCCAGTGAAAAGGAATGTTCTTCCAATTTTTAGTCAGAACTACACGATCACACAAACATGTTTAAGAGTGTCCGAGGAAGGGCCTCTGTGTGGAGACTGAAGAAGCTCTATCTCTGAGAAGACACAAATATGATGGCAATACTAATACTCCCATCAGGTGGCTTATATAACATGATTTAACACCATTACTCACATTACCACCATCCGGAACACCCCCCTCCCCTTTCCCCCAACCCTGTGACATCTAAAATTATTCGCTAATAAAGAGGAGCCACGAAGTCTCGCATGACAGCTAGAATACGACTCATACGCCTAACTCTAACTAGAATACTGACTCATACGCCTAATTCTAACTTCAATACTATTCATATGCCTAACTCTTCACCAGAATACGACTCATACGCCTAACTCTATAAACAGAAACATGACGGTAACACCAACACTCCTCTTCAGTGGTTTATATCACGAGAAATAACACCACCAACCTCCTCTCTCATCCCCCTACCGTGTCCTTGGTGACAATGTAGGTGTAAATCACTTTCCTTCATCGCTGGCCTCGGGAGACTCGCTTGCATTTACAGACAATTAAACAATTACACACATATTTACAGACTATTAAGTCCATCAGGAGGGTGACGTGGAGGTTCTTCTTACTACCACCTGACGATTTTTTTTTGTTTATTGCCAGGATATACGTCCAGCCGGGTTTACTGGAGGTGATATCTAACCCCTCCAGGACGATTACCAACACTTCAGAAAGCTCTCTCAAAAGCTCATAGTTTTTCTGTTTAATTCTGGTAAGAGAGAGAGAGAGAGAGAGAGAGAGAGAGAGAGAGAGAGAGAGAGAGAGAGAGAGAGAGAGAGAGAGAGAGAGAGAGAGAGTACATTAACACTGAAGCAACCATGACTCGCTCTCAATTGATAAAAATCGTCTGGCGCAGGCTGGAATCGAGAGAGGGTTAAGTACAACAATATTAGCCCCACCAGGCTCCTATGGCTCTCTCGCAGCTCAATAAAACCGTCTGGGATCTGCTTTGCTGGTGCAGATTATTAGCTCTCAGTAATCCTGTATTCCATAATTTGCTTCCCTTGTCCGAGTTTCGCGATGGTAAAAGATAGGAGATATGAAGTATTACGGTGTGTGTGTGTGTGTGTGTGTGTGTGTGTGTGTGTGTGTGTGTGTGTGTGTGTGTGTGTGTGTGTGTGTGTGTGTGTGTGTGTGTGTGTGTGTGTGTGTGTGTGTGTGAGAGACGAATGACTTTACATAGGGCATCATAAACGCTAGTTGGGACCCCTTGCACCCTAAACGGAAAGTTGGTGAAGTAATATACGCTACCGGCACACACACACACACACACACTCATATATATATATTCAGCACTAAAGATGGAAAGACGGCAATGGCAGTTTTAGGTCAAGTAAAAGTACAAAGAAAAAAGATTTTTACGTGGTCAAGAGGTTAAAGCACTTGGTTCACCCCCTCAGCCTCTGCACCGATCATCCAGTCACAAAATCAGTCAGTCAGTCAGTGTGTAATTCCTTCATTCATTCAGCCATTCACTTAGTCAGTGTGTAATTCCTTCATTCATTCAGCCATTCACTTAGTCAGTGGGTAATTCCTTCATTCATTCAACCATTCACTTAGTCAATCAATCAGTTAGTCAATCTGGTAAACAATTAGTCAGTCACACATTCACTAACGATTTACTCTGCGCGCGCGCACACACACACACACACACACACACACACACACACACACACACACACACACGCCTAAGTAGAGTTTAATATGTCAGCCTCGACTTTCTCTTCTAAATTGCTGTGTAAAGCCCGCCACAGCCTCCCTCTCTGCCGATGTTCAACTCTTCTCGTCTGTTCTCCTTTCTGCTGTTATTTATTCTTCTTTTCTGCTGTTATGTTCTTGGCTGTTTTCCTCTGGTCTGGTCTTCATATGTTTGTTATTCCCCCCTTCTCCCCCCCCCCTCTCTCTCTCTAAAAGGAGGGGATGTAGCATATAGTTACAAGGGATGGATGAAGCTTGCGTCTTGATTGTTTAGTACGCCGTACATAAAAGAAAAAAAAAGTCCATATTTCCATTGCAGGTACCGGTACCTCAACTGTCTATTTCTTCCAGATTCATCCCCTGCCGAAACAGAGCACTATACCCGTTTTATTCTAACCTGACCTAAAACTGCCATCTCTCCGTCATGAATACAAAGTTGTAAGAAGAGATTGACGCAAGAATTGGATGCTAGCCACGATAAAGTACTGTGGAATGGCTGCAGTGCTGCAGTATTGCCTTATTCTGCCACTGAGCCTCGAGAAATGAACTGCAAAACGACCAAACTCTGGACCAAGGTGAAAAATGTATAGTCTACGTGTTCTCAAGTTCATATGGCACTAGACTGAAAGGAAACGCAGGAGAATCAACTATATCTGGGGCCAATCTCTGTAAAGTAAGGGCACTGAAGGAAGAGTGACAGAAAGAGAGTGGAGGTGAAGGATGTGTAAGAGAAAGGGAGTGGGGGTGAAGGAAGTATGAAAGATAGGGAGTTGGGATGAAGGCAGTGTAAGAGAAAGGGAGTGGGTGTGAAGGTGTGAAAGAAAGAGAATGGAGGAAGGAAGTGTAAGAGAAAGGGAGTGTGGATGAAGGAAGAGTAAAAGAAAGGAAGTGGGATGAAGGAAGAGTGAGAGAAAGAGAGTGGGTATGAAGAAAGTGTGATGGGATGAAGTGTAACAGAAAGGAAGCAGGGGCGAAGGAAGTGAAGATGAAGGAAGTGTAAGAGAAAGGGAATGGAGGGGAGAAGGAAGTGTCAGAAAAAAGAGTGCGGATGAAGAAAGCGTGAGAGAAAGGGAGTGTGACAGAGATCAATTTCTCTAAAGGGAATGAAGATGAAGGAAGTATGAGAGGGACCAATCTCTATATAGGAAGTGTGGATGAAGGACGTGTGAGAGAGAGAGAGGCTAATTCCCAAGTCAAGGACCTGACGTAATGTGAAGGGCGGAGGAGCTGTCTCTGTGGTGAGGTCGTGGGGATGGGGGTCATGTGGAGGGTCAGGTGAGGGGATCATGTGGGGAGTCAGGTGAAGGGGTCATGTGGGGGATCGTGGGAGAGGATGTAATGTATGTGGGGGGATCATATGGACGGGTCATATGAAGGGGTCGTCAGAGTGGGGGGGTCATGTGGGGTCATGTGAGAAAGGGTGTCACATAGGGATCATGGAGGGGGGCCATGTGGGGAGTCATAGTGCAGTCATGTGAGGCAGGAGCCATGTGGTGGAGTCATGTGAGGCAGAGGTCATATGGGGGTTGTGGGGGGTGATGGGTTATACGAGGGGGGGGGGGAGGAAGTAATAAAGGCCTGAGGGGGTGACACGTTCCAGCCCCGAGCTGGTGATGACTACGAGATGACTAGCTTGCTCTCATCACCCTCACTCCCCCCTCCCCCTCTCTCTCTCTCTCCACCAACCACCTCCTTTCTCTTCTTTTCCCTCCCCTCACCTCCCAGTGACCTCCTTGCCTCCACTCCCCTCCATTAGCCAGCTCGAACAAGTCTGCCAATATGTTTCTCTGTCTTTCGGTCTGTCTGTCTTTTCTATTCTCTTCTTTCTCTCTCCCTTTCTTCTGCTTATTCTTCCCATTTTACTTCCTTGCTCCTTTTCTTCTAATTTCTTTTCTCTCCCTCATTTTTTCCCTATTCCTCTCGACTGTTTTACTTTCATGCGTCTGACGTTTTCTCCCCCTCCCCTTCCTTGTCTGTCTGTCTGTCTGTCTGTCTCTTTCTCTCTCTCTCTCTCTCTCTCTCTCTCTCTCTCTCTCTCGTGCAGCATCCAAGGCCAGACCAGGTGTGAGTCACGCTCTGCCCACTCCCTCACCATCACCATCACTGCTATCACCTTTACCTTTCCGATACCACTATCACCATCACTATCATTTTCCCTACCACAACCACTAGCTACCTATCACCACCACCACCACCACCACCACTATAAGATTCGCCACCACTATCACCATCATTGCTATCATCTCTTGCACCACCACTCTCGTCTCTATCACCATCACCACTATCACCTCTTCACCACCACTATCACCATAACTACCACCACTATTTACCACTTCACCATTACCACCAAACGTTAGCCCCCAACCACAACCACACCACCACCAATATCACCACCACCGTTATCACCACTAGCACCATCACCATCACCACCACTATCACCACAACCACACCACCACCAATATCACCACCACCGTTATCACCACTAGCACCATCACCATCACCACCACTAGCACCAAAATTTCAGCTAATACCCACTACTACTACTACTACTACTGCTGCTTCTACACTACCACCAAAACTCCTACTAAATTTACAGCCAGATATACGAGAGGAAGCAGAAGATCAGCGGGAGGATTCTTGACCGTATATGCGATCTATTCCCTGCCGTAAGTGTTATTTGTTCTCCCATGATGGAAGGAGAGAGGAGAGAGAAGAATAGTCCCTCGTCTC
This sequence comes from Coenobita brevimanus, assembly GCF_032717465.1. Taxonomy (NCBI): domain Eukaryota; kingdom Metazoa; phylum Arthropoda; class Malacostraca; order Decapoda; family Coenobitidae; genus Coenobita; species Coenobita brevimanus. The sequence continues at coordinate 3,469,342 of NC_137021.1, forward strand.
TTGTTCCTCCTTGAAAAACAAATTCTGGTTACATGATTGGTTAGTAGCAGTAGTAGTAGTGATAGTAGTAGTAGCCGCAACCCCCGTAGTAGTAGTAACAGCAGTCGTAGTTGCAACCACACTCATTCTATCGTGAACCCAGTGGACTGCAGGCTAAAGATGTCATTCTCCTGCAGTCCACTATCCACTTTTTGGGAGATAAGGAGGGAGATGAGGGACGCTTGTATAACCAGGCAGTGGAGCCAACCAGTTATATCTTTGCCACCACGTGAAGGCGTCCTTCTCTAGCGCCGTGTCAACAGATATAAGGGGGAAACAAACTTTACTTCAGAGTCTGACCAGTTCAAGAAGTAGGCTAGACACACATGCTCTCTTACCAAGGCTAACAAGGCCAGAGGAGTTTCAACAGTATTAGTAACCCCTTCGACACGATTACCTAAGTTTCATTTTTATTCTAGCTAGCAACAATTATTTTCTTCAACTTATTAGACATGCATAATGAGGAAAGGTGACGCTTCTAACAAACCTCTTAACTGGACAAACCTACCCGGAGTTCAAGAGCATCATCATGAAGTAGGTGAAGCAGGAAGAATATGATGACAATGACGGTACGTTCGAGAGAGAGAGAGAGAGAGAGAGAGAGAGAGAGAGAGAGAGAGAGAGACAGACAGACAGACAGACAGACAGACAGACAGAGAGACAGACAGAGCACTGCCAAGGTGTATGCAAATCCACAGTCATCTGAACAGCCCAAGATGAGAGCAAAGCATACTGGGGTTCTTTACATTTACTGCTGAGTGTTCCGTACAAGATGGCGTGCAAGTTAACCACGTACGATGCTCACAACTGTTCCATAAATGACCACAAGAAATTAGTGCCTTGGATACACCTCCTTTTTTGGACGTAGGGCCGGAGAGCTGGGATCCAAAATTATGTCTATTCTACTCTGTCTCTAAGCATATGTTTCAGGTCTACTTATACCTATAGAGATTATCAAGGCGATTCAGTTGATATTCACACTTTAATTTCTGGATCTATAATGGTTCTGTCAGGGAGTGGTGGCAATAATACCTGTCTACACTGCCTACACACAGGATGGCCAGAGCGAGGCAGATAGAAGGGGTGTACCTGGGGTGTGCCTGTGTGTACCTGCTGCCTAAATTGCCTAACCTTGTATACAGCCTGGGAAGACTGGAGTACAAAGGAAATAATGGTGTGTGTGTGTGTGTGTGTGTGTGTGTGTGTGTGTGTGTGTGTGTGTGTGTGTGTGTGTGTGTGTGTGTGTGTGTGTGTGTGTGTGTGTGTGTGTGTGTGTGTGTGTGTGTGTGTGTGCTGGTTATGTACAGTGGGTCAGCAGGCCGTTCCCTCCCCCCTTCCCCCTCCCTGCGGTCACCTTAGCCCCCTCCCCTCCCCTCCCCTCAGTCTCTTCCTGCACCCTCCTCTCCCCCTTCTCTTTTCTTCCCTTCATCCATCTATCCCTCTCGCCTCCACTCCCTTCCTACCCTTCCCTGCCACCCACCCACCCTCCCTCCCTTCACGTATCTGTCACCCCTTCCTTCACTCCCGTCCCCACTCCTATCCTGCTTCTTCCCACCCACCCACTCTCCCTCCCTCTACCTATGCCGCCTCTTTCCCTCTCGATCTCACTCCCTACCTATCTCCCTCCCTCTCTAATTCCAACCATTCATTCCTCTCTCCTTCCCTCCCTTCTCCACCTTCGTGTGTCTCTCTGTTCTTATCTCCCTGTGGTCACCCTAATTCTCTCTCTCTCTCTCTCTCTCTCTCTCTCTCAACCTACATACCGAAACCTTCCATACCATTGGGCAGCCTAAAGAGTGTTCTTAGATTTCTTTTTCTTTCCCCTTTTCATGTTTCTGGATGCTACTCATTCATTGAAATCTCCGACCCTACTTATTTTTCTTTTGCTTTTTATTTTCTTTATCCCTTTTTTAGTTTCTCTCAGTTCAGGCTTAATGTCACTCAGGGAAGAGCAACTGGTCTCTCTTGTCTTAAATATTTAGATTAGCAACTTTATTCCTGGGCTCATACGTTCCTGATAAGGCAATAGAGGCTTGAGAGAAAAATAAAGCCTGATTTTTCCTGCTTGTCAGACGATATTATTCACTCTCAAGTGGGACCCTCGATGTGAAGGGGTTAATGGGATTCCCAAACTGTCAGACTCAAAATAATGTAAACAACTAAATCCATCTTCCATCCTCCCACTCCCTCTATCCCTCCCACCCTCCCTTCTCACGCCATCTCCTCCAGCCACCCACACACTCCCACCACATTCTTTGCCCCTACCACTCTCCACCCCCCTTTATCCCTCCATCTCTAAAAAAGGGCAAAGTCTACCTCCCTCTTATCACTCTACCCCAGCCCCTATTCTCCCTCTCTCACCAAACTCTCTCTCTCTCTCTCTCTCTCCCTCTCTCTCTCTCTCTCTCTCCTTCCCCCACACTCTCCCTATCCCCAATTCCAACCCATTTCCTCATATTCCCACCACCTCCTTTTTTCCCCACATCCAATACACCCTAGCTAATCCAAACCCACCCCCTCCCGAAACACCTGAACAGAATCTACTTATTTTTAATCTAGCAAGCCACAGATAGTTTAACCAAGATTACGAGTGCTTCCCTTTCCTCTTAGAATTTAAAACACCTTATTATAAAATTCTTGAGAACATCCCCGCTTAGGTAGTAAGATGGATGGTGACGTAAACTGTTTAACTAAGATGCTATTCATACCTGTGACGAGACCATGGGTGGAATAACGAGAGAGAGGAGAGGAGGAAAGTGGGGGAAGAGGGAGGGGAGGAAGAATGCACGGGGAGAGAAGATGAAGAATGGAGGGGAAGAGAAGAGGAAGAATGGAGGGGAAGAGGAAGAATGGAGGGAAGAGGAAGAATGCAAAGGAAGTATAAGAACAAGGAAAATGAAGTGGGGGAAGGGGAAGAGGACGAATGCAGCGAAAGAGAGGAGAAGTGAAAGAATGCACAAGAATGGAAGATGACGAATGCAGGGAATGAGGGGGAAGATGAAGAATGCAGAGGGTGTGGAAAAAGAAAGAGAATGAAGAGGGAGAAGGGGAATAGGAATGATACAAGAGGAGATGGAGGTGAATATGAAAGAAGGAACAAGAGGAAGAATGCAGAGGGTGAAGGGGTGAGGAAGAGGGAAGAACACAGCTATTTACAAACAAAGGAACGGGAAGAAGGACAAAAGAAAGGGGAGGGGAGGGGAGGAGGGATGGAAAGGGAAGAAAAACGGGGGGAGGGGGGAGGAGAAATGAGAGACAAAGAATGCAAATGGAAAAGAGATGAGGAAAGGGGAAGAAGCATAAAAGAGAGCGTTAGGGAAAAAAGGGAGGTGATGAAGAAAGAAAAGTGAAAGAAAATAAATAAAATATAAGAAATGGACACCCACAAGTTGACACCGAAACGATAAGAAGAAAACATTAAAGAATATCGGTAATATGCAAAATAAATCGCTAAGGAAAAGGTGTTACGAAATCTGTACCAACGAGCTATACGGCTGAGAATGCTGATGGACTGTACTGTAAGAATGAGGACAGTGAGGAAAGCAGAATTTAAAGCCGTATTGTGGTAAGAAGGATGGCATTACGGAGGACGAGGTATTGTATTATTGGTGGAGAAAAGGGTGATATTTTCTTTACGTCTCTCTCTCTCTCTCTCTCTCTCTCTCTCTCTCTCTCTCTCTCTCCAAAGGCCTCTTGTTTACCTGATGATTACATACTGCCCAGGTGTTACTGTGTTTGTGTAGTCCTGGTCCGTAATTCCTTTGCAAAACTAATGAAGATGAATTCCAACCAATTAAAATACCGTTGATTAGTTTATATTCCAACCACTTAAAATACCGTTGATTAGTTTACATTCCAACTAAATTACGTTACTGTTGATACGACTACATTCCAACCAATTACATTACCATTGATTAGATTATATTCCAACCAAATGACCGCTGAATAGTTTACAAAGATCTCATTAGGATGTGGCACGAATTAGAGATGTATCCAATTATTATTTATTAGAGAATATATTTAAATCATTTATATCGGGGGACGACTAACTTACCTTGAATAAAATCGTCTTGCTTTAATAAAAATAAATGAAATAAATACATAAAAGTGTCTCCTGAACAGCATCATCTGACGTTGGGGAAAAGAAAATGCAAATTCCGTCTCCTTGGGGGGAATGGCTAAGAAGAACTAGACATGTTTGTGTAATTGTGCAGGGAGGGTAGTGGATGGAATATTTTTGACACTACGCTCTATACTGTATCTGTAGCAGAGAAACTAGGTAGTGATTTATTTATTTATAGTATTATTTTTCTGTATTTATCTGAGGAGTGGGAGTTGGTGGCAGCTAACAATTCCAGTGCTTGATCTGTTTTGTTGGATAGGGTACAGAGGCGTGACCAGCTAGCGGCATATACGTGTGTGTGTGTGTGTGTGTGTGTGTGTGTGTGTGTGTGTGTGTGTGTGTGTGTGTGTGTGTGTGTGTGTGTGTGTGTGTGTGTGTGTGTGTGTGTGTGTGTGTGTGTGTGTGTGTGTGTGTGTGTGTGTGTGTGTGTGTGTGTGTGTGTGTGTGTGTGTGTGTGTGTGTGTGTGTGTGTGTGTGTGTGTGTGTGTGTGTGTGTGGGCGGTTCAAGGTGGACCGGTCACACCTGGATCCCTTCCCTTACACCTCTCTCTCTCTCTCTCTCTCTCTCTCTCTCAATCTTGCTCTTTCATATTTTCGTCTCCTTTTCATTCCTTCCACTTGATCTTCGTTTTTACTCTCTCTCTCTCTCTCTCTCTCTCTCTCTCTCTCTCTCTCTCTCTCCAGTCTCCTCCCAATCTTGCTCTTTCATATTTTTGTCTCCTTTTCACTTCTTACACTTCACCTTCATTCTCTCTCTCTCTCTGTCTCTCCCTGTCTCTCTCTCTTTCTCTGTCTGTCTGTCTCTCTCTCTCTCAGGGCAATATGTGACTCACTTGGTTACCTGTACAGCTGCCCTTTTCCCTAACATCTGTCACCTGTCCTACCTTCACCCTCCTTTTCTAATCCTATCCTTGCCTTTTTCTGTCCTGATCTGACCTTTAGAACTCTGGACCGCTCTTACCTGTATCTTTACCCATCCCTTCCCTTATCCTCCCTTTCCCCCTTCTTTTCCTACCCCTCATTTTCCTAGTCCTACCCTCGTCTTTCTCTTCTTGTACCTCCTTTCCTTGTCCTGCCCTGCTTTTCCTTTCCATGACCTGCCACTGTCTTGTCCTGCCGGGTCCTTAGCTATGTCCTGCCCTTCCCTTTATTGTCCTTTTCCCTCCCATTCTAGCCTCTCTCTCTCTCTCTCTCTCTCTCTCTCTCTCTCTCTCTCTCTCTCTCGCCGTAACAGGCTATGCAGTATTCAACAGCTGTTTCTCGGCAGCACATTATACTTTGAAATTTCCCTTTACAGACCACGAAGGAGAGAATGCACACTCAGATGATATTTCCTGTAGACCAGTTTCCCTCACACACACACACACACACACACACACACACACACACACACACATTTTTACACCCACCTATTCTCTTCACCCTTCGAATAAAATCTTCATGAATTCCTTGACACACTCTCAAGATATCTCGCCTTTACCTGTCTGCTTTGGGTGGAGAGACTGGACCGCAGAGAAAGGGGAACGAACCATCTGCATTAATTAGGTCGTCTACATATCTATTATTTTACAGGGAGAGATACTCACCACACTTACGGCCTATCCACTAACTATCCCTCTCTCAATATGTGGCGTTTGAGTGTTGTATTCCTTTGTATTCCTTTATATTCCTTTGTATTCCTATTTCTTGTACTCACTCCTTCGTTGTCCTTCCTTCCCTCGCCTTCTGTGGTCTTCACTCTCTCTTACACTGCACCTGGTCTATTTAAATTTCTCTCTCTCTCTCTCTCTCTCTCTCTCTCTCTCGTTCGACATTTTCACTGTTTCATCACCTTTCTCCTCTGTCTCTCCCTCCTTCTAGTTCTTCCTTCTGCCTCTTCCTTTAGTCTTTCAATCTTTCTATTTCTTCCTATAACACCTACTATTTTTCCTTCTCTTTAGCCCTTCCTACTCCATCTACGTGCACCTTCCCTCCTCCTACTTTTTCCTTCTCCCAAGAGGAATGAAGATGTATGATTTTCAAAGGTGATGGCAGTGAGAGGCCTTAACTTCTTGACGAGGGATTGAAAAAAAAATATATATATAAGAATGAAAAAAAACGCACTCACGCACGAGTACATACAGAGAGAGAGAGAGAGAGAGAGAGAGAGAGAGAGAGAGAGAGAGAGAGAGAGAGAGAGAGATGCAAAAGGATGATGATGTGAGTGGGGAAAGGTGAGGGGGCAGTGAGGAGGAGAGTGCTGAGGTGAGGTGAGGGTAGCGTACTGCCTGTGTGTGTGCTGAGGCCAGAGAAAGTAAGGTGAACCAGCAGACACCACCATCACCAACCAGGCCAGCAGACTAAGCGAGGGCAGAGTCTCGTGATGGTAAGGGTAAGGATGCTGCGAGCCAACTAAGCTGTTATTAGCCAGTCAACAGCCTATAACACAGAATACGAGTGATATAGGCAAAATAAGCCACTTGGGAAAGGTGTTACGGAACTTTTTAACCTTCAAGAATACGGGCTATAAGGCGTAATAAGCAAAATAAGTTGCTTAGGAAAAGGTGTTAGGGAGCTTCCTTAACCGACGAAAAATGGGGGCCATAAGGCGTAATAAGCAAAATAAGTCGCTTAGGAAAAGGTGTTAGGGAGCTTCCTTAACCGACGAAAAAGGGGGGCATAAGCTGTAATAAGCAAAATAAGTCGCTTAGGAAAAAGTGTTAAGGAGCTTCAGCGACGAGAATACGGGCCATCGAGAGAATCCTGTTAGATGACCGTGAAGCCTTCCGACCAGCGACTAGTTCCACGACTCCCCCTTGGACTGCAATGTTATGTAATTTAATACTGTACATCCGCCATTACATATTTTATCTGTACAATCTCTCATCTCTCTTATCCGTCCCATGATACCGGTATAAGGCATCCTGGGTACATCAGAACACCTTTGAAGTCACGTTGAGCTAGTTCTCTCTCTCCCTCCCTCCCTCCCTCCCTCTCTCTCTCTCTCTCTCTCTCTCTCTCTCTCTCTCTCTCTCTCTCTCTCATGTATCTGAAATTTTGGATAACGTAAGATAAACTGCATCCACGGTAAATATTACACACTGTATTGGAGAGAGAGAGAGAGAGAGAGAGAGAGAGAGAGAGAGAGAGAGAGAGAGAGAGAGAGAGAGATTCAAAATAAGAAAATGAGCTTTAAGGGATGCTATATATGAAAGATCAATTATATATACTTTTCTGTGAAGAGGATGGGATGTGACATGACGCGGCACGTGAAAAAAAAAATGGTGTAAAAGAAACTTGAATATAAAGATGAAAGAAAAAAGAGAGAAAGAGAAAGAAGGAAAATCTGGCACTCGCAATTCTGGCATACATTAACCAGAAACTTTCCCCAGATCCCGTTCCTTGTACTGCTAAAAAAAAATAATAATAATAATAATAAAAAAAAAAAACTAAAAAAAGGACCAGTTACTCCACGGCAGAAAGCACTCTCTCATCAACACCAACACTGCCAGACTCTCCAATCGCAACATTTGGGGTCGAATTATGAGAGCGGCACCGAAATCACCATTCTTACTCACCACCGGGGTCAGAATGGCGGGAAATCGTCCGAGGGTGTGTTGGTGGCCACGACTTCGACTCGGAAAAAAAAGAAAAAGATTCGCGGACACAAGCACACGCACGAAAAAAAAAAAAAAAAAAAAAAAAAAAAAAGAAGCTACTCTACTGCGGCGGGTGGATGCGGGTTGCGGGTCGATGCCCTGACTGCGTAAAAACCATAATCCGGTTGGCTGATCCACTGAAAGAAAGTAAAGCGCATCACTGGCCGGTGCGGAAAGAGGATCATTTTCTTGGTGGAGTTTAAATCACTTACGTACGGGTTGTGAAACAGTGGATATTATTACAATATCAGCCAAGATTAGATAGACAGATAGAGAGAGAGAGAGAGAGAGAGAGAGAGAGAGAGAGAGAATGGTGAGAAGAGTGGAAAGTGCATTAAGGTCACATGCTGGAGAGAGTGTGAGTGAAGCTAGGCTGGCAAGGAAGAGAATGAAACATATGCAATCTCTTAAGCTAACAAACTCGCTTATTACAAGCAAAAATAAAGTACAAAATAAATCCTCGTAAGGAAGTGGTTGATTAGCTTTGAGTATAAGCTAAAAATAATCCTAAACATCACAACCCCTTCACTACGATGATGTTAAATATCCTCCAATGGCTATCACCAGACGATTTTCCTCAGCTTTTTGGAGAGAAATTTGGAAACTGGAAGGGCTGGACAGACACTTATTAACCTCCTTCACTACAACAAGTCTCTCCTCAGCTGAATAAAATCGTCTGATGGTTGCAGGAAGTGAATATTAAAACACGTCATCGGATTGAAGGGGTCAGCTTAGGAAGACCCCACAACAGAATTCATAAACATGCACATCACGACCTACTAAAATAATAATAATAATAAAAACGGACATATTGGACAAGAACATTTACTATGCTGTTTACACACAACTAGGGGTATAATAATAATAATAATAATAATAATAATAATAATAATAATAATAATAATAATAATAATCTCTTGCAGAATCTTCAAGTTAGATTTTTAGACTTCACACAGGTCATAGTTCTTTCACGTTAACCTGGTCCAAGTTTTCGTTCTTTTGCAGCTTATTTCACGTCTCTCAGTGGCAAAATAAGACGATCATGTAACGGCTTTACATCCCCTCCACAGCGCTTCTTCGTGACTAGTATTACAATTTTGTGTTATTCTTTCATTACAACTCATCGTTCAAGGAGAGCTGGTAATTCTAGGCCAGAAAGGGAAAGTATACACAAGATCTGTACGGTACTATATATATATAAAAAAAAAAAAAAATGTCGAAAAAGTACGATCATTACACACACACACACACACACACACACACACACACACACACACACACACACACAAATCGTTCTAAACATTTTGGAAAGGCGAAGAAAATACCAAGAGAATATATATTGCTGTAAAATCCAAAACACGTATTAAAAAAAAAAATGTTGCCACCGTGGTTCGAGGAAAAAAAGAACATTATAAATATTTTTCCCTTTCCAGTGCTACAAAAATATTAAGACAGGTCGCTACGCCATCGCCAAACTTTTGTGGCCTCGTCAAAGCAATGGTTTCCGCATCTGGTCTGTATATAAAAGTTTCAAAGTGGTTTTAAAAATATATGTACTGAGTTCTGTTTTCATTTTTGTGTGCATGTTTTATGTGTTCCAATATTCTCCTTGAGTGTTGTTGTTATTATTATTATTATTATTATTATTATTTTTATTATTATTATTATTTCTCCTTCATTACTGGTTTATTGTCTTTACCATCAACTCGCAGAAACTTATACCATATTCTTGTCTTATAATCACGTAAGAAGCAGCCCTGAGAGAATCATCAAATCTAATGATGACGTCAATCTTTCCTCCTTCCTTCTCGTCCCAGATGATTTCTCTCTCTCTCTCTCTCTCTCTCTCTAGTTAGATAGATAGATAGATAGATAGTTAGATTAGATAGATAGATATCCAGGGAAATGTTTGGTACAGCCTACGTTAGGATAATACCAGGCATAACATGTATCGAGGGAAACTCAAATATCAGAGACGCAAAACTGGAATTAATAGGTATTGTATGAACATAATAGCCCTCCACACACACACACACACACACACACACACACACACAAGGTTATCATACACTAAAAATCATACAGTACTTGGCGGGCAACAAAATATATGTATTAGTAAAAACATAAATCTTCTGACATGCACCGGCAATCACAACCACGACAAGGCTATGCAGGGAGAGAGGGGAAAAAACTCACTATCTGCACGTATATCTTGCATGCCTCAAAGAATCGCCATCATCATCATCATCACCACCATTATCATCACAACCACCACCATCAACCTGTACAAGCTAAATCTCTCTCTCTCTCTCTCTCTCTCTCTCTCTCTCTGGCTTCTGAGAGCAATGACAGACTAGGCACGTTCTACCTTCCTCTCATGCTTCGGAAATTATCGTCGAAAACTGGGGACCTGCCATTCTACCCTTCGTGATTCTTCAAAATAGCTCCACAGTGTGACGAGGGAAGGAGACAGTACTTTTGATGCCCATAGTACAGTGATTAAAAAAAAAAAAAAAAAAAAAATGAAAACGAATGAAAAGAAAATGAAAGAAAAGAAAAAAGAAACAAGCTTCTCTATTTCAGTTTCATGGCAGCTAAGTCTGTTCCATCTTCGCTTGGCACATTCACGCTAATAATACTGTATGTCAATAGCCAAAAATAAATGTCATCGTAGGTACGTTTTTTCGACTCTGGGCATAGATTTGTCCGCTCCCTGAGGCTTGCCAATCCTTCTACGTGCCAAACACACACAGTCACATGTCACCACTTCAGCACTAATACCCATCATCCATACCGAATACACACTAGGTCCGTCTCATTGAGGACTAGAGTATGGTATTTGCCGAAGTGTTTTTCTACATATTCTTGGGTCTCGCGGAACATGATTAGGTCCACCTAAACGAAATTCAAGGCAAAATATTACTCATCCCTAAGACCTTGATCGAACTAGCGTCATTCCAGGTAGTAAATCACTTCGCTAATCACATGCAATCACTAATGACAGGAATTTGACGAAAGGAACATGAAGTTGACGTTCGTGAAAGTAGCTCCGTAATGAGAGGCTGCTGAAAGAGGAGTAATTGTGGGCTGGAGGGATAGGGGGGAGGGGGGGGAAGAAGCTGCCGGTTAGAGGTGAGGTGAGGCGAAGGGGGGGGAGGGGGACAAAAGGGAACGGTTGGGTAGGGCTGGGTAGGTGAAAGGAGGAACAGAGGAAAAGTTAGGAAACGGGATAGGAAGGGGGAACTGAGGTAGAACTGGGGAAGGGGTTAGGAAGGAAGGGAACAGGAGGGGAAGACAGGAAAGGGATAAGGGGAAGGTTAATGTGGAGCTTGTGAGAATGGGAAACAGAGGGGAGGGACGTATAGCAGTAAAAAAAATAAAATGTAAGGAGAAGGGGTAGAACAGGAGCTTTAAAAAGGTGGAAAGGGAGGGGAATGGGGTTAATGTGGGGGCTGTGGAAGGGGAGAGGGGCAGGGTAGAGTGAGGAGTTCTGGATATAAGGGGTAGGGGGTAGGGATAGCAGGGGAGGTAGGGTGGACTAGGAACTGTGAAAAGGTGGAAAGGATGATGTGGAGAGGGTGAGATGGGGGGGAGGGGATGTGGAACAATGCTGGAGAAGTACAGAGGTGGATGATAAGGGGAGGGGAGGAGAGGGAAATGAACAGTAAAGAGGTTAGGTATATAGAAGGGGGGGGGGGAAGGTGGAAGAGGGAGGATGTGGAGGAGTTTGACAAGGAAGAAAGGGGAGGCTGGTGAGGGGACAGGAAGAGGGAGGATGTGGAGGGGTACGTGAAGGAGAAAAGGGGAGGCTGAGGAGGGAGAAAGTGGGTGGGAGGATATGGAGAGGGGTTACGTGAAGGGGGAAGGGGATGACTGTGGCGGTAGGGAGGGGGGTACAGGAGGGTAGTATTTACATCCTCCCGCTGTGTTGTGTACTTATGGCTGTTAAGTAATTACCAGTACTGGAATGGGTTATTATACGTAGTCAACAACAAACAGCGTCGTTAACCTACAGTATGTACTCTCGTTGTGCTTAAGCGAGATGTCGTTTTTGAAACAAGTTCTTGAATGACTACAGTACGCCATTTTTTCCCCCCAGTGTCACGCAATCTGTTTACTCAAAATTACCAAAAATATAATAACCAGGCGTCTTGTCAGGGAGGTAGGCTAACTCTCAACAAGGTACAGCCAGTGTTTACTTAATATAGCAGCTTAATACTGATGTACGTATGCATTTATTCTTATGGCTAAATACGCTGTTGCATTACCAGTTCCAATAAGTAAAAACAGACTACTCTTCCACTGCTACGGACGCATCAAGGTACTGCACTGGAGCTCAAACTTGACGATTATATTCAGTCGTAGCAAGAAAAGGAAAATCGTGGGTTACGGCCTGTTTCCTATATCAAGAGTGTGGTGAATGGGTAGGACTTAATCATGGCTGTAAAAGTAGAAAGCGCCGTACATATATGGCGAATTGACCAATGGATATCTGACGTTCAGTACTTATACCGTAATTAAGCCCATTAAGCATGATGACATGTTTATTTCATTCATTCCCACTAACACCAAGGGATTTTATTTGGCTCAGGATACACGGGATGACCCATATACAATCTCCAGTCCCACTCCCCTGGGCGATTTTTTGTGCGTTGTGTGGACGGCTCAGTCAATATTCTCTCTCTCTCTCTAGATTACCAGCGTTTTATTTTAATTAAAAGATTTTCTGGTAGTAGGGATTAATGGCAACTTTGACCCCTACGTTGCTGTGACGATTAATAGTAATAATAATAATAATCATCATCATCATTATCATCATAATAATAATATTATTATTATTATTACTACTACTACTACCGCTACTTCCACCAGACGCTTAAATTTGGTTCAACATCGTCCAGAAGAGAATAAACTTTCCTGTGGATATACCCACTTGTCTTGTGAAAAAAGTTAGAATCATGAAGCTATAATAAAAAATCATGAAGCTATAATAAAAAAATCAAGACGCTTTAATAAAAAAAATCATAGTTATAATAAAAAAAAATCATGAAGCTATAAATAAATAAAAAAAATCATAGTTATAAACAACCCTTCCTAACGGGACACAAAACTAGCCATGAGAGTCTACCTGGTGTCCTTCAGTCCCTACGTGGGCAGGTGTGTCCTAACACGGTGAGGGGAGGGTAGAGGGCGGATGCTGCTTTCAGGTGTTAGGGGGAAAAAACATCGAAAAATGGATTTGATCGCATTTTTTCTTCTTATATAATTATTACACACGTTTACAAATTTACAGAATCCAGAATATTATGGTATACTTACACACGTTTACAAATTCAGTCTGGAAAACAGTGGTTAATTA
>NC_137021.1:3487500-3587500 GCF_032717465.1 Coenobita brevimanus
ATGTATGACTCAATGTATATGTCAGAAAACAGTCTTCACTAACCACCATCACTGCAAACCGTCTCTCCCGAGCTGAATTAAGTCGTCTGGAGGTAACAAGAAAAATATGACTGAAGGGGATAAGACTGAGTATTGTTTCGAGCTATGGTTCTGGCCAAATACTTCATATATCTATATCTATCTATTATCTGTCCACCTTTGTTTACCTACCTACTTGCCTACCGATTTATTTATCTATCTCGCTCCGTACCTGCCTATCTACCTATCGATCCATGAAAATTTTCAACTTTGGCCAATCAACTCTTTCTGATTCCTCTCCCTCAAAATATGACGACTAAATCGTTTGGGTTAAGCTGGATTAAAAGACTGGAGAAGACATGATCAAGCGAGGATTAAAGTCGAGAATAAGCATGAAAACGCGTTACGGAAAGGGTGTAAAGCCGTAATGTTATTTAGTGAGACGAAAAAGATGTAAAGCCGTCGCATTATGAAGTGCTACGGTAGGGATGTAAAGCCGTAGTATTGTGTTTGTCTCCTACTGAAATGTATCAAGAAATTCACACACTATAATAGTCAGATTAGAGGACTGAATAGACTGTAGTCGCGGAGCAGGACTCTGAGGTTGTCATTATCGTACCCTGGCAACCTACCATTCGAGAGTGCGTCCGATTTCGTATCATATTATACACGAATCATATTATATGCACGAATATATTATACACGAATATTATTATACACGAACATATTATACACGAATCATATTATTATGCACGAATATATTATACACGAATATTATTATACACGAACATATTATACACGAATCATATTATTGTGCACGAATATATTATACACTAATAATATGACACACGAATATAAGTATGCACGAATAATATTACACACGAACATATTATACACGAATCTTATTATTATGCACGGATATATTATCCACGAATATTATTATTCACGAACATATTATACACGAATATTATTATACACGAATATTATTAAACACGAACATATTGTACACCAACTCTAACGTACGGAAGTGAAGCTTGGACATTGTTGGAAGGACACAAGTCAAGAGTGAGAGCAGTGGATATGAGTTATTTAAGAGGAGCCTGTGGAGTCACGTGGAGAGACAGGCTGACGAATGAGGATATAAAGGAGCGTTGTGGTGTGGATGTGGATGTGATAGGAAGCGTTATGAGGAACACACTGAGGTGGTTTGGCCATGTGGAGAGGATGGAGGGTGAAAGACTGACGAAGAGAGTGTATGTGAGTGAGGTGGAGGGGGGAAGAGGGAGGGGGAGGCCGAGGATGAGATGGAGGGATGAGGTGGAGAGGTATATGAGAGAGGGGTGTGTGAGTTGGGAGCAGGGCAGTGAAATGGCGGGGGACAGGGCGACTTGGAGGCGATTTGTTTGTGGCCACCCCAAATGGGATTGAGGCGCCTGGCAATAGATAGATAGATAGATATTGTACACGAATCATATTGTTGTTCACGAATATATTATACACAAATAATATTCCACACGAACATATTATACACGAATCACATGCGTCTGATATACGCGAAATCACGCACTTTTGAATCGTAGGTTGCCAGGGCACGATAATAACCTCAGAGTCGCGCGCCGCGGCTATAGTAACCAAGGAGACTCATTTTTAGAGCAGGAATAAAGCTGACTAAATTTCACGGAACCACAACATAATATTCAAGCTGTCAGTGGCCCACTTCCGTCAGATAAACACAAATTTACAGTAGAATTAGTGTTGTTTTTGTTAGCATTATAATGTTTAGTTTGCTTCATGTTTACGTCTGTCCGATAGCACGATAACTCTCTCTCTCTCTCTCTCTCTCTCTCTCTCTCTCTCTCTCTCTCTTATCTTTAGTCTGCCTGTCTCGAACCTTTGTGGGAACGACCTTGCTTCTCTTTACGTCTCAGGCTAACTCCTTCTTTCCTTCCCTTTTTTCCTTAATTCCTTCCTTTCTTCGACGTCTCTTTCTTTCCCTATTTCCCCTTCCTCACTTTTGCCCATCCAGTTCCCTTTTCCTCCTCCTAATTCTTTTCACTATTTCCACTCCTCTTCCTTCCTTCTTCCTTTTCACATCCTTCCCTATTCTCCCTCCCTGTTCTTTTCAGCATTTCCTCCCTTCCTGCCATTTTCTCCTTCGCCCCCTCCTTTTCTCCCCTCCTTGCCAGTCCTCGTACCCTCTTCCCCCCTCCTCTCCTCCCCCTATGACTCCCCCCTTCCTCTCCTCCCCCTACCCTTCCCCATCCTCTCTGCACAAGGGCCAATTTAAATCCCAACTCCAGTACGAACTGACGTTCAAACTCAAGTGCCAACTCAGGTCCCAGCACAGTTACCAAACGCAAGTACCAACTTAAGTCTTAACACAAGTACCAACTCAAGTCATAACTCAAGCGTTAACTTAGTCCCAACTCAAGCGGAAACTTCAGTATCAGCTCAAGCGTCCCAACCCAAGCGCCAACCTAAGTCTCAACTCAAGTGCCAACGTAAATTACAACTCAAGTGTCAACTTAAGTCCCAACTAATGAATCAACTTAAGTGCCAACTCAAGTAACAACGTGCCAATTCAGGTACGAACATTAATCCCAACTCAAGTGAAACCTTAAGTGCCAACTCAAGTGCCAACTTGGGTCAAAACTCAAGCGCCAACGTAGGTCCCAACTCAAGTGCCAACCCATGTCTCAACTCAAGTGCCAACCCATGTCTCAACTCAAGCGTCAACCTTAGTCCCAACTCAAGCACCAGCTTAATCACAACTCACGGGTCAGCATAGGTCCCAACTCAAGTGCCAACGTTAGCTCCAACTCAAGTGCCAACGTAAGTGTCAACGAAAGCTCCAACTAGTGCCAACGTAAATGCCAACTCAAGAGCTAACCTAAGTGCCAACTAAAGCGCCAACTTATGTTGCAACTGAAGCGCAAACATATCTCCCAACTCAAGTGACAACATAAGTGCCAACTCAAGTGACAACACAAGTGCCAACTCAAGTGACAACATGTGCCAACTCAAGTGACAAAATAAGTGCCAACTCAAGTGACAAAATAAGTGCCAGCTCAAACGTCAACTCAGGTCCAAACTCATGCGCCAGCTTGGGTCTTAGCTTAAGTTACAACTTAAGTCCCAACTCAAGCTCCATCATGTTTCATCTCAAGCGGAAACTCAAGTCCCAATTCAAGCACTATCTTTAGTCCCAACGAAAGGGCGAGCTTACGTCCCAACTCAGGCATCAACTGAAGTTCCAATTCAAGCACCAGCTAAGTCCCAACTCAAGCGCCACCTTAAGTCCAAACTTAACTGCCAACTTAAGTGCCAAATAAAGTGCTATCGTAAATGATAAGTGCAAATGTGAGTGCCAGTTCAAGTGCCAACTTAAGTGCCAACTCAAATGCAAACTTAAGAGAAAACCCAAATGCCAACTTAAGTGCAAACTCACGTGGTGACGTAAGTGCCAATTCAAATGTTAAGCTCCGACCAAAGTGCCAAATTAAGTCCCAAAATAAGTGCCAAATTAAATCCTAAGACAAGTGCCAACTTAAGTCCTAAAACAAGTGCCAACTTAAGTCCTAAAACAAGTGCCAACTTAAATCCAACACAAGCGCCAATTTAAATCTCAACTCAAGTACCAACTATAGCTCAAACTCAAGTGTCAACTCAAGTCCCAACACAGGTACTACTTGGGCCCAAACACAAGTACCAACTGAAGTCCTAACACAAGTACGAGCTCAAGTCCTAACTCAAGCGCTAACTTTAGTCCCAACTCAAGTGCCAACTAAGATCCCAACTCATGCGTCAACTTGTCCCAATCCAAGCACCAATTTAAGTTCCAACTCAAGCACCAACTGAAGTCCCAACTCAAGCACCAACTGAAGTCCCAACTCAAGTGCCAACGTAAGTCACAACTCAAGTGCCAACGTAAGTTACAACTCAAGCACCAACTTAAGTCCCAGTTCACAAGTCAACTCGTCCCAATTAAAGCGCCAACTTACGCTGCATCTCAAGCACCAACATTAATCCCAACTCAATTGAAACCTTAAGTGCCAACTTAGGTCAAAACTCAAGCGCCAATGTAGATCCCAGCTCAAGTGCGTACTTAAGTTCCAACTCAAGCGCCAACTTATGTCCAACTCAGGCGCCAACCTAAGTCCCAACTCAAGCTCTAAAATACGTCTCAACTCAAGCGCCAACTTAAGTCCCAACTCAAGCGCCAACTTAATTCCCAACTCAAGCGGCAACCTAAGTCCCAACTCAAGCGCGAACTTAAGTCCCAACTCAAGCGCCAACTTAAGTTCCAACTCAAGCGCCAACTTAAGTTCCAACTCAAGCGCCAACTTAAGTTCCAACTCAAGCGCCAACTTAAGTTCCAACTCAAGCGCCAACTTAAGTTCCAACTCAAGCGCCAACTTAAGTTCCAACTCAAGCGCCAACTTAAGTTCCAACTCAAGCGCCAACTTAAGTTCCAACTCAAGCGCCAACTTAAGTTCCAACTCAAGCGCCAACTTAAGTTCCAACTCAAGCACCAACTTAAGTCACAACTCAAGCGCCAACCTAAGTCCCAATTCAAGCGCCATCTTAGGTCCCATCTGAAGCCTCAACTTAAGTTCCAACTCAAACGCCAACTTAAATCCCAACTCAAGCGCAAACTTAAGTCCCAACTCAAGCGCCAACTTAAGTCCCAACTCAAGCACCAACTTATGTCCCAGCTCAAGTGCCAACCTATGACCGAACTCAAGCTCAAACTTAAAGACCCATCTCAAGTTCCAACTAAAGTCCCAACTCAAGTGCCAACTTAGTTCCCAACTTGTCCCAATTTAAGTGCCAACTTAAGTGCCTCAAGTGGCACTCAGGTGGCACCTATGTGGAAGTGTTCTACTTAAGTGTCACTTAAGTTCAAGTTCCACTTAAGTGCCACTTGAGTGGAACTTGAGTGGCACTTAAGCGGAACTTGATCTTAAGCAGCAGTTAAGTAGAACACACACACACACACATATTCTCTTTTTCTCTCTCTCTCTCTCTCCCCTAACCAACAAAGATTCAAGGGTGAATTTGCATCTGTAATTACTTAAGCTTTACGAATTATTTTTTTTATGCATGGAAGAAGGAACCAAAGGCCAGAAGCCCGCACGATTTCTCCCTCCCAGAAATTAAATACATTAATAAGAGGGCTGAATTCAGGATGTGTTCATTTTGAGATGCCTGGATGCACTGCGTTTGAAAGACTGGAGGTCATAGGCAGTAGGAAATACAGAGGAAGACAGTTCCAGAGTTGACCAGTTGCATACATGGAGGACTGGGAGTAAATCGTATAGAAAAGAGATGAGAGCAGGGTTGGAGTAATTGTAATTGTAATTTAACTGAAATGTAATTATTTAGAAATATTGTAATTGTAATCATAATTGTAATTAAAAGTAAAATTGAAGTAATGAATTGTAATTGTAATTAATTGAAAAGTTAATTGTTATTAAATTGGTATTATGAAAGGGAAGGAGAGTGGTAGTGGTAACCTTATCCCATACCCAGCTGTCATTATGGGATTAAGATGCCACAGGATTAACCCAGCTAAGCCGCGTTTTGACAGTTCTCCTGCCTTTGTCCTCAACACTCTCATGGCACCTGACCCACCTGAGTTGAGGCCACCGAGAAAAGTGGCCTGGGTTGAGCTGGGTTGTGATAATTTTGATGGTCGACACACAGCATTTAACACTGCATCTGCCTATGAGGAAATTGTCAATCGGTTCAGTATTCAAAGGAAAGTAAAGAAAGTTGTAGCTGATGATGCATCTTAATGGTGAAAGTATTTGACATTTCCTTCCCAAGTTTCTACATAGATCAGAAGCAAGAGGAGGCTGGAAATTCGTGTGACCCCAACATCGCTGATGAGGATATTTGCTTTGAAGATGTTCTGACTTTCCTTCCTCAAAGAATGGGAGGTTTTGCCCGGCCTTTAGTTCCTTGTTCCTTGCATTAAAAAAAAAAAAAATACTCAGCAACTTCCCCGTCTTCCTTCTCAACGCAGTCCACATTCAAACAGTTTCAGATCAGTAATAAGATAGTGACCCAAATATCTTTACTTCGTTATCTAAAAATTGTCTGAACTTCTCTATGGATCCTTGATTTATTATTTATTATTAGGTGTGAATATTGTTAGGTTTATGAAAGAGATGATTCATTGTGTGTGTGTGTGTGTGTGTGTGTGTGTGTGTGTGTGTGTGTGTGTGTGTGTGTGTGTGTGTGTGTGTGTGTGTTATTTTTAGCGCATTTAATCAGGCAGATTCCCAACTATCAGCTCAGTTGATGGCCAATGCAAGTCACGAAGAAGTGCTACGGAAAGGATGTAAAGCAGTACTATTCTTCTGCCACGGGAATGTGAAATAAGTTGCAAAATGACGAAAGTCTTGGCAAACAGTATTATTTTCTATGTTTCCAACCACATCCACTTGAAATCTGCCCTGATCAGCTGTAAACGTTCAATCCTCATTCATCAGGAGCAAACGTTCCACCCGCATTCATCATTAGTAAACGTTCAACCCGCATTCACCAAACAGTACACGTTTATTCATCCACTCACCACTCATAAACGTTCCTCCGACCAATCCACGTCAACAACAGTAAACGTTAATTCATCCAATTCGTATTCATCAACAGTAAATGTTAATCTACCCTGTTCGTACTCATACACGTTCATCCGTCCAATACACTCACATACGTTCATCCATCTAATCCACACACAAACGTTCCTTCGCCCAATCCATACTCGTCGACAAATAACGTTCATTCCACACCACTAAACGTTCAGTCGTCCATCCATCTCGCCAAGCCACTCCACAGGCACTTCTGAGGTAATCTGATCCACTGTCCTCAGGTTCCTACGCAACGGGGTGGGGGTGGGTGGGAGGTGAGGGTTTGCAAAGGGTGGTGGGGTGGGGCGGGGCGGGGTTTGCAAAGGGTGGTGGGGTGGGGCGGGGTGGGGTTTGCAAAGGGTTGTGGGGGTTTACAAATGGTGATGGGGTGGGGGCGAGGGTTTGCAAAGGGTGATGGGGTGGGGGCGAGAGTTTGCAAAGGGTGGTGGGGAGGGGGTAAGGGGTTGCAAAGGGCGGTTGGGAGAGGGAGGGGGGGTTTGCAAAGGGTGATGGGATTGGGTGGGGTGGGGGGATTGCAAAGGGTGGGGTGCGGCGGGGTCAGGGTAAAGGCAAAAGGTGGTGGGGTGGGGTGGGGGGTGAGAACTTGCAAAGGTTGATGGTGGGAAGAATGTAAAGGGTGGGGGCGTTCTTCCTAAATGGCCAAGCACCGACCACATTCAAAAACTTTAGGTCAATCCTGTAGTAACAACGATTTACTTATACCACAGCCTCTTCTTGTTGTACTGTATACTGTACTGAATGTATTTTGTAGCTACTGTATTTACTGAAGGAGGTTTGTGGCAAGATTCATCGGCTCCTTTTGTCGCCTGTGTACTCTATACTTTCACAAACAATAGACATTTCCATGCAACAATCAAGACCTTATGTAGATATAAAATAGTCCCCCTCTTCTGTTTTCTATGAGCGGTATGAGGGGGTGGGGGAGGAAGGTGACGTCAAAGCCAGGCGTGAGAGAGGAGAGAGGAGGAGGTGGAGGACTGGAGGAGGAACAAGGGAGGAGGAGTGAGAGAGAGGGTGGAAGGGAAGTGAGACCAAGGGAGGAGTAAGAGCGAGGGTGGAGGAGGCGTGCTGGTGAGGGTGAGGGAGGAGGAGTGAGGGAGGCAGGCCCGCAGGCAGGCTCCTCCCGCTGCTACCTCGCTGACAGCACCACACAAGCCCACGTCACTACACAAAGGCCTCACACACGGCTTGACAGATGCTAGACTACTTATGCCACTACACCTGTTTCACTACTCACATCACTACACCTGTTTCCCTAGTCACCACACCTGTTTCACCAATCACTACACCTATTTCACCATTCACATCACTACACCTGTTTCACCAATCACTATACCTGTTTCACTAATCGCTACACCTGTTTTACTACTCACACCACTACACCTGTTTCACTGATCACCACAGCTGTCACCAATCCACATCTGTTTCACTAATCACTACACCTGTTTCACTACTAACGTCACATTCATTCACCACACCTCACCTTCCACCACACACGTGTTTCACTGTTGCACCTCTTCTCCATAATAATAATACTAAATCAACAGGTGGCAGAAATATAGCTACAAAAAATACATCTTATTGCATTTATTTAACACTTTCACCTCAATGACGTTCATCCTCTCGTACTGAAGGGGTAATGAAAGCTATCGAGAGAGAGTGAGAGAGAGAGAGTTACGTATTTGTATCCAATCCCCTAATTTCTGACGCTTATTAATGCAACACTTATAACAATATACATAAACACGTATTCTAGGCAGCATAGCAGGTTTAGCAGAAAGCACCTCTTCTTATTTACTATTTTATTTATTTATTTATTTATTTATCCATCTATTTCTGGCGTACTATATGTCAACAATCTCCTGCATGCTGTATATATCGCTTTAATATCGAAATAATTTGGAACAATAGCACACAAGGAAAAAATGAATGATAAGGTACACAATAAACTGGTGTGGAAGGGATGCCAAGAAACCTCCTATGCAACTTACGATACGCCTATTGCCTAGTTAACCTACACACACACACACACACACACACCTTTTACCTGCCTCTATTTCTACTTGCCTTTTCTTCCCACACACACACACACACACACACACACACACACACACCTTTTACCTGCCTCTATTTCTACTTGCCTTTTCTTCCGCCAACTTCTACCTTTATCTTTGCCAACCTCTTAGTTACCTTATCTGTCTCTTCCTCTACCTTTACCTGCCTCTGCTTCTACATAGCTTTACCTCTTTCTTTGCTTAGCTCCTGTACCTCTACATGCCTCTTCTTCTATCTCCACCTATCTACCTCTACTTCCAGCTACATCTTCCTATTCCTTCTTATCTCTACCTGCCTACTTTTACCTGTATTTCTACCTCTACCTACCTGTACCTTATTCTCTACCTGCATCTTTACCTCTAACAGGTGAAACTGGCGGTGAAATGTCAAGGCATAGTCAAGGTAGGTTTGTTGCTGATGAAACTAAGAAACTAGGAAACTGGATGCAGTCTACTGGGAGAGGCACTGATAACACGGTAACAGAGGAAATAATGAAGGAACAACTGAAAGAACGAAGCATATAAGTGGAGGCCGTGATGGTGGTGGTGGTGGCAGAGGATGTGATGATGATGGTGGGTGGTGGTGGTGGTAGACAGTGGATGTGGTGGTGGTGGCAGACAGTGGATATGATATTGGTGGTAGGCAGTGGATGTGGTACTGGTGGTAGGAGTGGATGAGGTGGTGGTGGTGGTGGTGGCAGACAGTGGATGTGGTACTGGTGGTAGGCAGTGGATGTGCTACTGGTGGTAGGCAGTGGATGAGGTGGTGGTAGTGGTGGCAGACAGTGGATGTGGTATTGGTGGTAGGCAGTGGATGTGCTACTGGTGGTAGGCAGTGGATGAGGTGGTGGTGGTAGAGCCAACAGTAACAGTAATGGTATAGGAATAGCGATGGTACAAGTAGTGATGGTTCAGGAAACAGCTTTGGTGATAGTGAGTTGCTGCGGTGGTGGTGGTAATGGTGGTGGTAGTGGTGGTGAAAGGGGTGGTGATATCAGGGTGGCAATGGCAGCAGATGTAGTAGTGATGGTGGTGGTGGTAGGGCGAGTGAGAGAGGGATAGAGTAGTAGCGGGGGTGAGGTGACGTCCACGCGTGCAGCTACACAGCGATGCAACTTATGATTCCCTGTGTTGAAAAGGTATTGAAATAGTATACATATTTCTATAAAATAATATAGAAAATATCTCCACGATCCCCTGCTATACGGTAAAGTCAGCTTCCTATAGGGGATACGGGCGCTCAATTCCAACATGGCGGGAGCGATGATTATAAACATCCTTAACATGCCCTAATTAGGCTGCATTAAACATATGATTATTTAAAGACTAAACATAAACATTAACTCCTACATTACCAGATGGGGAATAATAGCCGTCCAAATAAGTGTGCGCGAAAGGGTTAATGAAATATAATTACTACTATTGCGAGGCGGGCCAAAGGGGAGGGAGAGAGAGGGGCGGGGAGGGTCAGAGAGAGTCGCGTCGTCACGTTTCAGAAATGGGAAGGGATTGTCTGCTTTCCGACGAATCCCCGCGACTTGGCAACAGAAGAACATAAGACATGTTGTTGCACAGGCTCACGCGCTAGCTCATATTCTCTCTCTCTCTCTCTCTCTCTCTCCGATGACGTACATTACACTTTGTTCTTAGTCCTACCAGTGGATTTTCTTAAGCCCTATTAAACACCTATAAATCCCTCCTGCACTAAGATCGCTAATATCACATAAGACGTCACTCAAAATCGCTTCTAACACGGCCATGTTATTAGAATTTAGTGAGTATGCTCGTCCACATCTTATCACAGAGACTTAATTTTTTCTGTTAATTCCCCACATTAACCAGAAAATCCTTGACGATCTCCCTTCTCCCCTCCCCAACTTTCAAAGGGGAAAATAACCCACTAGGAGGGTTGCACTGAATAAACTCAAGATTCTAAAGTTACTCGCATTCAGGGTATTTATTAACGTGTTACGCCAAGAATCCACTCCCCTCCTCCCATCTGAGAACCTCTAGATAGTTTCTTCGTGCTGCCTCCACGGGAATTCCGAGATGAGGGGGGGGGGATTACTGAAGGCTCTATCTAACCCATCCTACCCGAAAAAATCTACGAAAAAAATCGTCTGAAAATTCCGAGAATATAACAAACGTGCTGGGCCTGCTGGGGTTAACTACTTTATCCATTCGTTCATTTATATTTACGTACTTATAAAAAAAAACACACACACACACACACGAACGATAGAAGGTATACTCTATTATATTCCTACTAACTCGAGACTACTTTATTCACTTCAGGAAGGACTTGTCGAGCTGTTGCAGGGGTATATATACATTACTCATGACTCACTACTACACGTTGTATCCAAGATAATAAAATTACTTGGGAGTAGCAAGAAGAGTACGTCCTTTCCCTGAAGGTGTGTGTGTGTACATAGTCGTACGTACATACTCTTACTTTTTTTTTTTTTTTTTTTATGCACAGAAGAGGGAACCAATGGCTTGAGGTCCGAAAAGTTGTTCCCTACGAAATAAGGCTAAAATCAAGATCGAAACATAAACAATGAGGAATCATACACTTCACATGGATTTCAATTTAATGTATAATATGATCAAGCAAGTAGATGGTCATAAGTATAATCGAAGTATATGCAATGAAGGTTCAAATGTATGATAAAACAGGCACAAACGTTCACCTTATTACTGTATATGGCCTCAACACATTATGCTTTTTGTATTTACGGTATGCATGATCAGATTCAATGGTCATACGTATTACCTTATAGTTTCACCAAGTTATTTATTCACTCACTGGAATTTTTAGATATATATATGCAAGGTCATAATTAAAGGTTATCCATACCTTTAAAGCACTGTACTACATATGCAATGAAAAGCCTAGATTTAATACATTACACTACTTCAGCTATCGCAAACAGAAAAAAAAAAAAAAGTCGATTTCCACACCTTTCCACACAGGTAATAACCGCAAAACATTCCAACAGTTCTTCGGCAAACTATGACACACGGAAATGAAATAATTTTGTAGCAGGTAACTTTTCACTCAATAAATATAGCCATCCTAAGAAAATCCTGTAAAAATGGGACAAATTAACCTCAAAATCAGGCAACAGTATCATGGATGGAGAGTTTCATTCAGTGTTATGGAATCTGATCGAAGAAGCAGTCACCATTAACCCTTTCGCTATCTAGCATTTCTCGCAAAAGGAGTTGAATGGAATACAGTGGATGGTAAACAGCAACAGACATAATAGTCCTCTCGTGACTGTTTGTTATATGGAAAATTATACTTAAATCTATTATGTGAGTTAGAACCAAGGATAGAAGAGTAGGAGGCCTGCAGAAACCCTAAGCATAATCCTTAACAAAGAAAGGCTGACCGAGATATTTTTCAGTTCCTCTGAATGCCACAAATTTTCTCAGTTAAACAAAATCTGGTGCGACAACCACTGAGAATGGATTAAAGACTGTTCTATAAGCAACAACACTTCTGCAATTAAATCAGCTGGCATAACAAATTCAATAGTAAAGCACCAAGATAAACTGTACAGCCACCACGGTCCGACAGGTAAGGGGTGTAGTGTGTGTGGCAACGGTATCCGAGTGAGCGAAATGCTTGCACGTGAATAAAAACACTCACTCACACATCGTACACAGTCAGCTCTAGCTCTGTACATTCAAACATTTATGCTTGAAATGTTTACGGATATTATAGTTCTCCTTCGCCATTGACTTACCCATATACTTTGTTCCATGTCTAAAATCGGCAAACACGAAAGATATATAATGATGCTGAATAATGTAGGTGTGTGCGGAACGACCATCAACGACGATTTTACCCGGTGTTTAAATCTGAAAAAAGCAGTAGAAGCTGGAAAACTTGTCGCTTGTTGTCGCTCCCCGCCAACAGAATGTCATAATAGATAGGTATTCCTTCTCCGTTCTCTCTTTTTCTCCCAATAAAGAAAATGGCAGTGTTTCTGGGTTTGCATTAACTTCTTGTGCTGCAAATCTGTGGCGTAAATATAAGGATTCGTCGTGCCAATCAAACAATACTGGGTTTCATCTTATTATAACTAACAGTCGTAAAGTTGCTCTTTTACACTATGGGGACTGTCGTTGTGTATCTTTCCTGATACACTGTATTCCCCCCAGCCTCCTCCTATTGATCCTCCGCCACATACCGGAGTCATTAAGCACAAGAGCTGCCAAGATTCGCCAGCACTTTCGTTAACGCTCAATGTTTTAAACGATATGAATAAACACTCTGGGTATTTGTCATCCTCAAAAGGCAGATGCTGCTACAAAATATATGTGGGATACAAGAAAATGGCTTATGTATACGCAAACAGAGAAAAACGAAGGAGATTATGTGCGAGGTGGTGTGGGAGGAGCATGGAGGGGAAGAAGGTAGAGGTAGAGAGGAGGCGGTGCATACGGCTCACGCTGTTGCCCCGCCCCGCCCCGCCCCGCTTCCCCTACACCTGCTGACAACAATCACGTACGTCACCGCCCGGCGGCCGGGCGCGAACTGTCCAACTCAAGATAGGGCGCCATAAACCACCGTGCACCGCACAATACCGGTGCATTCCGAGACACTGCCGCGTATATTCATGTGCATATTTCAGTCACTGGGTATTTTCACGTGGATTAATCAGCATTATGTCAGTGTTGCTCACAGAAATTATTCACATATTGTTCTGCGCTGCCGTATGAATAATTCACATTCGTTATCTAGACGCAAAGTAAATCGCACACTGACGCAGTCCCCCTGGTAAAAAAAAATAAATAAAAATAAAACATGTTTATACGAAAGGATATATATTCCAGTAAGCACTGTTTATAGGAAAGAATATATATTCTAATCGTTGTGTTTTTACTTGAATTATTATGCTGCCATTTAATTTCTTTCACAGAAATTAATTTTTTTTTTAGCGTTTTCACATTAATTACTCTCAGTCATACATACTTGTCATCCTGATCATTATTTTCCGGTCAATCGGTTCCACAGTAACGAATGAAGTTATAACAGATCCTCTACGGGGGAAAACAAAATATGCAAAGTAGAAAATACGCAGCTGTTTACGCAGTCATACATCCGTGTCTACTGCACCTTCCATGCATACCCTATACCTGCCATGTATACCTACCCTATAAATTATACCGAAATTACTTGTCCCTATATCCCTCTCCGTGTGTGTGTGTGTGTGTTCTGAGCCATAAAAACAAGCCTGGCTCCTGATTAAACAAAGTGGCTATTCCTATTGTAACTGATGTGATTTCGTGGGGAGGGCGAACACACACACACACACACACACACACACACACACACACACACACACACACACACACACACACACCTACGAAAAAAATTATCGCATACAAGAAGTTTAATGAAGGATGGGTACTGAACCTTTCCACTTTTCTCATTCCTGCAAAAACAGATCTAATTTACAGTCACGACTTATCATCAGTCTAGCTATGATCCTTCTCCTCTGCTTCATTAAGTTTCATGCCATGTTAGGTTAACATCATCCACAGGTGTAATTGCGTCACATTCTATTGTCATTCTCTCCACCACTATAATGCTCTCCACCAACCTCCACCACTACAGTCCTCTCCACCACCATCCACAACCAAACTCCTCACCATCATCCTGCACCATTACAATCCCTTCCACCACAAAAAAAAATCCCCTTCACTACCACAGTCGTCCCCATCACTACCACAGTCCTCTCTCCCCCCACTTCAATCCTCTACACCATCCTATCACTGACGTTTTTTATCATTAATGTTTCCACCTCTGACTTCAGTTACTTCTACTAAATCGATCATCACTAGATACAACCAAATTCCTACCATGAGCATACAATGAGCGTGCACTATTTCTACATGTATCGTTTCAGAAATTCTCTCTCTCTCTCTCTCTCTCTCTCTCTCTCTCAATTCCTCCAACTGTGTATCCTCTACAACTGACCATCATCAACTTCCTGTATACCATTCAGTAACACCAATACATGCATTCTTCTTTCAATATCCTTATCAAGATCACTCCGGTCTTTTTTCCTGCCCTAACCAACCTCGAAGACTCTGATAAGATGAACTATATCTGTTCTTACCTTGATCTCTTTGAAGTGCTGACTCTGTTTACATGGGCCCTTCCCGTCTCTATTCACCTATGGAAGAAGATAAAGAAGAATTAGATGGATGATGATCAGTTACAAAAGGATCAATAGCCCTCTCATGGTCGGGATAACACAAGCAAGTATTCTATATTAGATAACGTTTGACAATTGTATGCATCTGAAATGTCTTCTAGGCTGCGACAAGGTTAATATTTCTTGTATTTACAGTCATCTGAAATGAAATGGTTATGATTCTGAACGCCTAATTCATCTTAACCCTTCCACTACGACAGTTCTCGCCAAGCTCACTTTATTCGTCTGGCTGTACATACCTAGGATAGAAAAGACGTTATCGTTCAGATGAAGGGAAGACTAACAATTCACTGCAATGCGTCTCTCTTAATCTGAATACAAAAATGGCCCCCAAAAAGAAAGAGGAAAAAGAAATAAAGTACTGAATACGTTAATTTAATCAATGATATCAACGATTGATATTCGATTACGTGACCTCAATATCATGACAAAATTATTACTACTACCTGACGATTCTATCCTGCTTAGCAGGGAGCTCTCAGGTGAAGTGAAAAAGGCTACGGGATCGCTACTGTTTACGATAAGGTACACACGCGCAACGCAGAAGTGGCCCCTCAGACTGAAGGACTTATAAAAAGAAACGAGACACAGCATCAGTTACTATAGCTGAACTTTTCGCTCATCTAAAACATGTGCATATATGCGTGATTATTAATGTTTTTTTTTTTCCCCCCTCTATTATAAGCTATATACTATGACTACCCTAAGAGTAATTCCCTGAGTGCAACCTGAACACTTTGGCTGCAGTATGCCCATACTTCGCATTTTATTTGGGCTAACACCAGACGATTATGCTATGTTAATGCGATAACTTGCTTACCATGGACGACTATATTCACCAGACGAAACTCATTACAGGTTGAACCCCGATGTGTGTGGGGTTCAAGGGGGTGCGTATTTCCGGATAAGCAGCCTAAAATAATGAACCTCTGCCTGTAATGGGGTTCTGTATTTTCTCATTTCCTGCTTCCGGATAAAAAGGTAAATGCGACGGCCATGTGGGGTTCTGATGTATGCGTGTTGAACCCCGATGTGTGTGGGGTTCAAAGGGGTTTGTATTTCCGGATAAGCAACCTAAAAAAAATGAACCTCTGCCTGTCATGGGGTTCTGTATTTTCATATTTCCTGCTTCCGGATCAAGAGGAGGGGCGGCCATGTTAGAGGTTCAGGTGTGTGCGTGCTGAACCTCGGCGGGTATGGGGTTCTGTTGCCTGTGTGGACGCTACGGCCAAACGTATCGGGCCGAGGGGGCGTGTACCACTTTAATCATATTTATTAACTGTCTTTGCCACCTTTATCCATATTTATGAACTGTCTTTACCATCTTTTATTTGGTGCTGGAGAGGGACGACTTTGCGTGATGGCACCGATATACCGGAGCGGCTCCTTTGCATTAACTTCGCTCCCCAAAAAGGTTACTGGGAACTTCAGCCTTCAGTCTACCGGGTTCCAAGTTTCATATGAATCTGTGGCTACAACAACAACAACAACTACTACTACGAGACGAAGTGACTGGTAACAAAGGGGTTGATTGAGGACGTTATCCAAACCTACAGCTCGAAGTTTCTCTCCTAACTCAATCAAATAACCGGGATACACCAAGAATAATATAAACCAAGTAATTTAAGTAAAGGAGCTATGTTGTGTACGAGACTGTTATTTATTTATCGATTTACTTATTCTGTTGCCTTCACTTACATACACCTACCACGCACTTCGCAATGATACTAGAGGAAAAATCTTGGTCACACACACACACACACACACACACACACACACACACACACACACACTTTCCAGCAATATATTTCACAACCAAACTATAGAGTGAATACCAAAGCGATAAAATACGGAAAAAAAAAAAAAAAAGGCAACTCTCTCACGGTCGGGAAATCTCTGGTAACGACAGACGATTTTGAAAGTGATCCAACAGGAGTCCGATTGCGTAATACTACCATTTAGACATCTACCCTCTCACGGTCGGGACAACTCTACAGTAGTACTCTATTCCTGCTACCACCAGACGAATGTTTCATGTCAATGGAGGATGAGTTTAAAAAAAAAAAAATGCATGTTTATACCAGGCTTCATTCATTTACCATGCACCTCACAACGAAAGCAGAGTGAATATTTCAGCAACAAAACCAGGAAAAAGACAATTTCTGAGATAGATATAGAAAACCCTCAAACCAAATACGATATTTTATCTAACTCTATCACTTTTTTTTTTTTTTTTTTTTTTAATAGCTCAGGGAAGATCTTTCATACTGAACAGGTAAAGGAGGCTGTATCTAACCCCTCCAGTTCGAATTTTCTGAGTAAAACCGTCTGGAAGTATCGTGAAGATACCAATAACAGACGTACCTTAATAGAAACCTCCTTCCTCCTCTTGCATCACGACCCTCCAAGCAATAACAGACGTACTTTAGGAGGTTAAGTTCCCCTCTCCCCGGCTACCATCCTCTATATCACTGTTCAGAATGACAGAGTTAGATACAGCCTCCATTTACCCTTTCAGTAATAGAGTCCGGAGATAAGATGGTGAAGAAGAGTACGTCAATATTGATGTGGCTAAAATATGGATTAATAGGGACCGATTTTAGCCAATCTGGAAACATACCTCCAAAATATTACTGATGCAAACCATGTTGATTATTAAATATACGAAAGATACAAGAAAAAGCTAAGTGCCACATGAATATTAAATTCTAAGAAAGAGGCACTACAAAGCCTCGCATGTCATCCAGAATAAAATAATTAGCTTCAAGAATGTTTGTAAATAAGACCACAGCATCATAAGCTTAAGCCTGTTTGTAAATACCGTGCCACAGCATCTTCCCCCACCGACATCTCCCCCTTATGTGCCCCTGTCAATAGCATATCCACCGTCGACCCCAGATTCTCCCGCCCCGGCTGTCTCGCTCTCCACCGCTCGTGCTCAAAGGGTTAATAAAAGTGGGGGAGCTGGGGACGCAAGATCTGGAACAGTTGTCGCTTCGTTCCTTTTCATTTCGGCCACATTTTCAGACGAGTCGAAGAAACTACCAGCCACATTTTACTACCGATGGGTCTGATATACGTATACGGTGCTATGGATGGTAAAAAATGTCATGGAAGTTCTATAAATATACGAAAATTAGTCGGCACATAATCAACATAGTTTATGAGGCGCTACTGGCGATTTAGGTAAAATGGTCAGCCACGTATTGTGGTAGGGCGGGCGCCAGGCGATGTGTCGCTCCCCCACCAACCGCCCGGGTGCTGTTTATGCTACCGTCCATCCCCCCTCCCGGCAAGGTAGGCAGGAAGGAAGGCAGAGGAACGGGAAAAACATGTCGGGGTTGCAAACCGCTGTATTGACTACTGACCCTGCAATATGTACCACAATAATGCTGGTTTTTAAAGTATGATTAAATTTATAACCGATTAAAGAATCAGTATTTCAAGATACCAACCAAGGATAACCACCACGGCATATTTAAACACTGTCCAAACTACCCATTTCTCCATCGCTGAATGCAGAGATATAACAAGAAAATATTGCTAGTCATGAGGAAGTTGCAGTATGGATATAGTCATATTATTATAGTCTTATTACGTGCTTGCCTGCACAAGCTTGGAAGAGCTGACATGACTGTGGCATGGGTGCTTATATAAACACAAATGAATTTGATGTCTGGCTTGGAATGTCACATTTCTTCTAAATATCCATACTTAACTCCCAGTGCGGTATTCAGATTGAAATTATTAATGTATTAAAGAAACTCGTATTAATACTTCCGCGTCCCCAACCATTCATTCGGTGTGCTCCCCAACCTTCTCCCCGGCGGGATGCTACACAAGCCCCGCCTCACCCTCTCAGGCCCCGCCCACCTCGCTGTTCCTTCCAGCGAGTCTATTTATAAAGGATCCTGTCAAATACTTATGATAAATAAATATCCATAACAGTTAAGATATGGCATGTGCCATTTCGTTTTTCATGTTTTTCATTTTAATACTCACTTTAATTTGACTGAGAAGTGCTTGACTGCTGCATGAGTGAAGGCAATATAACAAACGATCTTACCCGACTCGTGCTTAGGACTCTTTACGAATATCCACCCAGTTCTCAGGCTGCTCCTCCCTCCACTTCTCCACACACGTTTATACACCGGTGTTCTCGTTTGCTTGTTCGTTTCTTTAAGATCCCAAGAGCCATCGTCGGTAAGACTCAAGTAGCCGGTTCCTCCGCATGGGTATCACAAAAGCAGTAGATGCTTGCGTAGCCTTTATTTATCTTTCTAGACAAGACTAACTTACAGGAGAGGCCATGCTCGCAACTACCTTGACAGAGGGACATAAGCGGCAGGCTCTGGTAGCTACGACTGTCACAGCCCCCCGTCTTGTAGAGCTGTAGAAGGTCAACACTCTACATGCGTTTTCGTATCTACTACCTACATATAGAAACTGCCATTAATTAAACTTTTTTTCCCGTTCCTTCCAAGCAAACACACTATTGGTCGGCCCCTTGCTACTTCATAATCATTAATGACTTAAATATATCAATCTTAATTCATCTTTTTGAAATCTTCGTTCACCATTGTTACATAATCATCTTGCGAATACCACATATCTCAATCATCTACAAATATGATACAATTTGCTCAAAAGAAACAATGATAATGTGGCCAGCATTAACCTCTTAAATTGCGTTAAAACTCACACATACCATGAGATCAAAATACATTAAACAGACTAATGGACTTTTATGCAATCAGGACAACCATACACTGAAAATACACTTGATACCAGTAAATACAAGACCCAGTGGCGTTCTCACGAATGTTGCAGAGGGATACCTTTTATCTTATTTACATCTTAGAAGAAAAATTAAGACTCATCATTAAATAACTTGTTGACTGAAACGTTTACTGTTGTACAGGTGTTTATAACGAACATCACTCACTCTTGCACAAGCTAATCGTGAATAACAGCCAAAGAATGTGATGCAGTAAAAAATTTGTGCCCTTAAATGCTGACTTTATGAAGGATTTAACATTTAAAATATAAAACAAAGTGAAACATGGTAAGAGCTGCTATCACGTACTACATGAGAAATGATAACAATCATTACGAGATCAGTGAAATTTTGAAATAGTTCCCTCAATAGCCTACTCCTTAACCGTGTGTGCTTTCTCGTGTGTAAATTCTTTAATAAATAAAGGACTTTTATTAATTAATTTTACTTAGTATATCACTCAAAGCACTTGATTTACCGACATGCTAGTGAATTTTTAAACAACTGTCGTCATGTATGCAAATATCGAGTTTAATTAATTCTGACTACATAAATCTAAACTAGTTACTTCAGAAAACGTCAGTGACATCTGTTTATCCTAAGTAATGGGCTCAATCCTTCACCGAGGGGCTGGTTCGGCTGCATCAGATGAAGAGGCTGGGTGAATGGCGGATTCTGCATAGATGCACCCTATTTTCAGACCAAGAAGTGTACATGCCAATGATATATGGAGAACAGAGATTATTGTAAAGTGTTGTCATTTGGGAACAATGAACTGAAAGACACTCTCTGCCATGCAACTGCAAACTTTGATCACGTTACCGTTGAATTTACAATAGAAAACTAACTACATGAGAGAAAACGTTAAGGGTAGATTTGGGCGACCAACACAGGGTTATGGCGTACTGTCGGGTGGTGGCGATTGAGGCAGCCATTCTTCTCCCCAGCAGCACATGTCCCAGGGAGGAGGAGAAGGCGGAGTAATGGAAGGAGGGAGGAAGAGGGGCGGAGTCAGAGAGAAACGTGCCGTTCTGCTCAGCTTACACAGGTTGGGGCACTACTTACAAACCTTCTTAGAGTCGAACGTGCGTAAGATTCCGTTTATTTTTTCTTCACACATACTGTACTGCTACCGAACAGTTCAAAGCCAAACTAGAAGGAACATGAGTGAATAAACAAAATTATTCCTAGTAATAATTCACTGTTAAGGGGACATACTCTATACAAAGTGCCTTAAGATCTTGTATACATGGCTTCCAGGGTCATTGTACTTACTGGCGTTTGTTGGCTTACGTGGCATGTCGGTATGGATTGTTTTATCAATGGTTTTTATTTTAATGAATATTTAATTTGGTAGGTATGCTTTCATTACCAAAATAACTAAGGAAAAATACGAATCCTGACAGACTACAAGTTTTCTAGAGATTGATTTTTTACGGGCTTTGATAATGATAAGTTAGGATTTGACAGTTTTTTTCCGTCTGCGGTGCCCAAGGTTTTTCTCAAGCTTTGCAAAATCGTCTGACACTAGCCAAAACATAATGATACATAGGTGATTCATAGGCACTGGGTTAAACAAATGCTTGAGTTCACTAAAAATAGATACACGCCTATCGGAGGCATATTATTATTAAGGAAACTAAGCAGTAAGGCTTTAATAACAGAATTATCAAAATTGAGAATGCACAAGTATGATGAACTCTTTTCTTTACTAAAATTTTTAAGGCAAGTGATGACAACATGTCCGACTTCGGTATCGTTGCTGATTACACTCAGTAATAACTGGAATCAGGCTGATACTAAACGACAATTAAGATTATCCAACTGACCGTCAAAAATACGGGCTTGCATACGTCTTCATTAACTCAAACTACAACAATACGGCCAGAAGATGTTAAAGGCGTAATGTGCAAAATCGCATTGGAAGAGGTGTTACGAAATCTTTACGTGCATAGAAATTCAGGGGAAGGGGGGGATTTCTAAAGTCTCCACCTCCCTGCCATCATTTCAAACAGAGGCAGGAATGAGGTGGGCGGGGTGGAGCGGGGAGACAGAGTTGATGGGGTCGGGGGTGGGGCAGGAAGACAGGGTGGATGGGGAGTGGGGGCTGGGCGGGGAGACAGGACAACACCCCGGGGTTATGTTGTCCTGTTGCGGGGTCGAGGGCCGAGTAGCCTGCCCCCTTGCCCTGCCACATGTCCTCGCCCCGCCCACACGCACTCGTCACGCCCTTCGCCACACACACGTTCCTAGGGCACCCGATGCTAAATGGCGCCACTCTTTAGAATTTCTCTTACTCCTTACAACTTTCCATGATGTATTATTTTTATTCGAGCTGCCTCTAAACGACTTTATTCACCTTTTCATATTTATTTCAATGACCCCTGTAATCCAGAGGAGTTTTACTTAAGTTCATTCTAGTTACCTCAAGACGACTTTAATCGGCTAATCAGCTTTACAACTTACCGTACTTTACAATTCCTTTAACGCCTACAAACCCATGAGATATTTATCAAAGTTTTGTCTAGCAACTTCCACACAACTTTATTCATTAACCATACTGATGGAGTTAATGAAGGTATCTAACCCCTCCAGTTAAGGCACTGTTGTATCCTAAGCTGAATAACTTGATTGTAACTATATTTCCTAGTAGAACGGGTTAGCTATAGCCTTCATAATTTCACAATGGAGGGAAATAGATACAGCCTTCATTATTTAAAAGTGGAGAGGATTTGATGTAGCCTTCACCATTTATAAGTGGAGGGAATTAGATATATCTTTCATTAACCACCTCACTACATCTCATAAAAGTTGAATGAAATCATCTGAAGGTAGCAAAGAAAAAAATGGCACGTCACCGGACCGAAGGGTGGTAATTTGCTGTAACGACACCTGGAGAGAATCGATCACTCTCTTCCTCAGCGACATCCCTGCTTGTTAGGGGTCGGCTGCCCTAATTAATCATCTGAGAATTAAGATGAAAACAGAAAATCTACGCCAAATTAAGGTGAACAAAGTCTCGTAATACATATATACGGTACATATAAACGCGTGTATGTGTATTATATATATATATATATATATATATATATATATATATATATATATATATATATACACACACACACACACACACACACACACACTATTTGGTGCTAGAGAAGGACGCCTTCACTTGGTGGTATCGGTAAGCTGAACTGAGGGCGAGGAGAAAAAAAAATCCGTCGGGGAAAAAATTGCCGTCGGAAATAATTTTCCGTCGGGAAAAAAATTCCATCCGAAAATTCCATCAGAAAAAGTTTTTCGTCGGGGAAAAAATTTCCGGAAAATTTCCCCCAGAAAAAATTCCGTCGGGAAAAAAAATTTCCGTTGGAAGAAATTTTCCGTCGGAGAAATACTTTCCGCCAAAAAAATAATTTCCGTTGGAAGAAATTTTCCGTCAGAGCAATTTTTTCCCTCGGAAGAAATTTTTCGTCGGAAAAATACTTTACGCCGAAAGAATGTTTTCCGTCGGAAGAATGCTTTCCGCCGGAAAAAATACTTTCCGTTGGAAAAAAATGTTGTGGGAAAAAAAATTTCTTTATATGCGCAAATGATCACCTATGGAACTGTCTTCCTCACCCTTTATTTCTCTCTACCTATGCATTCTTCTAACTGTTAAGGTAACTTGAAACGAACGGATCTTGATTCTCACTTTTGATAAATTTCCTCTTGACAACTTTTTCCTAGTTTTCATAGCCTTTGGTTCTCTTTTGCGAAAAAAATAAAAATAAAAATACAATTTTTCGTTTTATAAGACCCTTCGCTAGATAAAAAGTTATAAACACCTAATCTTGCCTATATATCATTGAGATGAAAAATTGTTATTAAGGACTATAAAATGTTAAACAGTTATTTTTGTGACTTAGTCCAGTAATATAAAAATAAAAAAGACAACTCGTGTATAACGTGTCCTGCCCTGCCTTGCTTTCCCCTGTCCAGCCATGTCTTGCCTTGCCCTGCCCTGCCCTGCCCCGTGTCAAGAGCTACCAGTGACGTGTCACGCCTCCTCTAGGGTAGCTCGCAGGGCCACCAACCTCTGACACCCGCATCCCCACTCCTCCACTCCATCCACACCTACCACCCCCATTACCCCGTTATTCCCACCCACTCTCACTCATCCCTGCCCCATGACAACCACCTACCCCATCATCCCCCCTACCCCTGTTATGCTGTCATCCCTCACTAACACTCCCTCAACTCATTCTGCGTCTTCATCCATTCACCTAAACCTCTCCATCCACCCCTAACTTTATACTTCACTTCCACACCCACCACAACACCCCACTTATTCCTCCACATTCATTACCTCTTCTTCCTAATCCATCCTACCCCTACATGGCATCCTGATGTTAGGTGTGTGTACCTGTGTGTGTGTGTGTGTGTGTGTGTGTGTGTGTATATATATATATATATATATATATATATATATATATATATATATATATATATATACAGGTCACATATGGTTATACATACATACAGACAGACATGTACACACACATACACACGCGAGGTCAGTGTACCAACCAACTCTAACGGTACTCTGACATGAAATAACCAGGTAAACATCCTCCACTGCATTCCCGTGTTAAATGATGGGTTTGGGTTGATTTATCCTCTCATGGTTAGGGCAACTTAGCACTGCATTCTACTCCAGCTAACGCTAGACGATTTACGGTATTCTACTCCAGCTTACGTCAGACGATTCCACGAAGCAGAGTCATAGGAGCCTGAGTGTTAATACTGGAAGCCACCATTAACCGTATTCTCTTCCAGCAAACGCCGGACGATTTTATTAAGCTGATTGATTCATAAGAGCCTAAGAGATTGGCACCATTAACCGTCTCATGATGGTGAGAACTCTAGACGGCTATTCCACGTAGAAAGGCTGTCGGGTCAATGGAGCTTAAATGTCAACAGAGAGAGGCACAGAAGCCCCATTGTTAATCCTGGCACCATTAACCGTCTAATGGTTGGGATAAAGGTTGCCACCATGCAGAGTGAGGCATAAGAGCCTGATAAATAAATGCAATACTACCAGTATATTCACTTCGCACTGGCCTGATATTGCCATCCCTCCCTCTTGAATATACTGAGTTATAACAATAGATTAGCACTAGAATTAGATGCTAGTCACGAAGCAGTGCTACAGATAGTATCCATTGACTACAGTAGAAGCACAGTATTGTCTTCTGCCACTGAGCTACGTGAAATAAGTTCCCAAAAGATGAACATTTAGGCCAAGTTAAAGTCAATGAACTAAAGTACCATTAGCCTTCTCATGGTGGAGGCAGCTCTAGGCGGTCATTCCAGGTAGGAAATAGGTTGTCGGGTGCCCTGCCACGCTGTGTCTCCCTGGAGGGGCTGGGAGGTCTGTGTGTGTGTGTGGGGGGGGGGTGAGAAGTCGAGTGCCTGGCTCAGACCGGTACCGGACCGAATTTTCTCTCTCCCTCTCTCTCTCTCCACGTCATTTACCCATTATTAACCCCTACAGGACGAGGGTTTTTTGAAACTACGAAAAATCGTCTGTTTGGAGGAAGAAGTAAATTTTAAAACAATGCCTGAACTGCAGATGTTAGTACAGTGAATCCCCCCACCACAAGACTTCCCTTTACACCGAATAAAATCGTCTTGTAATAAACCACATTTATGAAGATATGTCGTGATTCGTGAATGATGTGGATTAAGAAAGTCTACTGACCAGAGAGAAAAAGACAGAGTAGATGTTAGTCACACTGAGAGAAAGCATAGCATGAGGGTGTGGAAAAGGGGAAAAGGGTATTGCCTAAGTTATACTATTTTTACCTTAACCTAACCTGGATGTTTGTTCTTTTGGAGGTTATTTCTCGTAGTCTAGTCAATAAAAAAGACAAAACTGCTGCTCAATATCCATTCCATTGCGTTTATTCGTGACTAACATCAATCCAGTCGTTATTCTATTGCTACGACTCAGCTTTCAAGATGGTTCAAAGGCCGATTCCACGGTCAATGCTAACCAACAATGCCCTCATCCCTGTTTCCACTCCCACAGTCAGCTTTGTTAGTGATGTTGACAAGCGCGAGAACGGTTCCCCAGAAACCTTTCGCTGGGCTCCACACTTCCCCAGTAAAGGTAATTGTAGAAACCTTTCGTTGAGCTCCACACCTCCACAGTAAAAGTAATTGCAGAAACCTTTCGTTGAGCTCCACTTCTCCCCAGTAAAGGTAATTGTAGAAACCTTTCGTTGAACTCCACTTCTCCCCAGTAAAGGTAATTGTAGAAATCTCTCGCTCAGCTCCATACCTCCCCAGTAAAGGTAATTGTCATGTTGGCTACCACACGAACCCTTAACACTGCACTGTTAGAAAGGCTACCATGGGCTCCGTAAGTGAACTCCATATCTCCCTAATAAAGCTTACTATATTGAGAGTTCTTTACGCTGGGATGCAAATAAAGAGTAGAAGTGACCTCAAGACAGACCATTATATCAAAACACACACACACACACACAAACACACACACACACACACACACACACACACACACACACACACACACACACATCTCAGGCAACTCCACACGCACTGTTAAGGTAACTCACGCACCCTAAATGCTGCTAAAAATAGAGAGGTTGGGGTTGAGTCTGTGCTCACGTATATATATAAGCACTCAATGGGGATGCATCTGAAACACAGTGCCTTAGACGGCAAGGTAAGGAAGCCTGGAGTTCGTAGTTATCATCATCATCATCATCATCATCATCATCCCGGTTTTCCAGTTTGTTCAAAGGATGGGTCGAATACAGAGAGAAATCACCACTCGATCCACAAAGCAAAATAGTTAATAAATCAATAAGCCAATATATTTTTCATTAAGCACTGAAAAACCTACACAGTCGGTACCGGCGGTGGTGGTGGTGGTCATACCAACCCACACTCAACCCCAACTCAACCCAAATCCAACCCAAACCCCCCCTACGACAAATTCAGTCCAAATGCAACCCAAATCCAATCAAACTCAACTCAACCCAAATGCACCCCGACCCAACCCATCCTCAACCCCACCCAACTCAAATTATATTGAAACATTAATTATTATTATTGTTACTATTATTATTATTATTATTATTATTATTATTATTATTAATTATTATCTGTATCATTATTACTATTTTCCAGATGAGGTCCTGGCCACTGACAACAGCGGTGGTGGTGGCAGTGTTGGCTGGGTTGGGGATGTCGGAGCAGCAGTGTAAGGCCGAGACACAGCCACACCAGGGCAAGGGCAACCACACGGAGGAAGCCAAGCAAGGTGAAAAGGGGTTTATTTATTTACGTATAGTTTGTTGGATATTGATTTTCGACAAGAAACATGAAAAGCCCAGGATTCACACACACACACACACACACACACACACACACACACACACACACACACACACACACACACACACATTCTCGCTCTCTTTCACCTGTGGTATGCGCTCCCAGGAAAGACAAGTGGAGGGCAGAATCTTCCTCATATATATATATATATATATATATATATATATATATATATATATATACAGTAGAGGTAGGTCGAGGGAAACCTGGTTGAGGACAATGAAAAAAGAAGCAGGAGAGGAGTGTTGGTGGGACCTGAAGGAGATGGCAAGAGACAAATATTGGTGGAGAGAGTTCATTGAGATCCTATGCATCCCGTGGGGTGCCACAGGATATATATATATATATATATATATATATATATATATATATCCTATGCATCCCGTGGGGTGCCACAGGATATATATATATATATATGTGTGTGTGTGTGTGTAGCCTCTGTGGTACAGTGGTAAAGTGTGCGTTTTCGTACACTGAAGAACGAGGGTTCGCGTCCCGCCAGGGTAATAAACTTTGGGAGCGTTCTTCAGGCCACGTACTGCATTGGCGGGCATCAGGGGTGCTGTGGTTGAACCACTGTCGCATACTATAAAGTATGCTTGCACCCAGTCGGCTTGCGCGGGCCGATTACACTTGGTTCACAGACTACACACACACACAAAGCCACTCCAACACTATAATACACTTACAAGCACTTCTCACCCTGCATACTGTACAGTCTCTACCAGACAGCCTATGTCACTTGGTAGAGATACATTAGCTGTATCGTCCCCGCTTCGGTTGGGATAGGCCAGTCCTGCAGTGGATACTCAAACGGCTGATGAGATGAAATGAGAGAATATATATATATATATATATATATATATATATATATATATATATATATATATATATATATACAGGTGTAACAGCCTTATTTAAACCATTCACCGTTAAACAAAATAAGTAAGCTGCAAAAATATAATACAAAAAAGACAATCATAATAAAGTAGTTAATTTTAAGACAATGGATCAAACAATATGTAACGTATACTGACTAAACGGACGAAGGGAAACGATAGATGGAAAAAACCATATACACAGGCTACGGTATATGCAGTGGTAAGAATGCCATCCGGATAGGAATGAAAAATAATGAGGGTAAAATATGTCAATAATAATAATAATAATAATAATAATAATAATAATAAAAAGAAGAAGAAGAAACAATAATGACCCTGATAAATACAGGAAATAACTCACGGTAACTAAAATATGTCTGTCCTATCCAGAAACCCCAAAAATGAGTGAAGAAACCTCAATTGCAAGTTTCAGATGATGATGATGATAATAGTAGTAATAATAATAATAATAATAATAATAAAATAATAATAATCACAATAATAATAATAATAATAATAATAATAACACTAATAATCACAACAAAATAACAGATACCACAGAAAGGGCTGATGAAACTTCCACATCACGACGCGAAGAGAAAGGCAACCCATTCGAATCTTTGATCTCGAGACCTACGGAGCTGAGGAGCAAACCCGCCGAAGAAGACAAAGCCATCGAAAACCCAGACCCCTTGGAGGAGAAAGCCGACCGCTTCTTCGGCAAGTTAGTGCACTCAGTTTTGTTCCCCCCCTCCCCTTTCTTCTAGTTCACCAAGCAGTAGGGGGAGGGGGGAAGACGGTGCACTGGTTAGTAAATTCAGGTCGAAACTTGTAACACCCTAGTTCGACTTTCGGTTAAAGTTGATTGCCTTTTTGACAAGCTGGTGCACTCGGTTTTCTTCCCCCCTCCCCCCTCGTCCCTGTTGGCCAAGCAGTAGGTGGAGCTGACGGTGTGGTGCACTAGTTAGGAAATTCACGTCGAAACTGAAAGAACCCGAGTTCAACTTTTCTGCTGGACTCATTCTGTTTCCCCTTGTCCTTGTACACTCAGCAGTAAAATTAGGGACATGGATGTAGCACAAGACTACTGCACGTCGTGTAAGTAAAACCTGATTCTATTAAAAAATTGCAGGTCTGCCTGAATAACCCTCAAGCAGTCGATGGAAAAAAAAAAAAAAATCTCCTTTTTCCTGTCCAGCTTCTACCAGACGACCACGCGGACGCTTGTGGTAGCTTCGACGACCACGGTACCTCTGACCTGCCTGTCCGGATCCTCGACCACGCCGTGTATGGGAAGGAGGCGAAGGAAGAGGTGGGACAAGATCGACTCTTCTGTGACACAAGGCGATGATGCAGCGACGCTGGAGTAAGTTGGGGTCACACACACACACACACACACACACACACACACACACACACACACACACACACACACACACACACACACACACACACACACACACACTTGGACAAACTGGTAAAGATAGCTGTACTTTAGACAGACAGGTACAGATATAAAAATAAAGAGATGATTACAGAAAGACAGATAGAGAGAGAGAGAGAGAGAGAGAGAGAGAGAGAGAGAGAGAGAGGAATAAGCACCACCGTTACTACTTTACTCATTTCAACTTACTATTTACCCTCAAATAACCTAACCTAACCTAACCTAACTTCACCTAACCTAACCTAACCTTTCCCAGCTCAAGCCAGACGGATGAAGTGACCGACGCTGAGGGAAGAAGCATGCCTGAATTCTGGAGAAGGAGAACTGGAGGAAAGGCCGAGGAGGAGGGAGGGAAGGAGAGAACGACGAACCAGGGGGACGACAAGCTACTGGGGGCGACACTTTGGGTAGCGCAGACGACCACCACGACCGTCCTAGTTCGCTTCACTGACTCTAGTACGACCATAAGGGTGTTTTATTATTGTCTGGCCGGAGGGGTGCAGCTGCCCACAGTGAGGTG
The DNA here is from genome assembly GCF_032717465.1 of Coenobita brevimanus. Classification (NCBI taxonomy): domain Eukaryota; kingdom Metazoa; phylum Arthropoda; class Malacostraca; order Decapoda; family Coenobitidae; genus Coenobita; species Coenobita brevimanus. Next base: position 3,517,491 of record NC_137021.1, read on the forward strand.
TATTGGGGTGTAGACGAAACAGCCTGGGATGTGTGACGACTGGTTTTTTGATGTGGATATTTTGCTTTTTACTCTCTCTCTCTCTCATATTCTACACACACACACACACACACACACACACACACACACACACACACACCTCTCTCTTGAACAAAGTACAAGAACCCTCTCCTCTCTCTCTCTCTCTCTCTCTCCTTTACAATAGTGTAGCGATTTCTTTTGTATATATACGTGAGACACTGAGCATCAACGGAAATAAAAATGTGAATATATCTGTCGTTTTTCTGATACATAAAAAAAAAAAAAAAAAAAAAAAAGGCGAATGTAAGTGAATGAATACCACAATTTTTTCGACCATAATATTGGTAAGGGGTTTGCCAAATTTAAAAATAATATTAATCATCATCATCGTCATCATCACACATAAAAGATGATAATACAGGTACTGAAAAGGGGGTTAACAAAATCATCATCATCATCACCATCATCATCATCATCATCATCCCACTCCCAGCTTCCCAAAATATACGGTCAAGGTCAATCATTCCTCTTGTTCGGTGTATAATCAAACCAGTGAATCATTACAATTAAATATATTTGGACTCATTCTCACATGTACAATAGATTACATCAGCTAATTATTCCACAACAGGTGAGGTGGTGTGAGAGGAATGACGGGGAGGGAGCGGAGGTAAAATGGTAGATAGATACAAAGAGATAGATGCTGATAAAAAGATAAACATACAGACAGGCAGACAGATACAAAGACTGACATTGGCAGCAAGATAGGTTGATAAAAAAAAAAAAAAAAAGTTTTCTCCCTGTCCACGAACCAGATTCTCGAAATGGCTGCTAGTGATTTTGGGTCTTATAATTATTTTTGACGTCTTATTTTTCTTTTCATCTGCTACCCAACAGACGATTTTATGTAATTCTAGGTAAACCTCTTGTCGTGAAGAGGCTAATGACGGCTTTGTCTAACCCCTCCAGTTCGGGAAAAAAAAAAAACGATCTGGTGGTAGCAAGAATACAGAAAAGGTCAGCGCAGGTAAGAGGTGAACATCCTTCCCCGCTGTGCCGAGTAGCACAGATAAAAGACAGTCCGTGGGCTTTGTATAACTGCTGGAGAGGGACGCCTTCAAGTGGTGGCACCGATGTGGCCGGGCGGTGGAGCTGCTTGGTTATATAAAGGTCCCTCGATTCTCTTCCTATACCCCTGAAAGGACTGAAGGAGAGGGCCAGCTTCAGCCTGCAGTCCACTGAGGTTCGCATCCAGATGAATCTGGGACTGCAACCACTACTAGTACGGTTAATACAGCCCTCCTATACACCCCACACCCATCACACGCCAATAACAAGACCTACTACGGTTACTATTTCCCTCTTATAGACACCCACACCCCTCTCCACACCACCCCACCCTCTCAACCTCGAACTCCACCCCCTTCTTAGCCACAACTGAACGCCGGGAGAGACAAGCCCCCAGCGAGACAGGCGTAGGAAAGCTTGACGGTGGAGGAGCTGTTGGTGTAGACGACGGTGACGGAGGTGGTCGTCTTGCTGGTCGTCCACACGGTGAAGGCGAACTTGTTTTTGCCATCCGTCGGGGGGTTGTCGTCCTTGGAGCCCTCTGCGGCCTTGTATTCCTCGCTTAGGGTACCTTCCAGGCTGGGTGTGAAAGGGTGGAATGGTTAGTGTGGATGGAAACTTGAGATGGATGGTAGCATGGTTCGCAGGATGGCTGGCTGGATGGTGGGGTGTTTCGAACTGACTGAGACCTGGTTTTCCTCGCTAAGAGTACCGTTCAGGCTGAGATAAGAAGTATGGAGCGGCTGGAAAGGGTAGAATGTCGGGATGGATGGTTAGGTGGTCAGGAATAGGCTCGATGATAGTCTTGTGATTGGAAAGGTAGGGTGGTTAGGTTGGATGGATGACTAGGTGGAAGACTCACCTCTTCTCTCTCTCACCTGTCATATCCCCCCCCCATTCTCACCTGTCATAACCTCCCCGCTCCGCCTCCCCTTGAATCTTCACCTATCCAATTCCTCACCTATCCTAACCCCTCACCTCACCTCTCACTAGGCAAACCCCCTCCCCCATCACCTGTCAAATGCTTTCCACACACCCCTTACGTGTCCCAGTCCTTACTAATCAGACCTCCCTTTCCCCCTCTCCCCTGCCCCTTGTCCCCGCCCTCATCCCTTACATACCCCCCGCCACTTCCCCCCACCTCTCACCTGGCGGCCTCCTGAGCCGGCATATCCAGCAGGCGACTAAATGCCTTCCTCTTGCGTCTACCGTTGCACAGATCAGTCTTGGTGCCGGACAAACAGCTGTAGAAAACAGTAGAAGTGGATGCGCTAACGACCGTGTACGTGGTGGTGGAGTACGGACCAAAGAAGAGTTTTTCACCGTTCTGGTCCGATCCATCTAAGTAGGGTGGAAGGGTTGGGAGTGTGGATTTAGGAGCCACCAGCTTCTCTCCACTTCCTTCTTCCACCGCTTGTTGTTCTTCCACCTGAGGCATATTATGTGTCTGGTGTTATGCATAGTGTTCGTTTTTTTTTCCCCCCCTCTTCCTTATTGTATTCATATTCACTCTCTTTCTCTCTCCCTCTCTCAAATATTTTACATAGATGCGCGCGTGCACACACACACACACACACACACACACACACACACACACACACACACACACACACACACATACACCTTTTCGAACGGGTGATACAACGTTTACAATCACGTGAAAAAACAGACCATGAATTTCAACAGGCAGGTCAACTACTTAAAAGAAAAGAAAAAAAAAACATGGAATTTCTAACAAAGCCTAATTAGGTCACAGTATCAAAGATCAAATTTCCCTACGTTAGTATTTATGACTGTGATCTATAAAAAAAAAAAAAAAGTGCACGGAAAAATAATAGAGAAAAAAAGGTAACTTAAAAAAAAAAAACGATATGGAGAAGGTACAAAATAAGGGAGAACTTAAGCTACCTGTGCTGTGGCCTCCTCTTCCTCCTGTTCTGTAGCCCGCACCACAGACAGCAACAGGAGGGCCAGCAGTACCCACAGCAAGGCCAGTGGTCCCAGTGAGAGCCCTTTCATCTGCAGAGTTACAACCCTATGCTTAGTTCGTCCGAAATGTGTAACCGCGGAATCCAATGAACAATGCAAAACTCAACGCTAACCTAGGACAGCGCTTGGAAGAATGTGTAAGTTTTCCAGAATACAGTAGGCAATATTTTCCTCTCATTTTGTTACCTATCGTTATGAGACCTTAAACTGTGTAGTCGTGTGGTTGTAAGTGTTGGCGTTTTTATCCTGCATTAACTCCTTACCCTTCTCCTTCTCCTTCTCCTCCTCCTCCTCCCCTTCCTCCTCCTGACCCTCTTTCCTTGCTACAGATGAGGTGAGTTAGGATCCAGAAACACGGAAACAGAAAGCACAGTGAAAAATGGGAGATCTATCAACAGCATTCCCAGTGAAATGGGTCACACATTCATTCACACACTATTCAAGCCCCCGGAATCCTGGCTCCGTCTCACGATTCTAACTATCAGCACATATAAATTTTTTGCATTTTTATTTTTAGATGTACTTTACATACACGTGCCAGACATTCAAACCAACATCAATAAAACAAAGGGGTGCACTGTGTTAATTCAATCAACAGTAAATTCTTAAAATCTATTACAGTTATACCTCTAATAACTATTTCAATTATAGCTCTAGTAACTGCTTTAAATGAATCTTTGTTACACCTCCACCCACTGCCATACATCTGCCTTATACCCTTAGTGTTATCTGAGACGTTTCATATCTAACTATATATCCGTCACTATCTCCTTCTCCGCTGACGTTATTTCTTTCTTAAACCTGAACTGATCCACCATAACGATAAATAACTACTCTGGGAGGAATTGTATCCACAGCTATGATATTCTGTGCAGTATTTAGTGTTGCACGGTACTGAAGCTTTGTACTGTGGCCTGATCTGAACCACTTACTATTGCTGCTGTATTGTGAGCCAGGACTACCGATGAAAAAGAAATTACTTCTTATATATAGGTGTTGTCTGAGGCCCCGAAGTGAGGATAAGGAGGCGACTCTAATGGCCACTCAGTGAGAATAACACCCATAGAAACCCATAGGAAAAACGAGAAGGGTAGAATATACAACTTTCATTCTTATATAACAACGACATAAGGAAAGAAATGAGGGGTGGTTCAGAAACAACTGTGAAATAGGAAGAATAGGCAATTTTCACCCCTACACAGCACGACACAGGGGAAAGAAATAATGGTGTTTACAGAAGAAAAGGAACATTTTGCAACTTTCATCCCTACTGAACGGTAACATAGGGAAGGAAATAAGTGTTAATATTAGAAAACTAGCATATGGAGAAGAAGCAATTTTCATCCCTAATCAAGAACGACACAGAGATCAAAATAGACGTGAAAAGAGGGACCAGTCAGTAAGAACATCTCCCATACAAAGTCCCACAGGAAAAGCGACACAAGAATACCCAACTCTGACCCCTAAATACCACAGACGTAAGGAATATATGGCACTTCTTCCTCCTCTATGGTTGAGATGTAGGGGAGAATAGGGAGGCTTTATTCCCATACATGAGATATGTGGCACAGAAAGTAGGATGGAGCACTGTCACTTCCCCACTAGAGACCCTCCAGTAAAGAAGAAGGTTTAGGATGAACTGCCTATGGACTGCACGTGGGTCATTCAGCCACACAATCAGATTTTCAAAGTCCCAATGTTCCCCTAGAATACGAATTATCTGACAGACAGACATGATGCAAGAAATCTGAATGAGTTGTAGCTGTGGTCCCAGACTCATATAAAATGTGAACCCAATGGAGGGCAGGCTTAAACTGCCTTTATACAGTCTGCCATCTTCCTTTTGGAGGACAGGGATTGCGCTGACGTTTGTATGGCCAGGCAGCGGAGTCGCCTGGTTATGTCGGTGCCACCACATGAAGGCGTCCCTACGATGTGAGAGATAAAGGCTGCAGTTCCACAGTGTCACAGATTTTCATGTACCGGTACATACAGTTGGCCACACATGAACCTGGGGCAGTATCCTTGTGAAGCGGAGGTCTAGCTCCAATTTCCGACGTTCAAGCATCACAGTTACTGGGTCATATCAGCTAATATTTGACATTTCCCTTCAGTCGTGTCAGTGCCATCAACAGGCATACGATTAGGTTAAGGGTGCCAAGTGTACCAAATGCCAGACCTCTGCTACACACTGACGCTGTCCCAGGTTCATATGTTGCCGACAGTACTTAACACTCTTGACATTCAGGCTCCCATGACTCACTCTCAGCTGAATTACACTGTCTGGTGTTAGCTGGAATAAAACAACAGAGCAACAGCTGTCCTGAAATAAATTGTTCTTGAGTAATTGTGCCGACCAGGAGAGGGATGACGCTTCGATATACGAGTATCACCCTCAGCCTCCTATGGTTCCCTCAGTAAAATCAAACAGCCTGGTATTAGCTGACGTAAATTGGTAGAGTTGTACTGACAATCAGAGGGGTAATGGTGATAACATCCATACTCTCTGGCTCCTACGACTCTCAGCTAAATTAAATCATCTGGTGTTAGCTGAAATAAAATACCAGAGTTACCCCGACAATGAGACGGGTAATGGTAACAATATTAATACCCCTATACTCCTGTGACTCAGCTTAATTAAATCACCTGGTAGTAGCTGGAAAAAAATACCAGAGTTACCCCGACCATGAGAGGGGTAATGGTGACGATATTCATACTCAAGCTCCTATGACTCACTCAACTGAATTAAATCGCTTGGTATTCGCTGGAACAGAATACCAGAGTTACCCCGACCGTGAGAAGGGTGCTGGTAACGACATCAATACCCCCAGGTTCCTACGACTCACTTTCAGGTGAATTATATCGTCTGGGGTTTGCTGTAATGGAATTCTAAAGGCCGTATTCTCGTCGCTTAAGGATGCTCCCAAACACCTCTTCCTTAGCGATTTATTTTAAGATACGGCTTGTTAATATTCTCTTGTGCGTTAATTAAGCAAAGTATGACGACGTTTGAAAGACTGATATACCACAGAATAGAACAATAAGGTGCAATAACCAAATAAATCACTTAGGGAGAGGTGTTCGGGAACTTTCTCAACCGACAAAAAATACGGGGCCACTGTATAATAAGGTGCAAAAGGCAGAATAAATCGTAAAGAAAACGCTGCTACGGATCATATGACACGAAAATATACTTAACCCTTTCTTCACCCCATCCACGCATCCACTCTCCTAAACTCACAAGGACACTGTATACTAAGGTGCAATGGACAGAATAAATCTCTTGTGAAAAAACTGCTACGAAACATGACACTCACGCACCTGCTCTCCCAAGCTCACGAGGAAAACTGAGGCAATATATTACACCCACGAGTTTGTGCATAAAAATAATCCCACCTAAAGGAAAAGCTATGGCGTGGTCGGTACAGGAAGCAGAGAGGTCAAGAGGTTAAAAATATGACATTCGGGGAGTGAGAGAGAACAGGCGGGGAAGCTGGACACCACGTATAAATAGAAATCCGACTGCCATCCTTCATTCAGTTTGGGGAGAGACAAGCACTGGCAACCGTGAGTCAGACTGGAAATTATTGCACTCGCGTTTCATGGGGCGAGAGAGGGTGTCATGTTTTGAGCGGTGTGTGTGTGTGTGTGTGTGTGTGTGTGTGTGTGTGTGTGTGTGTGTGTGTGTGTGTGTGTGTGTGTGTGTGTGTGTGTGTGTGTGTGTGTGTGTGTGTGTGTGTGTGTGTGTGTGTGTGTGTGTGTGTGTGTGTGTGTGTGTGTGTGTGTGTGTGTGTGTGTGTGTGTGTGTGTGTGTGTGTGTGTGTGTGTGTGTGTGTGTGTGTGTGTGTGTGTGTGTGTGTGTGTGTGTGTGTGTGTGTGTGTGTGTGTGTGTGTGTGTGTGTGTGTGTGTGTGTGTGTGTGTGTGTGTGTGTGTGTGTGTGTGTGTGTGTGTGTGTGTGTGTGTGTGTGTGTGTGTGTGTGTGTGTGAGTGTGTGTGTGTGTGTGTGTGTGTGTGTGTGTGTGTGTGTGTGTGTGTGTGTGTGTGTGTGTGTGTGTGTGTGTGTGTGTGTGTGTGTGTGTGTGTGTGTGTGTGTGTGTGGTTAGCAAAATAACTAAACACTCTTCATCCGATTTGGAACTGGTCGAAGGTTGAGGGTCTGTCACGGAACAACAGGTCAGAGGTCAAGGTCATTGTGTGTGTGTGTGTGTGTGTGTGTGTGTGTGTGTGTGTGTGTGTGTGTGTGTGTGTGTGTGTGTGTGTGTGTGTGTGTGTGTGTGTGTGTGTGTGTGTGTATGTGATTTTGACCAAACTTTGTGGCCCGACTCCGGATAAGCCATGGATAAAAGGATTCGGGTTCGTGAACAATCAACCCAAGGTCAAAGTCACAGGAAAACGTCAAACACCAACATTATAGGGCAAAGTCAACACAAACAGTTTTAATCTGATATGAACTGGTTTGGGCATGTTGCGAGGATAAAGGATGACAACTGGGTGCGGTAACTGAAAAGTGTGAACGTCGGGGGTAGGGCTGCGAAAGGCAGACCGAAAAAGACGTGGGACGAGGTTACAGAGTGTGACCCCAGGGATAAGGAACTGAAGAGGGAGGCTGCCGGGGATCGAGCACTGTGGACAGCAGCCACAAGATGGCAAAGACCGACGCATGCAAGCATGTTAAAGCCTTTACAAACGACACGAAAAATGCGATACGAACCGGGCTTGATGGAAGGGTTAAGGGTCGGTGAAGAACAAAGGAATTCGGTTTTGAAAACAATCAAAGGTCAATGTCACAGGGCAAGGTCAAAGTTCATCCCATGTGTAGGTGTGTGAACAATATAACTAAAACTGTTTTGACCTGATATGGATCAAACTTGCTGAAAGAGTTTAGGATAACGCAAGAGGCTGCTTATTTTTTAAAGAACAATACGTCAAAGCTCATGGTCACAAGGCAAGGTTATCTTAAACAATATTTATCCGACGTAGATTAAACTTCTCGATCGGGTTCAGGTTAAAGCAAGGATAAGGATACTCGATTCTGATTTGGATGCCGCGATTCGTCTACCTATCCATCTATCTGTTCATATGACAGGAATAAAATCGTCCATCGTTAAGCTGCAATAAAACACGAAGGTCTTTATTCTCCGTTAAAACGTAAACTGTGACAGGTTTTTACACATTTGGTACCCTGGATCTGTCTGGAGAATAGCTGAATAGTGTGACGTTGGCTGAAATAGGCTACGAAGCAGACAATACAAGGTCAGAGGTTTAAGAATGGGAACAATATGGCTCGGGAGATGATGATGATGATGATAATGATGATGATTTTCTTCCATCCCTGGGAGCATATTTCACAGCACGTTCCTTAAGGCCCACTAACCCTCCACTGTGCCATACACGTCACCACTTTGGCACGAGAGAGAGAGAGAGAGAGAGAGAGAGAGAGAGAGAGAGAGAGAGAGAGAGAGAGAGAGAGACCTGAATTTAATAAACCACCGTCCACTGTATCAGATGAGGAGCGTGGCCCTGATGGTGATAGTGATGGTGATGGTGATAGCGGTGGAGGGAGAGCAGACGGAGGATCTCACTAAGCAGGGGGCACCACAAAGCAAGGTACACTCACGGACAATATTTTCAATCCATCTATCAATCTATCTATCCATCTAACTATTTTTTTACATACGCCTTGGATGTGTTGCAAAAATACCACAAATACCAGTTTTATATACCCAAAATGTGTTGCAAAATACCACCAATTCCATGATTTCTATTTCATGTTTCGGATGTGTTGCAAAAATACCACAAATTCCAGTTTTATTATTCATGAAGTGAAAAATACGGCACAGCAAAATGATAACAGAAAACAGATAACGGAAATGAAGACTATAATAATTTGGCATTAGCTTGGCCCATATTTTCGTCCCTTTGCTGCTTATTTTACATAGCTCAGTGGCAGAATGAGACAGTACCGCGGCTCTACATCCTTTTCATAGCACATCTTCCTGACAAGTAGCACATTCTGGTTTTCATTTATCGCTACAACTCAGCATTCAGGATGGGGAGAAGGCAATTTCAGGCCGAGTCACAATAAAAGGAGTATAATTCATCCTTTATCCATAATTCCCCAGCCTGAGGTCCAGGATGGCACTGAGGACTCTAAGGAGATCATCAACAGAAGCCGCTTTATTGCCAGGTAAGTTAAGGTCACGTCTACACCAGATGTTTGCTGGCGCGGGCGGGTGCGGGAGGGAGTTTTGCATCACTGTAACCCCTACAAGTGGCCCCACTGGACACGGACGGGCGCCTTTAAGAGCCTGTATAGGTTACAGTGACGCAGAAATCCCGTCCGCAACCACCCGCCCCAACAAGCATTTTGTGTGGACGCGCACAAACTTCACGGTGATCAGTACAAGGCACCGCATCCCATCTCTCAGCTAGGAATAATGTGACAATGATGGTCATGCACAGCTGTCGCAAAATCCAACCTACCCCAGCCAAACCTGACTTACATCTACTAAACTTAACCCAACCTAACCTACATAGCCTGAACCTAGCCTAACCCAACCTAACCTGCATAAATCTAACCTAACCTAACCCAACCTAACTGCCCTTCCTCCCTCAGCTTCTCCACCACCACCGAGACGTCCGTAGTTATGGTCACCTCCACCGTGTATTTCTCCTGCCTGTCTGGAACCTCGGCCGCTGTGTGTCAGGGAAGGAGAAGGAAGAGGGCATTCCGTTCCAACATCTCGCTGGACGATAAGGGTGATAGGTGAGTAGGGTTTGTAATTTATTTCTTAAATAGACAGACAGACCCATAAATAAATAGACAGACAGATGTACGGCCGCTGTGTATCAGGGAAGGCACAAGAGGAGGGCGTTCCGCTCTAAAATTTCGCTGGACGACAAGGGTGATGATACCTTCTTTTCAGCCACGCTCTCGAAAGCAGCCAAGTCGACATAGCGAACCTGGAGGCTGACGGAGGCGCAGGAGTGGCAGCAGCCGCCGACGAAAAGGAAAAACTATTAGGCGTACAGGTGTGGACCAGGGCACGAACCACCACCACGGTCACCATGCTCTACACCGACACCAACACCACCATCAGGCTGTCCTACTTCTGCCAGGCCGGTCTTGCGCAGCTTCCCGCCTTCAACTGCGCAGGGAAATAAATGGAGTTCGACAGGCTATCAACTCGGCACCACGTCCTCCTTCGGTCTCTTCTGTCGCACGCTCTCTCACTTACATAATTATTAGTCTTTTTATCATTTTAATATGATAACAAACTTTTAAATTTTATCTTCAGACTAATTTCATTATTAGTCATTATTACTATTATTTTTATTATTACTATCATGTGGAAGCTGTCTCATGGTAACGGGAATCATGCAAGCTTTATTAAATCCCTTCAGCTCGAAAAATCTCTCCTAAGTAAAATAAAATCGCACTGGTGATAGCACGACTAAAATGAAAGAAACATAAGTCCCCGATTTGAAAGGGTGAAGTGAAGCAACAGTATTTCCCTTGCTTCATACTGCCGTGTTTTTTGCAATGGATGAATTATACCCCCAAAATAAGATTGCTGTAGTGTAGGATAATTAACTATTGCAATGAGTAACGTTCAGCCCTAGAATCAAAAGACGCTTGGTGAGAAACGTTCTAGAATTAAAAGATACAGAAAAACGTTCTAGTATTTAAAGACAGAATGAGAAACATTCTAAATTAAAAGATGGAGAGTGACACACGTTCCAGAATAAAAAGACGCAGAGTGAGAAACGTTCCACAATAAAAAGATGCAGTGGGAAACGTTCCAGAATTAAAAGATGCAGAGTGAGAAACGTTCTAGAATTTAAAGACAGAGAGAGGGTGCTGCGCGAAGAAAGCCATGACGGGCAGCGACTAAGGTGTGCGATGATAACACTAAGTATCTTTAAGGTCGGTACACGCTTAAGAAAGTCCAAATAAACTTAGCGAAAATCCATGCATCTTGAGTTTCATGTATCCCTCCTTTGTGTGTGAGAGAGAGAGAGAGAGAGAGAGAGAGAGAGAGAGAGAGAGAGAGAGATTCTTATAAATCTTAGTGATGTGTACTCACCACCGCAGCCAACCAGGACGCCAGACTTACCTGTGGGGGCAGAAAAGGTGAAATTAGTAACAGGTAAATGAAAGGTTAATGAACACAGGTGAAGGTAAATTGGATAAGTGATATTATAATTACCACAGACCCATTGGGATGTATAGTATTTAAATCTCATTATTCCACATACCAGACGATCTTATTCAGCTTAGGACTAAATCTAATACTGAAAGCGTTAATGTAAGCTTTATCTAGCCCCCCTTCCATCTGAGAAGCCCCTCTTATGATTATTAAAGTCGTCTGGAAATACAATTAAAAAAAAAAAGTCTCCGGAGTCAAGGGGTTAAATGTAGAGCCGCAGTCAACAGTTCCATTACAAGTATCTGGTTTTGAACTCATAAAACGAGGTTCCAACCCTTCACAACCAGCTTCAATTTTACTTAGTAAGTTTAGCAAGGTCTCGCAAAGCGGTTTGGAAACAGTGTAAGGAACCTAAACACTGCCATTCTTCTTCTTCTACTTCTTCTTCTTCCTCTACTTCTTTCTCTACTTCCTCTTCCTCTTCTTCTTTTTTCTTCTTCCACACCCGACGTCGGAGGCAAAATAAAAGTAAAATAAGAGTCGTTACGTAACACTACAGTATACTCCATCAGCGGGGCCTTACGGAGCTTTATCCTCCTTGGCAATAAAGCACATGGGGAGTGACGGGTGTGGTATGGGAGGCACAAATCAAAAGTATATAAATAGTGACAATATCTATGTACTGTACAATATCACCAAAAAAGGCTTGGGAGCGAGCGATATTTCTGGATCAATATTTAGGACATAATATTTTTGAACGTCGGGTGAATTTTGGATGCACTACAGACCGTACTGTAATGATATGGACACGTGGCATATACCAAGAAAACAGTTTAATGAAAATTATTTTGAACCTTTAAAACTGGGGCGACGACTAATCAATTTTGTTCTGGTCAACGCCAGATGGTTTTACTTGCCAATGGGATGTCTCTCGAGGATTAAGGGTTAATAAACAATCAAAATAAACCAATGAACTTCGGCTGACGACTTTTCTGTGTAACTGAGGCCAGCGTTTGAAAACATAAGGAAAGAAAATGCAATTATATACACTTGCTTGACGGTACAACATCAACAGCAACAACGACGACGACGACGACGACGACGACCGAGACGAAGACGACGACACAATGCCCCTATGACAAGAACGAAAGTGAAACCAATCCAGAGTAATAAAGGAAGGAAAGAAGGAAACAGAAACTATGGGAAAACTTTTGCTCAAATCACACGAAGGGGCGTCCTGGAATAGAACACAGGGGTAGGGAGGGGGCTGAAGCGGTGGCGGGAGGAGGGAGGGGAGGGGGAGAGAGTGAGGGGTGGGTGGGGATGAGCTGGAGAGGGTGGAGGTGAGTACTGGGATGGTTGGGAGGGAAGACTGGGTGGGGGCGGGGAGAAAATTAGTAATAGGTACGGAGGTAGTGTGGAGAGAGAGAGAGAGAGAGAGAGAGAGAGAGAGAGAGAGAGAGAGAGAGAGAGAGAGAGGGGGGGGAATATCTGGGGGTACTGGGGAGGGTGGGGGGTGATCTGAGGAGGAGTGGGGGGTGATCTGAGGAGGGGGTAGGGTGTACTGGGGGGGAGGTGTACTGGTGTAAGGGTATAAAACCAGAGACAACAGCACTCGATTACCAGTTCCCGGTATCCTGCACATCGCCACACAGGGAAAGTAGGTGGACTGGGGGGTAGGGGTGGGGGGGGGAAAGGGGGTGAAGAAAGAAGGAAGGATGAAAGGTGGAAAAAGGGAGTGATTAAGGAAGGATGGGCTAAATGAGGGTAGGAGAGGATGAAGAAGTAGAAGAAAACAGTGAAATGGAAGAAGTAGGAAGAGGAGGAGGAGAAGAGATGAAGAAGAAAGCCTACATTCATGCCTAACAACTGCAAGAGAGTCATTAACCTTTTCATTCTTGGGGCAATCTCTTATTTGATTACTGATAAGGCCAGAGGATTTAACTCAGCTGAATGTATTGGTACTGTGATGAGGAAGGGTAGACTGAGATGGTTAGGGCCTGTCGAAAGGATGAAGGATGACAACTGGGTGCGGAGTGAGAAGTGTGAACATCCAGGGTAAGGTTGCGAGAGGCAGACCAAGAACGACCTGGGACGAGGTCATAGAGTGTGACCTCTAGGATAAGGGACTGAACAGGGAGGCTGCCAGAGATCAAGCAACGCCGAGAGACGCCATTACGTGACCAAGCCCGACGCAAGCAAGCATGTTGGAGCCTTTATAAACGATACGATACGATACGAATTAGTCACAGCAACTGGAGTGTTATTCCTGTCACCAACAACCCTCTTCCAAAACCAAATATTCAGCAGAGTGAGTTACAGGAATCTGGGAGTGTTACAGGAAGCAATCTATTTTTCCAAGTCTCAATTTTCCTCTAGAATTCGACCCCATGTAATCACTGTTACATTCAGGTTCCTAATTCTACATGGGCATGAACAGGGACAGAGGATACAAACTGAGAATACTAGTCTGACCGGCTTGCGTATGAGGACTGGGATAGAAGGATGGAATGAGAGAGGAGAAGAAAAGAAAGGAAGGAGTGAGAGAAGAGCAAAAGGAAGGAGGGAGTGTGAGGAGGATAGGAAAAGGAGTGAGAGGAGAGTAAAAGGAAGGAAGGAGTGTGAGGAGGAGAGGAAAAGAAGGAAGGAGTGAGAGGAACGTAAGGAAAGGAGGAATGTTGGGAGGAGAGTAAAAGAAGGAAGGAGTGAGAAGAGGAGACGGGAGGAAGAAGTAAGAGGATAGGAAAAGAAAGGAAGGAGTGAGAGGAGAAGAAAAGGAGGGATGAAGTGAGAGGAGAGGAAAAGAAAGGAAGGAGTGAAAGGAGAAGGTGGGGTAAAAAGGACGGAGTGAGAGGACGGGAAGGAAAAGAAAGGATAGAGTAGATGGAAATGAAAGGAATGAAGGGATGAGAGGAGGAGATGAAACAGGAGGAAAGAGTAAGAGAAGGAAAAAAAAAAAAGTGAAATTACGGAAGACAGGGATATGAGGAATGAAAAGGAGGAAGGCGATGGGGAGGATGGAGTGAGAGGAAAGGAAAGGAATGAGAGGAAAGGAAGAGAGTAGGAGGTGAGGAAAGGAATGGAGTGATACGAAACACAGGGAATGGAGTAAGAGAAGAAGGAAAAGAAAGGCCAACAAAGAAAAAAAAAAGATCAATGTACACCAGCAGCAAAAATACCTGACAGGGTAAACTCTATACTCTCTTCACTAAGCCATCTCTTCATCATGAATACTGAGTTTTAACAAGATTTTAACAGAATATGGTGCTAGTCACGAAGAAGAGTCTAAAATCCTCCGTTCCAGTGACGTACTTTCTATTTTAATCACCACCAAACGATTTTACTAAACCTAGGATGGATATTTAGTAGCAGAAAGACTAAAGAAAGTTATACCTACCCAGACAGTCTCTCCTCATCAGTCTCTCCTCTAGTTAGAAAAGTCTCCAAATTAGTCTCTCCTCTAGTTAGAACTCTCTCCTAGTTAGTCTCTCCCTTAGTTAATAAAGTCTCTACCCCCACACGATTCCACTCAGCCCCTTCACCATAATCTCCCCTAAGCTGAATAAAATACATGATGTTCCTCTACAATTAAGGCGGGGGAAAAAAAAAAAAAAACAGCGATGAGGTGTGCATGAGATGTGCATGATAACGCGCGTAAGAACAACATTACTGAATGGCTCGGTTACATAAGGAAGAGATGCGGTTACATAAGGAAAAGGTGCGGTTACATGAGGAAAAGGTGCGGTTACATAAAGAAGAGGTGCGGTTACATAAGGAAGAGGTGCGGTTTCATAAAGAAGAGGTGCGGTTACATGGGGAGAGGTGCGGTTACATACAGAAGAGGTGCGGTTACATAAGGAAAAGGTGCGGTCATATAAGGAAGAGGTGCGGTTACATAAAGAAGAGGTGCGGTTACATAAGGAAGAGGTGCGGTTACATAAGGAAAAGGTGCGGTTACATAAGGAAAAGGTGCGGTTACATAAGGAAGAGGTGCGGTTACATAAGGAAAAGGTGCGGTTACATAAGGAAAAGGTGCGGTTACATAAGGAAAAGGTGCGGTTACATAAGGAAGAGGTGCGGTTACATAAGGAAAAGGTGCGGTTACATAAGGAAGAGGTGCGGTTACATAAGGAAAAGGTGCGGTTACATAAAGAAGAGGTGCGGTTACATAAGGAAAAGGTGCGGTTACATAAAGAAGAGGTGCGGTTACATAAGGAAGAGGTGCGGTTACATAAGGAAAAGGTGCGGTTACATAAGGAAGAGGTGCGGTTACATAAGGAAAAGGTGCGGTTACATAAGGAAGAGGTGCGGTTACATAAGGAAAAGGTGCGGTTACATAAGGAAGACGTGCGGTTGCATAAGGAAAAGGGGTGCAAGTGAACTCCTTTGGATAAACAATACAGCATGACTTTCCTCCACAACCAGGGCACAATGCGGCGAGACGCGGAATGACTTGCAATCTAAAGGTGGCAATTGAGTCGCTGCAACAGGAAGATGCGAGGCTGGGAGAAAAAAAGAAAAGGAGGGAAAAAGGACAGGAAAAGAGAAAGAGAGAAAGAAGGAATGAAATTAGAGAAGGAAGAAGAAAGGAGAGAAAAGGGATAGAAAAAAACGAATGAGAGAGATATTTTGGAAGGAATGCAAGGAGAGAAGGGAGGAAAAAGGAGGGAAAAGGACAGTAAAACACCGACGAAAGAAAGAGGAAGAAATGAAAGGGAAGAAGGGAGAAGAAAGGAGAGAAAATGGATAGAAAAAAACGAATGAGAGAAAGATAGAGGAAGGAATGAAAAGAGAGAAGGGGAAAGAAAGGACAGAAAAGACTGAGAAGAAGGGGGGAAAATTAATGAGGGTAAGATATATTTTTTTTCTTTCCCGCAGATGCGAGGCGCGGTGCTGGGGTCGCTGTTGGGATGGGTGGCTGTGGTGGTGGTGGTTGCGCAGCAGGGTCAAGATGAGGCCACGAAGACACAAGCCCTCACCGACAGCACGGATTCCCAGCAACACAATGACCAGGTTCCTTATGCATCCACTTTTTTTCAGCTTAAAAACGTACATAAAATTGCTCGTTTATATTTTTTTCTTCACTCACACAGCCACCAAACATATTCCATACTTATAAACCTCCATTAGCTTGGGTAGTATATTTGCCTGTTTTATCTTCATTCCTACAGCTGTCAAACACTTAATAACCAAACTAAAGTGAAGGTGAAACTGAAAAAAATATGTTCTGTAATCATGAACCTTCTGGAACGAATGTTAAATATAAGATTGGTTGTTTATACGTCTATTTATGCTCATTAAACTTCCAAACAATTTTCAACTGAAGTGAGTATGACGAAGAAAAAAGTTACAAAAAATATTCCATAAAATAATAAGCTTCACTGGAGATGGTTTTTTTTTTATCGTTTTTACAGTTACCTAACAATTTATGCCGCTTAAGAAACTGCTCTCTTAATCAGAGGGATAATGAAGACTCTATTAAACTGTTACAGTCCGAAAAATCTATTCTGTTCTACACTACGGAGTTAGATAAAGCTTTCATTGACATCTCAACTATAATGGCATTCTCTGAGGTGAAAAAATTCGCCAGATGTAGCTAATATGAACTAATGAAATAAGTCGCCCGATTTACTGAGTTAAGAGGTCTTTCATGTACACTTTCCCAGGCTAACACAGGGAAGGTCGAGATAAAGGTCTCTGGGGATCAGGGCCAGGAGAAACTGGAGACACAGGAGCCAGAACAGAACCAGGAGACAGAGACACAGAACGAGGCGCAGGACACTGGGACGCGTGGTGCCCCGAGTGAGAACACCGCTGGACAGGACAAACAGACCAGCGAGGACAGCATAGCTAAACTCGGGGACAAGGATCGCTTCTTCCTGGGTCGCTACTCGTCCACCACCGAGACTGCCGTGGTTATGGTCACCTCCACTGTGTTCTTCTCCTGCCTGTCCGGAACCTCGGCCGCTGTGTGTATGGGAAGGAGAAGGAAGAGGGCATTCCGTTCTAACATCTCCATGGATGATAGTGATGGCAATGCAGGGTGAGGATTGTTTATGAGCGATGCTGTTGGATGGCTCGACAGACAAATAGAACGCTAAATTGCATGGGACGCCACAGAAGGGTAGAGCATTTAAATATCCGTCGACGATAACAGTGAACAACGAGTGCTGTTTGTGAGGATGCTGATGGATGGATGGATGAATGGACAGATATACAGATAGACAGGTTGGCTGATAAACAGACTGACTAACGGAGACATGGACAAAGGGCGTTCCGTTCCCATACCTACATCGACGAAAATTGTGGACAGTATTATTTGTGGAAATACTGATGGGCAGATAGACAGATAAACAGACTGTACATAAGTAGGTAAGTACACAGACAGACAGACAGACGACGAAAGCATTCCGTTCAAACATTACCATCAGCGATAACACTGGATATTGAGAGAGAGAGAGAGAGAGAGAGAGAGAGAGAGAGAGAGAGAGAGAGAGAGAGAAACTTCCATTCCAATTCCTCGACAATAAGGGTGATGACTGAGTACGGTTGTGGTGACTATATATATATATATATATATATATATATATATATATATATATATCTCACAGATAAACAGATAGGCAAATAGAAAAGACCTTTTGTTCAAACATCTCCCTAACCTCACCATCTGTGCCCCTCACTCACCATCCTCTGTGTCCCCCTCACTCCCCACTCTCACCATCCACCCCCTATACTCCTTCACTCACCACCCTCTGTCCTCCCTCACTCACCATCTACTCTCCACCCTCACTCACTTCTCCCTTTGTCCTCTCACCACTCTCTGTGCCTCCTTTGCAGAACGGAACTGGAGGGCAGCAAGACGGACCCACCCAATGTCACAACCGAAAGCCCAAGTGAACCTAAGGACAAGAACAACGAGAAGATTCTGGGCTTCCAAGTGTGGACGAGGGTCCGCACCACCACCACCGTCACCATGCTCTTCACCGACACCAACACCACCATCAGGTTGTCCTACTTCTGTCAGGCCGGCCTCGCGCAGCTCCCCGCCTTCAATTGTGTCGGATAAGTGCCACGGCCATAAGGGAAGTGAAGGCCCTAACGAAAACAGACTGGACTGCTTTTGCCACTGTGCTTATTATGGTATCCCCAAAGCTTTTACTACAAGCATTGTTGAAGCTTTTGGTCTGCATGGCTGGTTCTTCCTAAATTTTGCAAAGTTATCCTTGTGCTTCATATCTGCCATACAACTAATTGGAATCAATGGATACTGTGACTTGTCAATACCTAGGCCTTCCTAAATTATCCACGTGCTAAACCAGTCGTATAAATAGCAGGGTTATTTGCTATCGATCACCCCAACACAAGAATTAATGCTTACAAACGATGGTTCATTCCAGGCATTACTAGGTTACAAGTATGCTTCACACTAGCCATTTTAAGAAAAAAAGAAAAAAGTGCTTACAACAGCTCAATAAAAGACAGACACAGCACAGTGGCACAAGCTCTCCGATCTGTAGGGTCTCCAGTGGGAAGGAAAGGAAGGCGACGACCAGACAACACCGAAACGAAACGAAACGAACCAAATGAAGCGTCGACTCCTTGGCATAGACACATGACCTCGGCCCCGGATGGCAGCACAGGACAGGATATTTATTCATGATTTTCCTGAATATCTTTGTCACAACCAGGCCCGCGGGTGGAAGGACAAGTTAATTTCATGATAAGGACATGTAACCCATGAATTCTGGCATTAACTCCAAATACCGGTACTTGTCTTTTTTTTTTCTCTCTCTCTCTTTTGACTTCCAGTCAACCCACAGCACGGATAAAGCTGGGAAATGATGATGATGATATTATCCTACCTATTACAACTATATAACAAACCTCAACGACGGAAGAGCCATGTCTTTCCCCCCGGACCAGTTTGTGACCATTCTTTCTTTTTTTCTGCTTATTCTCCTGCTAGGCAGCGAGGCCAGAAACGACCTGACCTGACCTGGCTGTGGTCAGGGAGGGTGCCTTGTTGACCTGCCTCACCTGGAAACTTGTAAATGTTGTACAGGAGGAAGAGAGTCCAAATAAACATGATCTTTGAGCCAACTTTCTATTGATGGATCTTAGTGGCGGTTAAAAGAATATATACATACTTAATCCTCTAACGTAGACGCTTTCCCCTCAGCTAAATAAAATCGTTGGATGCTAGTTTGAATGGAATACCCATACAAGTTCATGGCAGTAGTAACAGTAGTAAGACGTGGCTGGGTACTTGAAATATGCACCTATGAAATATACCTACAAACTATTCCTACAAGACTGACAGGATAAAGTCTGTGAACAAATGAGGAAGGGTGGGGAAATTACGAACATGACTCATCTCACACACTGACCTTTCCCCAGTCGGTGCATTTGTCTGTATATAACTGTGACGAGATGTAAGTAAACCCTTAATTTTTGACAATAATCTTTGGAATACCTCTAACTGCTGGATGTCAGCAGCCTGCTTATCACATTTCAGAGAGGAATCAGCAAAGATATAGGAAAGTTTGACATTTTCTATCACCATCAAACGTTTCAAAAATAATCATAGAAAGACTGGACGTTTGTGCATGTCTTGACTCTTTCACTTATAATAATACGGGTCTTAGATATGCCTTATTTCTTATCGGCTGCTTTTTTAGATACTGAATTATCTCTTGGAGCGTCCATGTCTGTCAGTTACTCCCGAAGGATTTCTGAACACAAGGTCCCTCACTCACATACTTTAGACTCCCAGTATTACGACTCTAATGGTCCCGCAACCATCTAGTACCAGGACAAATTTAGATACAATTCCCATGAGTGGTAACAGACTTATGAAACACCTTGTACAATAGCTTAAATGATATCCTTACCCGACAAGAATACCGCTCATTGTTACGCGTTAGAGAAAAAAAAAAAAAAGGGGTCACTAAAAAAACTAAAACAACGATTAATACAAGAACAGCCCATGAACTCTGGCGGCTGTCATTCCTGAGGTGAATATAACAGTCTAATATTAAAATGGATAAAATAACTAACATACATGGACTGAGAGGGTTGCAGAGATCCATGTTCTTACACACACACACACACACACACATACACACACACACACACACACACACACACACACACACAAACTTCGCCAGTCGAGGAAGAAGCCATCACAAATCGAACGCCAAGGGGGAACTCTAGTAAATATCTTAAGAATTTCCTCTCCTTGGCTTGTGTTATCGAGAGACATGAACACTGGAGGCAAGACATCACCACACGCGATGCAGGAGACAGGAAGCGGAATTCTCAACACCTTTTCCTAAGTGACTGAATTTTCTTATTACACCTAACTGTCCTCTTCTTTTACATAAACCAACATCACCACACTCTGCATATATACCGTATAAAAGAGATATTGGCCAACCGTATCAAAAGCAAATCGCTAAGGATGAGGTGTTAGGGAGCTTCCTTAACCGACGAGAATACGGGCCTGGATGAGAGGGTTTATATTGTGGGGGACAGTCACCCACTCCCACTCTCCTCCTCGCCTCGCCATTGACTACCACGGAAGGTGAGTTTTGCTTCCATCAACCCAAAGACGGGCTTCTGGGCGTCGCATTTCTAGGCAGCTTCTTCGTGACACCTCCTGCTTTGCGATTTATTCTGTGCCTCTCGCGTGCTGCTCAGGCGTTCAATTTCTTGTGTTCTTCATGTATTTCTCTTGCTTTGCGATGTATTCTGTACCTCTTGGATGTTATTTTGGCGTCGAATTTCTATTTAGCTTCGGAGATTTCGTGTCGCCTCTTGCTTAACGATTTATTCTGTACCTCTTGTATGTTACTGATTCAACCTGTGCCGATATTAAACAGGCATACAACAAAATGTAAAGTGTAAGATGGAAATTAAGTCGTTGGGCAAGAGGTGTAACGAGGCCTTTTATGTCCTCCAGAATACGACCCTAAGTGCACAGGAGGAATCATAGCACCTGTTCCTTAGCGACTTAGCCTATTACACGACACTCTCTGTTGCACCGAAAAGTCGGGATTGGATTCGGCCTGGGCCGGACTGCTTTGGACTAGTCTGGACAGTCTGAATTGCCTCGCCAGAACTGTCAGGGGACTAGTCTCGACCAGTCTGTATTCATCAAAATACTTGCGAAAAATTTGTCAAGCCAATCGTATTTAAAGGTTTACGAAATCCACATCAACTCTCTACCAGATGTTTGGCGTCCTGAGGCTGGTGGCTGCGGCTGTGGCCGTGATGGCTGTGGCAGGGGAGGTGACACAAGAGGACCAGGCTGGTGGGAGTGACCATGACCTGACACCGTCTGAAGCCAGGCCCCTCCGCGCACAGCCAGAAAACCGCAAGCGCTTCCTGGGCGTGTCCTCCACCACCACCTACACGGCCGTGGTCATGGTCACTTCCACTGTGTTCACTTCATGTGTAGAAGGGACTTCAGCTGCTGTTTGTGCTGGACGCCGCAAAAGGAGGAACCTTCGCTCAGACCCAGAAATACAAACAGAGAAGTACGAGTAGGTATATATGATCAAGCTCAAAATATAAATGGAAAAAGGCGAGTGTTGCTATTCATGTTTAGAAATAAAACTAGAGATGGGCATGTTGGTATTGCTAGCCCTGATTTAAAGTAGGAGAAGTATGAGTAAGTCTCTCATATATGTTACAGTCTAGAAATACAAATGGAGAAGGGCCAAATATACAATTCGAGAAGGAGGAATAAATATCGCAAACCCATACAAACCAATGAAGAAATACAGGCTGTAATTTTAGGTACGTGTAGGTGTAGATCTGACCCATATTTATGACCATTCATTTTGAGGGCGTAATCTACTTTTTTCTTTCTTATTTTTTGTGAGGGTTACCTTTAAATTTTTGGTATTACTTTAAAACTGGATTAAAGTACTGTAAAACACTGTATGAACGTGTCCTGACTGTCATTTACGCAAATCTATTCACAAATTTTTATACGATTTTTTTCAACATAATTTTATTTTCTTATAACTTTCAAGACAGCATACTGAACAAAGTATTTGAAAAGAATGATTATTATCCTACCTTATTCTGTAGACTCAATATATATCTGATTTTGATCCATCAATATTTCTCAACTGCCAAGGCTAATATCACCGACAATATTTTCCTTGCTGTATATATATATATATATATATATATATATTTGCTTCAAGAACGAGATCAAAACAGCACTGCGCAAACTCTAGACTGCCTATAAAAATTTCCACAAATCAGTTACTTCTTCCAAGGTTTTCCTTTAAACTGAGCCCTCTTGAGCTAAAGTTAGCCCATAATTAACAGACAAACGCTGAGTTAAAATACTAAAAACTTCATATTGAGCTAATGAGCATTAAAGTTTCTTTCAGTGTTAAGTTCTCTGTTATACTGTGTAACATTCTCTTTGTGGCCAGTACTCCTATAGGTCACCTCCTACTGGACAGCACCCTGGGGTTCCAGACCGCCTAAAAATTGTTCCGGGTAGAGGCATATGACTACAATTTCTATTCCCCAAGCAAAAATAAATTATGGTTGTGCAAACCAGTACTGCTCAGGACACCTGGGGCTGTCTCCCCTTGCGATGGGTGGTCCCTGGGGTCTTATCCTACCTAAAAGAAAGTCTACTACTACAAACTTTCATTTTCCTAAGTAAAGTACTATGGACACGCATAACGACGTTACCCATGACTCGCAAGGCCCCTTCTATCATCGGGGGCGGTTCCTGGGGGTCCCATTCAGCTGAAAACCTGGTCTTAGTGGAGCTCTAACATACTGCATTTTTTTTTTCTAGGTAAAAAAGTATGGTTTATACTGGGGAAAAAGCTGACACACAAACAGTTGTATTATATTTGGGAAAAATATTTTTTTGTTGCCACTTGGTTAAAAAAAAAAAAAAAAAAAAAAAAAAGACGTTGCCAGATGGCTATGAAGCCTTCAATATCACTGAGAACAATACTCTATTCCTCACATGAAATTCTAATGATATACATGGTCTTCTCCCTTTGCTTCCCTAATGCAGCCAGTCGGGAGACCTATCAAGCAGCCAGGAGGACTTGACGCAGGGTGATTCCGAGACCAGCCACCAAGTGGACGACAGGATGCCACCACCCGACGCCAGTCCCAAGGACCCCAAGTTATTCCTGACCATATGGACCGTGAGCCGCACCACGTCCACCGTCACCATGCTCTTCACCAACACCAGCACCACCATTTCCCTCTCCTTCTACTGTCAGGCTGGCTTCCAACAGCTGCCTAGTGCGGGTTGTGGACGTCGTTAATACTACGATTTTACCATTCTCCCTGCACTGTCCCGCCAAGACTTTAAACTGCTGGCCTGATTAACTCAGCTCCTTCAGTACACTGGCGTCTTTCATATTCTCCCCTTGTTATATCTGGACTACTTTACACGGCTTAGGACAACAACCAAAGACGTGACTGGTTACTTGAAATGTGAACTTGCAATGAATTATACCTACGAACTGTATCTATGAGAGTGAGAGGATAAACTTACCGAATAAATCAGGACAGGTGGGGAAATTACCAACATAACACATCTCATACACTGATCTACCCCCAATCAGTGCCTTTCGCTATTCTGTTAGAAGTGACAGTGAAGAGGTGTAAGAAAAATCCCTAATCTATTACGGTACTGTCATGACTTCATCTGTGGAACACCTGAAGTTATCATATGTGAGCAGCCTGCATGCTACATTTGACAATGTAGCTGGGAACGACAGAGAAAGGTCATACATGTTCTGTCATCATCAGACCGTTCCAAAACTGCGTCTAATCATCACAACTTACGGTGCTCTGTAACTTAACACAAATTCCCATAAGAGTGGTAAGACCTTCTACAACTGCACCATGGGCATGACAACTATAATAATACTTGTTTTCACCTTCAGAACAAGGGTTTGTGTTCTCGTCGGGGAGGCTCCCTATCACCTCTTCCTTAGCTACTTAATTTTAGATAAGGCTGGTTAATATAATTTTGTGCACTATGTACGTAAAGTGAGGCGATATTAGACGGATTTACATAACACAAAGGAGACTAAGGTGCAATATGCAATATAAATCGCTTGGGGAAAGGTGTTAGGAGTTTCCTTAACCGACGAGAAACGGGCCAAGACTGTGTAAATAAACTTCTAGTGTTTTAATGTTATAAGGTTTAGCTTTTCTCCGAGAGTCCTTGCAGATACTTATTAAATGGTATTAATTAACACTTAGTAAATGGTAATCTTTAGTGTCAATGTAATCTCTAATAATAATAACATTTTTTCAGCATTAATGACGAGACTTCTTGTTTCCCTCTGCATC
The DNA here is from genome assembly GCF_032717465.1 of Coenobita brevimanus. Lineage (NCBI taxonomy): Eukaryota > Metazoa > Arthropoda > Malacostraca > Decapoda > Coenobitidae > Coenobita > Coenobita brevimanus. The sequence goes on from NC_137021.1 coordinate 3,542,079, forward strand.
CGCATGAAATTTTTATTCCAATTCTACAAGAGATCCCGCTAAAACTTCCAAAAACTTCATGTGGCTTTTTCTTTTCTTTTACTTTTTTCTTTTTTTTTTTAAACAAATACTACATCAACAATGGCTCAATACTCGACAATTTCGGAGTTACAGTTACTGGTGACAATATGGGTTAATTATGAGGAAAAATATTTTCTCTCACAAGATCATCAGAAACTGTACGTGAGTAATGGTGGAGAATTTGACCCACGTTCATATTTCTTACTAAAAAAAAAAAAAAAAAAAAAAAAAAAGTAAAACCTTGAAAAGTTTCTCAAAAATCTCGTGGGACACAATTCATATGTTGATGAAACGTCATGTACAGTTTCAGACATACTGATCCACTTCCTTACCAAAAAGTTTGAAACAGTGAACAATGACTTTCGAAACTAATGCGATTCTCAAAGCACCAACAAACATAGAATACCGTGTAAGTTTAATAATTGTTCAACGCAAAACCGGAGCAATGTTACCGTCTGCAGCTGTGCGTATTCAGACAGGTATTCAGTAGTCCATCCACTCAGGTAACATATGGAGCCACGAATATCCTCCACTTATAGTTCATTCACCTTACTTTGGCTGAGACTTTCGTTCTTTTGTAGCCTATTTCTCGTAGATCAATTGCGCAACAGGACAATACTACGACTCTACATTCTTGCCATGGCGCTTCTTCATGACCAGCAACATACCCTAGTGTTAATCTCTTCCTTTAGCGCGGCATTCAAAAAAGTAAAATGCAAAGCTAAAGTGAACAGGGTATATACTCGTATGTAATGGGAAAAACACTAAGAACTGCTGTAATGGTACTAACTCCTGGATTCCAGTGAAGGATTTTTTTTTAATATTTCCTCCATCTTTAGACGATTTGATTCAGTTTAAAGGTAATTTTCTAAACTGGAAGGGTTATAGCCTTCATTAACCTTTGCAATATGAGGAATCTACTACACTGAATCAGATTGTCTATGGTAACTAGAAAAAAAATTACAAATGTCATCGTAATAAAGTGGTTATGGAAACTGTTTCTAACCCTTCCTCTTCTGGCTTCCTATAATACGAAAAAAAAAAAAATCGTCTGGTATTAAGAAAGTTTCAAGAAATGGATAGTAGGTAAAGGGTCACGTCTGCTTCCTCAGAACTAAAGTTGTGATGGATCAACGCACAAGAGGCTCAAAGATCACATTTATTTGGACTCTCTTCTTCCTGTACAACATTTACAAGCTTCCAGGCGAGGCAGATCAACAGAACGACCCTCACTGACCACATCCAGGTGAGGTAATGTTGCTGCTGGTTTCTCTCCTCACCCAGAGATTAAACAGAAAATGAAGGTAGAATGGCCACAAACTGGTCCGCGGGGAAAGACATCAATCTTTCGTCACTTGTTAATTGAGCTGGGTAGGAAAAAGCCATCATCTGTACATCCATGGTTCCCACGCATCATCATCATCATCATCTCAAAAGTTCCCATAACGTGCATCACTAAGGCTCAAGAAATCAGAGAAGGAAAAGGAAATTAGGAGGGGCCATCAACAGACAACAAATTGGGTTACAGAGTCTCTTATCATGAGACTAATGTATCTGTCTACCCGCGGACCTGGTTGTAACAAAGGCAATCAGGAAAACCAAGAAGAAAATCAGATGATCAAGAATGAAATCAGAAAAAAAAAATCAGAATATAGAGAAAAATAAATCAGAAAATCAAAAGCAAATCATTAATAAATCATCTATCCTGTGTAGCCATCCGGAGCTCAAGTCATGTGTCCATCCTCGTGGGTAGAGGCTTCGATCGGTTCGGTCTGGTTTCGTTCGGTGCTGTCTTATTGTCTTCCTTCCCATCAGAGACCCTACGGATGGGACGACTTCTGCCACTGTGGTGTGTCTGTTACCCATCAAACCTTTGTAAACACATAATTTTTGTATCTGGCCATGTTAAAGCAATTGGACAAACCAGCAATATAAATAAAACCGTTCTATGTATGCATTAATCCTTAGTATATGACTGACTGACTAAAATGGATAACAGCATAAAACCAACCACACTGATGGAAGTATTGGACAGTGCTTGGAATAACATCTCAGAAAACAGCAGAATCTGCACAGTGGCACAAGCAGTCCAATCCCTGTTTTCGATAGGGCCTTCACTTCTCCCAAAGCCAAGGCGCTTATCCGACACAATTGAAGGCGGGGAGCTGCGCGAAGCCGGCCATGCAGTAGTAGGACAGCCTGATGGTGGTGTTGGTGTCAGTGAAGAGCATGGTGACGGTGGTGGTGGTGCGGATCCTCGTCCACACCTGTACGCCCAAAATCTTCTCGTCATGCTCGTTCTTCTCGGGGTCGCCTGGGCTTATGGGGACGACACTGGTAGGGTCGATCTTGCTACTTTCCAGTTCTGGACTGCAAGGAGGACACAGTGGGTGGTGAATGAGGGGGAACAGGGGGTGGTGAGTAACAGGGCACATGGAGTGGTAAGTGTGGAACATGTTTGAACAGAAGACACTCTCTATCTGTCTGTATGTCAATCTACCTGACTATCTGTATCTTTGTCCATCAATCACCACAAATACTTGCTCATAACTCATCGCTAAGGGAGATCCTGCATTGGAAGTCTGTCTGTCTGTCTGTCTGTCTGTCTCTAATATCCCCCACACAAACAATACTCACTCCTGACGATCCGAGTCGAGGGAAATGTCAGAACGTAACGCCCTCTTTCTGCGCCGTCCATTGCACACCATGTTGGTTGCAGTTCCTGACAGGCAGGAAAAGAACACAGTGGAGGTGACCATAACCACGGCAGTCTCGGTGGTGGACGAGTAGCGACCCACGAAGAAACGACCCGTGTCCCCGAGTTTAGCTATAGTGTCCTCGCTGGTCTGCTTGTCCTGTCCAACGGTGTCCTCTTTGTCCTGCGCCTCATTCCGTGTCTTCGGGTTCTCTTGTGCCCCCGTCTCCTGAAGGGTGTACAGTGGGATGATACAACAATTTGGACCTAACCTGGACACTCTTCCAAGTCAGACCGAAGCTGTTCTGTCGTGCAATATGCAAAATTTCCAAGTATGGTTCTTTAAGTCTTCCATCAGATAATTATCAACAACTTGGGCCTAACCTAGACCCTCTTCCACGTCAAACTGAAGCCGTTCTATCTTCCAATATACAAAATTTCGATCACAATAATTATCCACGATAATGATATACACAACTAAAGCTGAGGAAGGCTGATATATACGGAACCTGGTCTTTGTGCTGCAGGGAATCCGTGGTGCCGGATCCATCTTGGGCCTGCACCACCACCATCACCACAGCCAGCCACACCAACAGACGCCCTACCACCAAGCATCGCATCTGGCCGGAAAAGTGAGGAGATTCGTATAAAACTGGTTCCCTTCTGTATTCATTTTTCTTGGGAGATAGTGAGATTCAAACGTATAGCCAATTCGAGTTCCCCTCTTTGACTATGGAAGGAAGTAAGGGAATAAAGTACATATTAACTTCCATTCATCCAATTTTGTGTTATACAGCAAAAATAAGCAACACGTCACCGGAGTTAAGGGATTAAGAAGCATACGCTGCCATCCGACGCAAGAGATTTTATATATATTTTTATGAACAGAGGACGCCAGTAATCTGGTGTATGGATTTTTTTTTTATTCATTTGTTTTTCCTTCCTCTGTTCTGTTACTTGAAAAAAAAATTATATATATATATATATATATATATATATATATATATATATATATACATATATACACACACACACACACAACTGGGCGATGGAAATGCGCGGATAAGCAAATGCCCCTCAACTCTCCTGCATGAGATAGGCACCTTCAGCTTGCGGTCCACTAGATTCACATTCACACGAACCTGGGCCCACAACATCTACAGTACTACTTCTACTACTACTGGTGTACTGTACGATTCTATGATTACTTTTTCTGAAGCCAGGGGTCGAAGGTAGACCATATTATACTATTTTCTTGATTCAGATGAAGTACTTTTTATTTTACCTTTACTTCCACAGATATTAAACGGCTCATGAGTTTACTTATTTGTTTATTTAGTTAGTTCGTGCAAAAGTTTGACAGCCTTCATTAACACATTCAGTAGTGGGGGGGAGGTCTCCTACATTAAATAAAAACATAAAAAAAAAAAAAAATATACATCACCGGACTGAAGGAGGTAAAACGAATCATGAAATTTCTTCCAAACAATCAGTTTTTATTTCCTGTGAGCTATTATGTCGGAAGGCCTGACGGATGGAGAAGATTCTCTCTCTCTCTCTCTCTCTCTCTCCCTCCTGTTCTCACACTTGTAAGTAAGATCTTTTGCACAGCCGATTTAACCACCCCACTTTGACGGCACATTCTGCATATACCGGTTGTGTGTGTGTGTGTGTGTGTGTGTGTGTGTGTGTGTGTGTGTGTGTGTGTGTGTGTGTGTGTGTGTGTGTGTATATATATATATATATATATATATATATATATATATATATATATATATATATATATAATCCTACTACCTTCATTTTCTCCTTGCTGCTCTTTTCACTCCACTTTTTCACTCCCTTTCACTGTCGTATTCCAACTGTCTTTTGATATTTCGTTACACCTCTTCCTTTGCGATTTACTCATCAGTTTACACATGAATCATCTTGTATGTCGATAATGTAAACTATGTCGACACTAAGACGATATAATCAACAGGTACAAGAGAATGCTGATGTGCGATAAGCGAAATAAATCACCTATGAAGAGGTGCTACGAAGCCCCCTATGCTACCTAGAATACGGTCATCATTTCCTTCCCCCAGTCCACCTACTGTCCTATGCGGCGATGTGCTGGATACTCGGAACTGGTGGCAGAGGCCTGTAGTTTCTGTTTTTATACCCTGATGCCCCAGCCTCTCCTAATTAACGCCACTCCCACCTCAGTACCTCCCTACCTCCCCGATTTCCACCCCCTCAACCCCTTATCTACCCTCCTCATTCTTCCTACCCCTCGACATTAACCCCCCTACCCTTCTCCAGTGGCCCATCTCCTCTCTACCACTCCCACGCTTCCCCGCTAACACGCCACCCTCTCCCCAGTCAACCCTTACCTTCCCCCATAACCTATCTCCTTCCCACTACGCCTACCCTATTCCACGAACACCTCCCTCTCTCCCCCGCCACTCCACATCCGTCTCCCACTCGCTTCCTTCCCCTCCCCCATCACGCCACATCCGCCCCCCTCCCCCACTCGTCCTCCCTCCCCCCTTCCCTGTTCTATTTGTGTGTGTCGTTTTCGTACTCTTTTTCCCATAGCATTCTTCTATTTCTGGTTCCTTCTCTCTTCTATTTTAAGACCAATTTTCCGATGGTATTTTCCCCTTCTTTCTAGGTAACTTCTCTCCTGTATTTTAATTCCTCAATGGTATTTTTTTTCCTTCTTCTGTGTGACTTTTGAAACAAATTTTCTCCATATTTTTCTCCTTCTGGGTGACCTCTCCTAATTCAAGAGAATTTTCTTTTCAGTTTTATATTTTCGAGTAACTCCCCGTGTGATGAGATTTTTAAAAAGATTTTAGTTTTTTTTTTTTTCCGTGACCTCTCCTGTTTTGACATTAAATTTCCGTACAGATTTGTTTTTTATTCCCCCAGTCTCTTATTCTTCTTCTAGCGTACCTCCATTTCAGCCTAGTTTCCCCCTTTTTTTTTTCTATTCCTGACCCAACCTCTCCTGATGCAGTATACAATTTTTGCTTATGACTTCTATTCCTGTACCCTCCCCTAATTTTAGCTGAGTTTCCCCCTGTTTTTCTATTCCTGGCCTACCCCTCCTCTGATTTGTACAATAGCTACTTTTCCCCCCAAGTCCTCTATTCCTGGGCGACTCTCGTGCTGGTCAGACTATAGGCTCACTTCGCTCCCCTCCCCCTCCCTGCTTTTCACCCTGCAGCACAACTGGGGGACCTGGCTGTAACATCGACCACTGTGGCTCGTGTTCTAGGGGATGATTGTGACTTAGCATATACAGATTGCCTTCATCCATCGTGCAGATGACAGGCATAAAATGTAAGTTTCGTATCAAAAATAGGGGAAGGGAAGGCATGCCCGATTCTCTCTCTCTCTCTCTCTCTCTCTCCGTGTCAAATTTTATCCATGATTTTGAGTTGCACTGGCTTAACGAAACGTGAAAAAAAGGATAAGATAATGAGAGGAAGTATGTATTTGCTTGGACTCTTATCATTCGCGTACACAAGTGGTTTATCAGTGGGAAGTACTGCCGTCAACTTAATGTGCAGCTGACGTCACAAGTAAGTGGTACAGAAGATGACAATGCCTAGAATATGATGTAAATTAAGACTGTAAGAATCACGTATCAAGCTCACTACCATCAGACAATCTCTTTAGCAGTGGTAAGGACATGCCCTAAAGAATAAAAAAGCTCTTGGGTTCGACTTTGGTGCTCCTTAGCCATTTCTTCCAGACAGTTCATCCCTCTGTACGACGAACTTCTGCGCTCAACTGTACCTATGATCTCTCACTGATACACATAAGAAAAATAAATAAGACTGGGACACGGATGCAACATGGCGGTGACGTCCAGAGAAAGAAACAACTATCTTCCCAATTCCGTCTGAAGAAATTTACAACTGGCGAATTACAATGAAAACCCAGTCTTTACTACGGCGTGTTTCAGAGGGTTCGACTTTTCCATTATGCATTCGTCAAGCTTTGGGAAGATGATTTTTTCTCGCACTGATCAACGTAGGAATCTTCTTTCGTCAAGCTTTGGGAAGATGATTTTTTCTCGCACTGGTCAACGGAGGGATCTTCTTTCCTTACGCGCCCCCGCATCCATTGGGCAGCTGCTGGAACCCGGCCTGGCAGTAGTAGGAGAGCCTGATGGTGGTACTGGTGTCCGTGTAGAGCATGGTGACGGTGGTGGTGGTGCGGCTCACGGTCCAGATAGTCACGAAGAGCTTGGAGTCCTTCCCTTCGGCGTCAGGGGGCTGGGAGTGGGGTGGTGGAGGGAGGAATTCATAAAGCACGTTTCTCTCTCTCTCTCTCTCTCTCTCTCTCTCTCTCTCTCGTACACACACACACACACACACACACACTTAAACTCAGCTTTTCATTACTGTTTAGTTACAAAATGTTTGGTTAGCCGTATGAGTGCTGATAATAATCCAAACGAGCAATCTTACACACATATTCACAGCAGTTTAGATGTCAAATCTTTTGTAACTGTATGAGTCTAAACAACCAATCTAATATATTCCTTAAACCTCAGAAATATTCGCTCGTTTGTGTGTGAAGTGCTTAATGGACGAATATTTAAAGATGAAAGGCAAAACAAATGTACCCTCAAATTAACCTCGGATATTCATTCAAGCTTCGTTGTACAGTGTTTGGCGTTTGTAGGAGTGAAGATAATTTTTTTTTTAAAAAGCAACAATACATCTTACTGAAGCTCAAAATATGGTGTTTAAGGATACGGCACCTGTTCATTCTCGTCTCCGTGTCGGCTGGTCCTGGCTTCGACCCGCGCCGAATCCTCCAAGCTGCTTTCTATCGCTCCAGGACCCCTGCGTCACACAGAGATCTTGGGCATCATCATCATCATCAATATCATCCTACTCCTCATCATCATCACCATCACCATAACCCTCCTCCTCATCATCATCATCATCGTTATCATCAGCACCATAACCATCCAATTCATCATCATTATCACCATCATCATCTTTGTCCTACCCGTTTCTGGTTAGTACAAGGTAGTCTATACATTCCGCCTCACATGTCAGTCAGCCGGAAACCTCTCTGTATATTGCGGGCTGGTTCAGTCTCTTACAGGTTCTCTCTTCACTCTTACTAGTGTCTATCCTGCATCGCTGCCTACTTCCTATCTTCAGTATGTCCCTTCCTAGGCTTTCTTCTAATGGTAATAAATAAAGTATCTATGTTTCTATGTCCCCTCAGACACGTTTGTAGCTTACTATTATATCCTCACTATCGACAGATTAATGAATTTGTAAATAATTATCATTATAAAAAATTACTATGCCAAATTATAAACGCCGATGAGCTGTGTAGGCTTAATGAGAGAGAGAGAGAGAGAGAGAGAGAGAGAGAAATTAGTTCCTCAGTCACCACCAGGTCCACCACCTACAAGTCAGTCTCCAAAATGGCGGGTTGGTCATGCGTCCTAAAGCCCCTCCTCCTGCGCCTCCCAGCACAAACTGCAGCATCCGTCCCCACCAAGCACGAGAAGAAAACAGTGGACGTCACCATCACCACGTCCTGGTACGTGGTGGTCGAGGACACACCAAGGATGCGGCTGCGGTCGTCCAGGGGGGACAGGAGGGCGTGATTGTCATTTGGGGTACCCACAGGTAGCTGGCCGCTTTTCATCTCGTCTCCCCCCGTCGCCACCACACCCACCACCAAAGGCACCACGACTATAAGCACTTCCCGCATCTGGTTATTAAATAATATATATATATATATATATATATATATATATATATATATATATATATATATATATATATATATATAGTGTGTGTGTGTGTGTGTGTGTGTGTGTGTGTGTGTGTGTGTTCATATCCAAGCTCGTATTTTGTTCGAGGTTCAATGAATTCATCGGACCTTGTTCTCGTTAGCCAAGAAGTATTACTTTGCCTTCTTTATCAGTTACTTTCTACATATCGTACACTACCGAGAAACAGGCGTCCACACCACAGGTATGAAACATATCCGAGCAAGCATGGTTGTATTTTTGGCCTCTTTCGATTACGCTTGGGTTTATGGAAAACTGGTACCTCTGGAAGGCAATGTTCACAATTTCAAAAAGGTATGGCATGCCAAGATTGGCCTAACAGCTTAGAAGAAAAATGTGCTCTGTTCTTGTCTTCTGTAAATGTTTTGAGCGTTTTTCAGTTACATTAGACTCTCTCATTCCATTTTTTTATATTGGTAATTTTCATGACAATTTGAAAATGGTATGATAGGCTTTGCCACGACTGGTTCAATAGCTGAGAAGATAATAAAGTCTCGGTGCTCCTCAAGCAGGGAAATTTTTAAGCCATGTAGGGCAAGAATTTTACATATCAAAATTCGGGTGAAGTATAGTGTTCTTGGTTGCAGAGCACTTTAAATATCAACTTAAAAGGAAGCCATATTTTCTCTTAATCAATATGGTGAGGCTGGCAGAAGCTGACGTTTTCTATGGAATGGAAGCTAAACCAAGCAACAAAACAAGCTAATTTTTTCCACAATTGCCTGGAATTGCTGAAAAAAGAAATATGAGAAGTAAAATAAAATTTGCATCAGTGTGTGACTCTCAGCTTGAACTACACTATTTGTTGATTTTGTGGGTCGAAGGTATTCAAGCATCTAGTGCCTAAGTTGGCACCTTCCTTTATAATATTTTTATTCACGTATGACAACAGTACATTAAGATGATACCTTACATGTGAATATTAATGCCTCATATGTAGAAATGAACTAGTTAAGAAGTTAGAAGGTCTCCTAGGCTGAGTATAAAGCAGCCCCACAACTCACCTTCCTTACAAGAATGCCTGTCTCCTTGTCTTCACCCACTTTTATATACTTTCTTTAAGACAGGCTGACAGACAGCACTAATGAATATTCAATATTTTTTTCCTCTACAATGTTCTTCCCGTAGTTGGTTGCAGGGAGCGGGAGGTTAATTAGTGCTTTCGTTCCCACTGGAAGAGGAACCAATGGAGGTTTTGCGTGCGCTTCCCACCTCACCGCTGCTTCACGGTTTGCAGGTGGCTAACTCTCTCCACTGACTGCCAGGATTTCTCCCAGGTGAATAAAACCGTCTGCTCTTAGCCTGCATTTAGGTGTAACTGGGACAGTGAGGGTCCTTATTAAACCATGCCACACCATATCAACATAACGTAATACACATTTCTTGTGAATCTGATGATATTTCACTGGAACCCAACATATCTAGAACTCACAAACAGCTTTTCATTTATTTATTATTTTATTTATTTATTTTTCTATTAACAAAATGATTATATGAGTCTGAAAGAACCTGACTTTCTAGTTGCTGATTCTCTGCGCTAACCAATGCACTACCTGCTCCCTGCATGGAACTACAATTAGTTGATTCCTGCCTACTGATTTTTTTTTTTTTTTTTTTTATAGTACAATGACGGCCGATTCTATAGTTTTTCTTGTTAACTTATGATTTTTATCTATTTTGGAAAGGCCTCTCGTTTCGAAGGACTTTACAATAAGAAGGCTATACTGTATATCATTCCTCCGGTGTGAAGTCTTTCCTGACTTACATGAATCTTCCTGGAAACAGCATGAATGACAATAAATCGATTGTTGTGAATCAAACAGAGTAGTTTACATTTACTGCTATAGAAAATAATTACACGACCACAAATTTGCAAGGAACACTGTCTTCTTCGTGAATCAATTGCTATAGTTAGATGACTGAGTTATTCAAAGAGGTTGCAGAATTACCATTTTCAATCCAATTACGTGTTTTATATTTTGCTCCTGCTGCCTCTATATAATTTAATTCAGTTTGGGAGAGCGCCCCAGCAGAAAGAATGATGATGCAGGCTACCTTAAAGAAGTGACTCCTTTATGATATATATATATTTTTAGTGGTGACAATCTGCCTTAGGGAAGTATACGAGTAGGATGACAAGAGTGCAATATGCAAAGTAAATGGGTGACTGGAGATACTACGATGTCTCATTCCCCCACCCCCCTTAAGTTTACAGATTTACTGAAAGAAGAACAGCTTTAGATGTTTGAAAATTCTTTGACGCGTGAATCTGTGATCCCACAGATGAAGCTTTGCAGTTACGAGTATAAAATACGGATATATGACAATGCATAATAATTTTCTTTTTAATTATTATGGGTAAAATAGAAGGAACAAGTTTTGGACCCACTTCCACTTTAAATAAGCCTCTCTGGGTGTCCGTCTGAGTGTGACGTCAAATGAAAACAAACTGGCCGGCAGATGCACATCATCCATTCCACGAAGAGGAAGAAGAAGTTAGAGAAGTCTCAGATGGTAGGTGCCAACGAACTGGAAACTACAGGTATCCAATTAAATTTCTTCTCTTGGTTCCTCTGAAGACTGCTTGCCCCATTTTATCACAAGAAAGAACTCAAACTTGCCACTGGATTCCTATATTTTTCTGACCATATGGTGTGTGCGATTTTTAAATGAGACGAAACTTATATGCGTGCTTTCCATTTTGAGTTACTATATATGACACCTAAAATAAACATTCATAAATCTGTACCAAAAACTGAGGCCTCATAATACTACTAGACACAAAGCCATAATCCTAATAAATAATGTGGTTGGTAAAAGTAGCAATGGCTCTAATAAACTGTTACCAAACCTGGGTTGCATTCTCTCTATCCCCTTGCCCATCCTTACAGCCATCTTTAAAGACACATAATACTGGACTAAAATCTGATTAAGAATTATAGTGTGCAGTGAAAGGATATAAGGTAACTATGGTCGCTTTGTCTACCTTATGGAACTGGGCCACTCCCACAACATGAGAAAAATGCCACCTTAATTATGAGGTAGGAGAGAGTCTCTATGGTTACTAATAAGAATAACTCCAATCAGACTGCACTTGGTCACTGATTGTACTAAGTGGGTAACAGTTTATCAGCTGGTTTTTTTAAAAAAAAAGGCAGGTGGGGGGGTAAACATACAGTAAGGTTTAGTTTCAGGAAAACACTTTACCTGGTCGCTTCCTCATCTCCCTGTTTGTTTTTTATATTTTTGAAATGATTTTTATAGTCGTAAATAATTGTTTACCAATTATTTCGTTTTCTCTGTTCATTTTACCAGTGTTCATTTCAATCATTCATGTCTTTCCCAAGTGTAATGGCAGACTTTCCAAAACCTGCTTATATCCGCAAAAACTTATTATTACTAACCTAACCTTACATATATCCTAACCCAACAATATATGTCCAGCCTAACCAAAAATAACCTAACCCAGTCTAACTAAACTAAACTTAACCAATACCTTACCCAGCCTAACCTAACCTAACCTAACCAAAGGTAACGACACGACAAAATGGAAACCTAAATTTACTAGCCAAACCTTATATATATTCTAACCCAACAATATAAGTCTAGCCTAACCAAAAATAACCGAACCCAGTCTAAACTAAACTTAACTACTGCTTAACCCTGCCTAGCCTAACCTAACCAAAGATAACAACATGACAGAATGGAAACCTAAATGAATTTCGATACAGTTCAGTAGCTTTTAGCAAATGTCCACCATCATACTTAAGAAACAATACGCTTTAGGAAAACGCATACATTCAGTTACCTTCTCACAATGTTGTATACTCGTATTAGAGGAATGCTAACAGCTTCTGCAGAAAGCACAAACACTAAAATATGCTAAAGTAGTAGACTGGTGGCTGCCATCAACCCTGAGAAGTACTGCCATGAGAATGAAATGTGGCTGCAAGTTTGGTAGGTGACCATACAATCATCAATCTTAGGCAGAAAATGTTCAGTCACATACACAGTCACTTAATGATCATTTTTCGAATGACTGTACATAGAGACAAAGTCAAAGCTAAGACTCTCACGTTGTTACATATCTTACTACACGTCTCAAACTATCTTTTTTCCCCAACAGCTCCCAGCAACTGTTGGGAGGTAATAAGGTGGTTTTGGCACTTGGTTTGGCTTCCAATCTATAGAAAACATCAGCTGTACTATGGCCAACCCCAGTATGGTGATACCTCAAGAAAAAACATGGCATCATTTTTTGATTAGATTAAAAATTTAATCTAATCATCAGATTAGATTAAATTATATACAACTACAGTATGTCAAGGTTAGGTCCAAAGGGTACTAAGGTTACTGGTTGGTTAGAAGAATATCCATCCACCCATCCATCATCCAATCCTACGTTGCCCCATGAGAAGCGCAGGAGCTAGGGGCTAGGCAAGTTGGTCCTGACATTTAAGATGAGAGTGACAAGCCTCAATTATCCCTGAGTGGTATTACATGAGCAATAAATCCCAACCATGCCTTGGATATAAACCTTCACCGGCTCAATCCGATTACGAAGCTTAAATGCAAAGATTCAAAGGCGAGGTCTATATTTTCTAGTTTTTTCTTTTTCTTTTGTTATTGTTCCCTCCTCCCCCCTAAAACTTTCATTATTGTGTGCAGTTGTCCGTAATATCCAATAAGAATATGGTGCCTTAATTTGGGATACACCTGGCGGACGTCATGGGACACCAATATGCTATGGTACACTGCTTTGGAAACATGGGACTACAGAATATCCACAGAAAAATTATTACACTATTTTGTGTTACAATCCAATGTCTAACTTTCCTCTTTTTCTTCCAGTTCTGTTTGGCGACGGCAACAAAGAAGAAGTGAAGGAGAGTCAGACCTGCAGTACTACACACAATCAACAGAAAAATGCTGTAGTAACTATGTTGCCTTCTTGAAGTGACACTGCTTCTTGCATCATGATGGTTTCATATATATACAGTATATACTGTGTTGACTTACACAGTCTGAGTTAGTCTTGTATATGAGAAAGTGACATCTTCCTTACGGTACATAGAGCAAACCATGTAAGGCATTGTCTAGGTAGTTCATCAAAATGCATGGCAGTATTGTTTTTCGATGATTAAAACATATTACGTATTACAAAGTGATTCTGAGGCAGTCTATGAAGTAGAATACAAGGAATAAATGACTCAAGTTTTCACACGAAAGTCATGGATGATTCAGGTTCCCAGTCAAGGCAAACAGTGGCAGACTCTAATTCGGGCCAGCCTCAGTGGGGTTGGCCAACAACTACCGGTATGTCAGTGGTCCTGACTGGCTCATCATTCCTGGCTGGTATACTGATTGGCCACAAGCTAGCCACCTTCTACCGTAGAATTTTGTCCCTAGTTGCAGTTGGACCAACCAAGATGGCCTTGGTTGTACGAGAGGACTTGAAAATGGGCAAAGGTTTGTTTTTTAATTATAATATATAGTAGAATGAATAGCAGCTCTGTTTCTGTCTTAAGCCAGCAAACATGGCATGTTGCTCCACTACTACATTGCTGTAAGATTTAATCCAACAACTGCTGCATAGGGTTTCCTTGTCTACCCCCCCATGTGCAAAAAAAAAATGGGAAAAAATGTTTTTCTCAAAAATAATTCTTGCTCATATGAAATGAAAGAGTGCATGGAAAAGTATAGGAAAAAAACAAATATGAGTGAAGATATGTGTACATATGGGAGAAATATGTAGTGCACCAGTAAAAAAAAAAAGAAAAAAAAAGAAAAAAACTTGCTTTTATGATGGTCACAGCTATAAGTTTCCCATCATATGATGTAGTTACAGCTATTGGGTTTAAGTAGAATAAGGGAAACAATACATTTAAACACTGCGCATACATAGTACGACGTGAAAGTTGGATGGTAGGCTGATTTTTAATCTGGACCTTTTCATTTATTATGCTATGTGAACTCATTGCATGTGTATAAAACAAACAGCAGTTTGAGATTCTTCTCAAGTGGCTCAATAAACGTTGTTCTATTGGAACTTTGGGGAAAACCTGTACTGATCTGCTGTAAGTGAGTTTTCACTGTATTGGAGTTATTCTGAATACTGTACATCAAATTATATTTCATATTGGTCTGAGACACTATGATGTACTATAAAGGATACTTATTACTACAGCATCACTGTGATGCAGTATATGCTTGCATATACTGTACATGCACAATACTGTAAATAAAGCTTCACAGTGTTATAAAATGAGAAACAGTACAGCAGTTAAAGTATCAATAACAAGATTTTAAAGTGTCTTAGCTAGCCTTTAGACGGTGAATGCAGGCGACATTATCTCTTGTTTAAGTGAATTTGTATTTATCCATAGTATAATTCTGTACTATACTAACAACAGGTTTACATTCCCAGGAAAGATAGCAGCCCAGTGCAGCCACGGAACCTTGCTGGCATATCAGAAGATGACACGGCTCAACCCTCAAGTGCTACAGTCATGGGAGGACAGTGGCCAGCCAAAGGTGGTCCTTCGAGCAACTGATCTACAACACCTCACCTTACTCAGTGATGTATGATATGAAAAGGGTGGAATAACACACTGATGAGAAAGAGAAGGAAGAGAAAGCAGAATGACTGGCTCAGTGAAAGGATGTCAGAACAAAAGTTGTCTGGGTTGAGTTGCTAAATATCTTTATAAAGGGATTCCAAGGGGGAAGGAAGGAAGGCATCAGAGATGACCATGGATCTGATAGTATGCAGAATAATTCTCTCCACCTTTTTTATGTACACTTGTGAGCCATAGTTTTCTGCTCATTCTCTAATCCTACTTCAGGATGGAGGAAAGTCACAGCCATGATTTCACACCTAACATTAGCTACATAGATCTGTTATTGGTAGCTCAAAAATTTTCTAAACTGTATTAGTGCCATCACAAACTGTTCTTCATTCGGTCTAGTAAAATGCATAACTTATCAACTAAGCTCTGGACAACATAACTGTCACCTCAACACTGGAAAACATGACTGTCATCTCAACACTTTACAACATAACTGTCATCTCAATACTGGACATCATGACTGTCATCTCAACACTGTACAACCTAACTGTCATCTCAACACTGTACAACATACCTGTCATCTCAACAATGGACAGCATAACTATCACCTCAACACTCGACAACATAACTGTCACCTCAACCCTGGACAGCATAACTATCACCTCAAAACAGGACAACATAACTATCACCTCAGCACTGTACGACAGTTCTTCGTTCAGTGTGAAACTCAGGCTATAACTTCACTCCAGCCAGTGGTGGTTGTGATAGTGAGAAAATACTATGGCTCACAAGTGTAACCCTTCATCCTCACATATATCCATTTGTATATTTTTAGCTTCTTTCATCATTTTGTAATACAGCTTCCTTACTGCTGTATTTGCAGACTGTTCACTCAGAAAATACTGTAGTTAATGAAATCCTTACCCTATTTACAAATAATTACTAACTTTCCATGCATCATTACCAGCCATTTAAATCATTGGTAATATGGCTTTCTACTGTTTGAATTTTGTTAACATTAACTCCTTTGTCTGGTAACTGCCTATTTATTCAGTGTAAGGTAAATCTCTTTCAGTGAATGGATTATTTATTCACTTTAAGGTAAATCTCTTTTGGTGAAGGGATTAAGGCTGCTTTAATTTCTTAGGTCTATCGACAGGTGATGTTATTCAACTTATAAGAAACTTTTCTTTAACCCCTACACGCCAGGGGTTTTCCTATGTCGCATGCTCCTCTCTATGGGGGATTTCCATGATTTTGGAAAAAATACCCTTACTTCACACCCTAATATCTGCCAAACTATAACAGCCAGAAAAACAATATAAGATAAATAAGACTCATCAACTCTTCCTCTTTCAAAAGAAAGTATCCCCATGTCTCCAGGAGGCCCCGTCAACAAATGAGGATAAGTTAAAGTTCACAGGGTAGCTGGAAGACGCTTGCGCCTATACACGTCAACTTGTGTTGCTCTGTGCCCAAAATCATGACAGCTATACACGTCAACTGGCGCGTGGGGATTAAAAAGTAGTTAACACCTATCACTGTTGACTCGTTCAGTATAATTTTTAACATCTTATTCTGGCTACTGACCAATAATTTTATTCAGCTTATGAGAAACTACCCATAGCTTGCCCAGTATGTAAATGGTAATGCAGCAGAAACAATATAGGCAACTGATTAACTAACGTTGAAATGTCCTGGCCAAGCACACTGATTCATTCCCCAAGAGGTGACAAGGTTTTTTGCTGGTTATATAAGAAAATACTACCAAGAGGATCAGGTTTGTCACTTGCCCTTAAATGTGCTACACAACAGTCATTGTACTCGTAGTTGGTCAACTCCAGCCTATCTGGTCGAGAAGACCCATCAACCACAAGGGCCATCCCATGCGGTGAACCTATGTTCCCTTGCAGCTGACAGTGCCTTGCCACAGCAAAGCACAGGGAACAGTGTTTAAGTTTTATTCCTGCTTGGATGCGTCTCTTTACCTAGTTAACGGAAGTACAATAGTAGACTCCATGTCACCCCACAATCTGGTTATATGGTTACCATTCAGCAATGTAAATGGTTTCCTGCTTTAAACGAAACCATTAGACCTGTCCTTCATTGCACAGCCACCAACGCAGAAAGAACAGTACAGTACTGTAATCAAAAGCAACGGGAAGGAAAGGGAGAAGCAGGAAGAGAGAAGAGCAGACAGAAACAAATGATAAAGGTGAATGAAGAAGAAGGCAGCATTACATTAAATAAGTGGATGATGGTCGCCACCACCTGCCACTTGTACTATACTACTGTAACTTAGCCTTTATCCCTACTCCTCAAAAGGGGTAAGAAGAGATTTATATCTGCTGCAATATACAGTACCAGTTAAGCCTGTTAAGTTGTTCTGAATATGTACGATGATTTCTCTTTTACCAGAACTGGAAGAGCCAGAGTTTGAATCTTGAGCTTGTCAGACTCTTGGGCAAAGTTTGTTTTCCCTTTTGTCCTGTTCACCTAGCAATACTATTTGTGACATGGATATTACATTGATTATTGCAGGTCATATTTTAGGGGAAGATTAAACTTTGCAAACCTTGATTGTCTGTTTAATAACCCTCATGCTGATGATAAGCATTAATCAATAACCTCCTCCTCCTTCACCAGATGGCAGTGGCAAAAGGTGTGCCAGTAACAACAGTGTATGATGCTGGCAGGACCCAAGTGGCAAAAGGCACTTCAACCGTTCTAGCTGTGGGACCTGCGAAAGTGGCCGATGTTGACAGAATAACAGGCAATCTAAAGTTGCTTTGAACTAGGTTATGAGACTGCAATGGTTATTTATGGAATGCTATAATTAGTTTCTGATTTGTTAAAGCTGTTTTGTACAGTACCATAATTTATTTTGTACATAAATGGAAATGAACTTAAAATAATTCCTGTTTTTGTCTTGAAAATATTCAGTCCCACATTTTGATAACTAGCAATTAGTTAGCTAACTGTGGAGTATTATTAGCTAATAGTCAAGTATCTGTGAAATTCCCATCCCTCATATATACTTCCTTTGCTCCTCATGAAGATAAGCATCATGTTCAGTGTAACTTAAATTTCCCTTGTATACATGGCACAGAGAGAGAAAACTTTTTTTTTGGGGGGACATGAAGGAAAGGGGCTACTTGCAACACATGGTGGGTGAGGGTCACCACAAGCCTTTGCAAGTACAGGTACAAGGGATTATCCTGCCCTCTGCTCCTACTCTGTTTAGTAGCCTTGTGCAACATGCAGGGGATAAACGAGCAGCACCCATAGCACTTTCCCTCATGTTACCAATGGACTATGTATTTACAGCATGAGTTAAATGTCCTCTTGGTTACAGTTCTGTCAATGAAATGGCAATACGTGTGAGACTGAGCACATTAGGCTTCTGATATCTGTACAGTATACAACAAACAATCATTCTGCTGTTCAACCTTAATTATGGGTACTATGAATACACAGGAAGAAATGAATGTTTTAATTGCTCATGAGTTTTAAATGTTAACTAAGAATATGAAGAGTATGATTAGAGAAAAACACTATGAAATATGAGTGAGGCTGGATTAACAATTTTCTGGGTGGTATGAAGAAGGCAATGAGTCACAGTATGGAATGTGTACTATCATGATCAAAGTTTATCAACAATTCCCTGCTGGCTGCAACAATGTAAAGTGTTATTTGAAAATTTATATATGGGACTGATAACAATATGAAGAACACAACATACAAGTATGAAAATTAAGGATACTTTTATTGAGGAAGGAATGCGGTAACCATATAACCAAATTAGGGCGCTTGGCAATTTAGTAGGTAATAAAATATTCATAAACATAATGTTGCCAGGGGATTGTTGACAAACTTCTGCTTGTGAGATTATGCTGCAAGAGGGGAAGGAAGGTTAAAAAAAAAAAATAATAATAATAATAATGTGTGATTAACAGGAATTCCCTAAGAGCAGTAATTGTTACTAAAATAATGTATGGGTTGAACAACAGCAGGGTATGTGGAAGTTCAGTATCAGTATTGAAAAAATGTGATGTCATGCAGTGAGTAGCTCCCATTCCCCTCCCCATCTGTCTGTCACGACTCTCCCTACAGTTCCGACCCCTTTTCTAACTCCATCTTTTTTCTTTGCCCATCTGTCCACTAACCCACCTGACTCCCTACACATTCATCACCTTTTCTAATTCTCCATTTCCCTTTCTTATGTGTCCCTCCCTTTCCCTTCCCTAACTGTTTTTCCTTTTCCCTCTATCTATCTATCTATCCACCTCACTCCCTACGCATCTAGCCCCTTTCCTCTCTGTCCATACCTTTTCCTTTTTTCTATCTGTCTCTTCTGTCTATTTACCTACTCTCCCTGTATGTCCATTTCCTTTATACTTCATTTTATCATCTACTGTCTGATGTTGCATCCTCAGCATGGCCACTGTGACAAAAGGGCCTCCAAAAATTTCTGTCCCAACTCATCAATGACACCTCCGCAAGTGACACACCACCATCTTCATATACACCTCTACCTTGTCCCTCCACCTACCTCTACTCCCACCCACTCCATCATATACCAGTAGTCCTCATTATCTGTCAGGTATGTGTTTCAGTATATCCATCCATCCAGCCATCATCTAATCCTTCGTTGCCCCATGAGGAGCGTAAGAGCCCGGGGCTGGGAAAGTTGGTCCTGGCATACACAATTTATTCCATACAACTGGTAAATTTATCTGTGTGAAACTGGGATATCAGTTTTGTGGACTGCAGAGGAACTTTAAGACAGTATTTCTGTAATTTACTGTGGAATTAATTGGATACAAGGAAGTTGGAAAAGTTAGTACAGTACCTGTATATGAAAAAACATACCGGTACTGTATCCCTTTACCGTAGTCAATATCACACTTTTTTTTGTTCCATATGGTCACTGCAAATTATGTCCATTTCTTTTTCCTACCATATCCATTTCCACTTGCAATGGTTTTTAAGCCTCTGATTGCTAGGATTGTTCTCATCTGAGCAAAATCTTGTAGTGCTGCCATGCATACAACACCCAAGTGCACTAACAGTATCAGAAAGGTTAAAGAAACATACAAGCGATGGAAATAATATCCGGTTTCTATGCCTTCCATTCCTTTGTAACTGCCCTCAACATGTTTAACCCAAGGTACCCAGTTCTTAAGAACATAAATAATTTGATAAGTAGATGAAAACAAAGTAACATTCCATTTTTCCAGTTTAGCACCTTTTCTCCACCTCGTCTTCCCTGGTAAAGTAATTTTACCAACACAAAAGATATTCACAGACTGAGAATCACAAAACAACTTGCAAAAATTTTCCTTTAGTAACCAAGATTTATTAATATGGGAAGAACAAAAGATTAAGAATACATACTCTTCTTTCATTATTGTTCCTACTGACTGTAAAATTGTAAATCACTATCTTGGGCATGTCCTCTACCTCCTGTGTCCCAGCAGAACTGTACTGTACCATAAACTGAGACTGGACAACTTCAGCAACTGTGGGGTGTCTGTCACCCTCTGAGCTATTGTAAACAACTCTAGTGATAGTACGAGTGATAGAACAATAATAGTACAGTAAAAGGGGGGAGGGGGAAGGAAGAGAAAAATCAAAACACACCCCCTCCCTATTTACCTCACAAGTCCACCTGATAGGGGAGGGGAAAAAAAAAATCTAACTCCACCTGATAGAAGAAAAAAATCTAACATGACAGGACCAAACCAGATCATAAACATTCACCGAACATGCATTGTCCTCATATCCAAAAATACTCTCACTGAAATCTATCATACAGCTACCAAGCACTTCACTACCAAACAAATCCCAAAAGTATGTTAACTCTCTTGCTGCCCTGAATGCACTGATATTCTTCAATCTAAATCAGACTACTGTAGTTTATTTCATTTTTCACTGTCAAGCAGTGTAGAGGACCAAGGCTAGGCTGCTTAACCCCAGCATTTTATGTGAAGGTTTACTGTTGCCATTCCCTGAGTTGCATTACTGTATGTGAGCAGTAAACCCAAACCTTCCTTTGGATGTAAACTCTTACAAGCCACATCTGACTGGAAGACCTTAACCTACTAGACCACCTGGTATCCATCTGGTTGAACATTTAGCAACAAACATGTTAAAGTTTGTCACTCACTGTAGTCACCTGAAGGTAGAACTACAGCAAGTCAATGGATGGATGGTGAGGGAAATTCAAGCACTGCAAGGGTTAAAGAATAATTGTAACCCACAGACATCTAGAATTTCCTCAGCTGATAAAACAGTGTTGATGATGATGATGACACATTGTTGGAGGATTTTTTTTTTTTTTCTTTTTTTTTAAGGCTTGGTAAAATAACATAATGGTTCCACACAAGTCGATTTAAGGGACAAGATTCCAGATAATTAGGGAGCCAGTTCGGAGTCAGAGCTGCTGATTATCTCTGCGCAATTATGGAAGGCGGCCAGACATTGTAAGATGATAACGGTATTAGTGAGCTGGACTGCATTTAGACGGTGATATTCTCTCTCTCTCCCTCTCTCATATTTTCTCAATTTCTCCTTGTCTAATTATTCTTACCCGTCTCTTTCTCTCACAAATTTTCTCCATTTCTCCTTGTCTAATTACTTTACCCTGTTCTCTCTCTCTCTCTCTCTCTCTCTCTCTCTCTCTCTCTCTCTCTCTCTCTCTCACTCTCATTTTTTTTCGATTTCTCCTTGTCTAATTATTCTTACCCTTCTCTCTCTCTCACACAAATTTTCTCCATCGTCTAATTACTTTACTCTCTCTCTCTCTCTCTCTCTCTCTCTCTCTCTCTCTCTCTCTCTCTCTCTCCTACGACCCGAGGCGTATCAAGGAGAGGGATAGTCTGTTTACCTCGTAGAGTTATGCTCATAAAAAATTACGCTGCTGCTCAAGTGTCTCTGTGTGTTCTGCTCCAGTTTTATGTACTAACAAACAGTCAGACCTGAAGCTATCTGGATAAGAACAATAGGCTGACTTCTGTTTATACGTCGGTGTATTTATTCTGCTTCTTTTCAGTGGCATGGGCTGGGTCTCAGAAAAAAAAAAAAAAAAAAAAAAAAAGTATATTGGGGATACTAAGGCTGTAGAGTTATATATTTGGAGTTGCTCGGGTAGGAACAACAGGCTGACGAGTTGATTTGCTGGTATACTTATTCTGCTCCCCCCGCTTTTTTTGATGGCATGGAGTGGGTGTTTCAGAAAAAATCTAGTAAATGGTAGATACTAAAATCGTGGAGTTGTGCCCCATATAACTCGGATATTATTATTTAACCTCAAAATATACGTTCTCCTTTAACTGCTGGCATGGAGTGGGTGTCTGATAAAAAAAAAATAAATAAAAGGGGGAGGGGGTAGTGAGATCGTAGAATTTTACCCAAACAAACTACAACGTAATTTCGAAAGTGTTTCACTAACCTGAAATAGTTCTGAAAATGTGTAGAAGCGCGTTTAGCAGCTCAAAATTCAGCAACCCACGTTCACGTGAAAGTCAAAGTGATTTTACCCTTTCAGTATGGTCATAAGCAATAGGAAAGACAAACAAGAAAACAGTTCCTGGGCTGACCAGCTGCAAACTGATGGAGTTCCGTTGAACTCTTACATCAAAGAGGTGGACAGAAAACTTGTGACACTGTGTAGCTATCGAGATGCTGTGGCCGCCGTAATGGGCAGGAAATGCGAGAATGCAGTTCAAAATAGCAGCTGGTAAAAACAGAAGATAGAATGACCAATTAGGGCAGTGTATGTCAGTGAGATGGAGGTAGAGAGGGAGAGACTGAGAATGAGGTGGAAGGATAGGGTAGAGAGATATTTGGATAAGTGTGGTGGGAGTTGGAGGGAAGGCACCCTGATGGCGGAAGATAGGGTGATATGGAGATGATTTGTTCGTGGTCACCTCCTCCGGGATTAAGGCGTCTGGCTATGGACAGACATAAATCTGACTGGAAAAAAAAAAAAAAAACTTGCTGCGTAGGAGTAAGTAAAGTTTTGGGAAGTGGGAGAATGCTCAGATTGAATCAAGATAACAAGGAAAAGAAAGAAAGAGGAACCACAAGTAATACTGATAACGGGGAGAATGAGGGGAGTGGGAGGAAACAAGGGGGTAAGAGGCAATAATGCTGGTAATAAAGCGGATATTGAGGGCAATGGATGGCATGAAGGAGCAATGTAATTACGATTTCTTTACCCATCAGTCCAAATAGGGCTCACCACAAGACTGGTGTATCTATGAGGGAGAGTGATAGCCAGTAATTATTCTTCCTCATGCTGGGCATGCAAGAATAAGTAAGAAGTGTCTGCTGTGAGAATGCTGCCAATGAAAGTCGAAATATTGTATTAGTTATGTCTATGTATGAGCCACTATTCAACACTACATGCAGTCTGCCACTGATATGAACCGACAGTGACCGATTACCAGCATCCCCTTTAAATGTCTGCCACGAATGAAGTCCAAGTCCAACAAGAATACCGGCCACTGAGAAAATATGGGATTTTTATTCCCCTGTTTCCCCTCAGCTGGACAGAAAAGTCGGATGGCAGACCTACATTACGTCTGAAGAAGAATTTCCCACACAAATAAAACCACCTGAAATTAGTATAAGAAAGTACTCGAATCCACTGCAAGGGAAACATTTACTCATACTTATTATGGTAAAGCTTCTGAATGCATCAGAGTAAAGTATTGAAGAAAAAGAAATTTAATATTCTTACGAAATTTTTTTTTTAAGTAGTTTGTACCGATAAGTACGAAGAATAAAATACCCGGTACAAGACGTCCTTAGTCCAGCATGATTAAAGTTTATTATTTCAATACATTACGTGATAATTATAGTAATGCCTCCTATGATATTAGCCTCAAATGTCGAAGAACTCATAAAAGGAAAGTTTGCATGGTAGCAATAATAATAATAATAATAATAATAATAATAACAATAACACCACCAACGCCACCACCTCCACCAACAAAACAATAATAATAATAATAATAATAATAATATTAATAATAATAATAAAAATAATAATAATAACACACTAAAAACAACAATAATAATAAAACACCCAATATCCTCGAACTGTAAAATTTAAAGCACAATAATTACACTAAATTCAGTGCATAGCTCAGCCTTAAAATGCTGACCAGAAGGGAATTTGCTGACGGCTTATACGCAGAGGGGGTTGAGTCAGCACCATGCCTTATAATCAGCCAGGGGGAATCCTTGATATATATCCTAGGTGAGTCAGGCGAATACTTAAGATTTAGCGATGTGACCTCAAGACATCGTCCTGAGAGAGAGAGAGAGAGAGAGACCGTAACCTTTTCACCACGATGAGGTACTATTCCAACTGATTCGTATTATTTTACTTTATTCGAGCATCCATCAGAAGATTTTCAATTTCGTAAGGATCTGTAGTAAAGGGGTTAATGAAGGCTGTATATAATCTTCCAGTGAAAAAAAATAAAATAAAAACACAGGATGAAAATAAACAATAATAAGTACCTCCTAAGCTAAATAAAACACTCCGGCGACATAGGAAATAATGATATATATTTCGATAATAAAACTGATATTCTCAGGAGGAAAGAGTTAACCCCCCAAAATATGCAAAAATAAAGTCAAACGATAAAAAAGGATACCGGAAATTACAGGGATAAAAATAAAATAACAGATGGAGTAACGGAGAAAAGGGTAAATTAAGCAGAAAAATATCCAAGACTTTTTCCTCATCTTCATCATTTCCTTGACACGTCCCTGCATCGCCCAGCTCCATGTCAATACTCCTTAATTTAGCGTCGCTGGCTCTTCAAAAGGACAGAATCAGGCGTTTTCAGAATTAATAAACGAGGCTCCTTAACACTTCTTCCTAAGCGTTTTATTTTTGCATATGGTTGGTTCATATCCTTTTGTACGATATTCATCCAGAGTATGACGATACTGGAAGGATTTATGTAATACAGAGGAGCACAGTACGGTGTAATAAACAAAATAAATCGCCCAGGGAAAGGTGTTTGGGTGCTTCCTCAATTAATGATGCAACTGTCCTTTTCTGACACTGACCTATGGAAAGTATGTAAAAAAATGAGTTACATGAGTCGAAACAAATTATTTCTAAGAGAGTAAGAAATAAATTGCCTCGGTATTCAATATCTTTACCTTTCAAATAATTGTTTTTAGAAGATATATATTTCGGAGTGTATGTCCAGCGGCCTCAAAAATATTTATATAAACATTACAATAAATATGGTAATGAGATTTTTATGACAACGGTGACTATTTAAATGATTCCCGGCAAAATGTTGGGAAAAAATGCCAAAGGTCAAAAGTGGGAATTTTTCAATTATCCTTTCTCCTGTGTGTGTGTGTGTGTGTGTGTGTGTGTGTGTGTGTGTGTGTGTGTGTGTGTGTGTGTGTGTGTGTGTGTGTGTGTGTGTGTGTGTGTGTGTAGGCGTACAGTCAAAGTATCACTGCTGGTTTTTCTTTTTCAGGTATTTTTATTGAATTCATTTATTCATTCGACAACCCTTTTTTTATTACTAGAAAACAAAACTTTTTTCTGTTAAACGATAGAGGAAAGGTTGGGTGGTCAATGGAATACTGTATATGATTTTTATATAAAGGAATTTTAATAATTTATTTCCTTTACTAAGGCTACTACATACACCCTAACCCAACGACGCATTTTATTTCCTTCCAGTTGCTTCCAGACGATTTCCTTCAAGTTAGGATGATATGCTAGTACTGAAGGGGTTAATAAAGACTAAATATAATCTTTCCAGTTCTATGTTTCTCCGAAGTACCAAGAAAAAATATCAATTGAAAAAAAAAAAAAAAGCCGTCTTCATGTCGAAAGGCTTTATCACTATATTCTACACTCCGTTCACTTTAACTTGGCCAAAAATTGCCATGTCTCCATCTTCAATGCTAAGTAGGAACAGGGGATTAACACTAGAATATGGCGCCAGTCACGAAAAAGTGTTCTGGGAAGCATGCATAACCGTAGTATTGTCATTTCTGCCAGCGAGCTAGGGGAAATAAGCTGCTAAAGAGGTAAAAATATCCAAGTTAAAGTGAACGGACTACCGGTGGAATACCCGGAAATATTTCAGAAAGACCTCACGCAGCTTTGTATCCCTTGGCCTAACGAACAAACAGTACGACCAGTAAGAATAAATACGAGGTGCTGGAAGGGTAAATGTGTAGAAAATATTACACATCGCACTGCCACACCTCATTTTTACACGTCTCACTGTCACACCTCTCATTGTTACATTTCTCATTGCCACATCTCACACTGTCATCTCTCACTGCTACACCTCACGTTCCAAAACCTAACAAACCACACCACTCACTGCCACAACCTCACACTGCCATATCTTTCACGTCAACACTTCACACTCCCACTGCCTCACCTCACACTGCTACTCCTCACGGTACACTTCACACCACAGCTTGTAAAACAGCAAGACACACTATCACACCACACGCTACTACACCTTACACACACCTCACACTCACGTCATGCTCTGCCACACCAACCGTTACAACTCTCTCTCTCTCTCTCTCTCTCTCACACACACACACACACACACACACACACACACACACACACACACACACACACACACACACAACTCCAATCTCCTCCTACCATTCACAGATTTTCCCCAAACGTTACAGATAAAAGTCAGCATAACAAAAGAATACAAAACAAAATTCCACATCAAATTTACACGTTTCCATAATATACTGTGAAAAAAAATAAAATAAAAACTCGAGATGGCCAGGGTGTAAAATTTTCATAGCTAGGGTGTAAATTTTTCCTAGCTAGGGTGTACTTTTTTCATAGCTTGGGTGTACTTTCTTCACAGCCTGGGTGTACATTTTTACTAGCTGGCGATGGGTAAATTTTTCCTGGTTAGGGTGCAAATATTTCATAGGGTGTACAATTTTCATAGCTACGGTGCAAAATTATCAGTTAGGGTGTACATTTTTCACGACCAAAATTACCTTAGTATAAATTATAGGTGACAGCTGATAGAGTTACCTGAGGGTGTTACCTTTTTCCATCCTTCCATATTATTATTTTTTACTGTTATACTTGGCACTAGGGTTATACTTTGTGGTTATTATTGAACAGTAAAGATGTGCATGTACAGACAAACAGCTAGCTACACACACACACACACACACACACACACACACACACACACACACACACACACACACACACACCACTTTGCTTCACGTCCATTCATGAATTTTGAGAGAGAGAGAGAGAGAGAGAGAGAGAGAGAGAGAGAGAGAGAGAGAGAGAGAGAGAGAGAGAGAAACACACCGCTTTGCTTCACGTCCATCCATGAATTTGTACCCAACTGCAAACAGCGGCAAATTGAAAACAAACAAGACTCGATTTTCCTTTTTAAAAATTGTTATCTCTTTTTCTGGTAAGTGAGAAGAGTGGATTGAAGTAAAAATAAATGGTCATCTGGCTAGTGCAAATAGGTGGTGAAAATTTATTAATATTACTGCGGGAAAGGACTTGCTGTTCTCAATATCGTTAGTATACGTTATTACTGTAGAAGGTCAAAATACTGGCTTCTGGCTTTTGGTTCCTTCTTCTTTGCATTAAAAAAAAATATCGGATGTGGTGTATGAAGTGTTGTGTTGTCTGTCTGTTGGAATGTTTCTTTTCATGTATATTTGGCTGTCTCTCTCTCTCCCTCTCTCTGTCTGTCTGTCTCTCTCTCTTATATACACGGTATCAAGCTTCATACCACCTCTGTCTGTCTGTCTGTCTCTCCATGTCCTTTAATTAAAAAGCTAAACGATACGCTATGATAAATTGACTCTCTCTCTCTCTCTCTCTCTCTCTCTCTCTCTCACACACACACACACACACACACACACACACACTTCCCCCCCCTTCTTCTCTGCCTCACTCCTTTTTTTTTTCTCACCCCCCAGCCCCCCAGTTTTCAAAGTTGGGTGACAAGTTAGGGCTTCAGTTAAAACTTGTGCCAGCGTCAGGTTTGTTAGGACCAGGAGCTTGCCTGGGATTGAAGCTTTTTTTTTCTTTCTTTCTTTTTTTTCTGACGCGATTTCCAGGCTAACTTCATTTGCCTTTATTAGACGAGGCATATAGTTGGGAAAGTGTATTCTAGGAGTTTTTTTTTTTTTTCAGTTTGTGGTGATTATTTATTTATTTAGTGTGTGTGTGTGTGTGTGTGTGTGTGTGTGTGTGTGTGTGTGTGTGTGTGTGTGTGTGTGTGTGTGTGTGTGTGTGTGTGTGTGTGTGTGTGTGTGTGTGTGTGTGTGTGTGTTCTTTCATTACCTGATGCGATCTGATTTTTTTATAAGTCCTGCCATCCACAAATAACTTTCATTTGCCTTTATTAAGCGAATCGTAAATTCTGAGAAGCATATTCTCAGATTAAATATTCATCTTACCACCAGGCAACCTTAACTAGCTTACAATACTTTCTCACTGTAAAGAAGATAACATTACAAACTTAACTACTTCACTTTACTTATTTATTTATTTAAAGAGATACTATTAAATTGCAATACCTTATTTATCCCGTTATTTATTTAAGTGCAATATTATAAACTGCACTACTTTATTTATATACTATATCTTCCTATTTATTTATTTTCTGAACAGTTGCAGCCAAAAGTTCAGAGACACTCATGGGAGCTTGCTGACACTGAAGATTATTTTTCATTCATTTATTTTCTGACTGAATTTCCAAGATTAAGTTTATTAGACATTATTGAACAAAGAATATATTTTGATGGGTAATCGAAATATTTTGTAACTCCATATATTCACGCATTTACCTATATATTCACTTCCTTTTACATTTTCTTTTTTTCTTTCTTTTTTACTAGACTGCCAGGACCAAACTCATCCTCTGTTATTACACTGAGTTAATTCTGATACACCGGTGCATATTACCAAATTTTTCTGTTTTTAATATTTATGTCTTTGTCTATTTGTTTACTTTTGTACGGCTGTGTATGTGTTTTTTATTTAATTTCCTGGACAAACTATATTTGCCATTAAACGAAGCATAAATTCTAACACGTATGTTTTAAAAGTTTGCAGTTTTTAATATTCACACACACACGAGCATGACCCCATATAAATATACACATACACAATCAAACATAGTCATATCTTTTTAAGTCACACACACACACACAACGACCCTCCCAGCCGGTAATACAAAAACACTTAACCCCTTGCCCACGAAAATTACCAACTCTGTACTGCGTCCCAACTTCATCCAACTCTACAAAAACCCCCAAAGAGTCAGAGGGGAAACACAGACCAACTAACAATACCGATATATAGCCCAGAGAATGGTCTTTACACAGGGTCGGTCATATACTGCGCACCCCTTGACATAATTCTTGTTTGTTGTGGGGACGGCTCATGCGGCTGGTGTTAGAGTGCAGATATTTTAGCTGTTTCGTGGAATTAGCAAAGAACCATGCAGTCCGGAAAAAATAAACTATAAATAGAGGAAAGTGTTATGGGAAGTAAAAAGTTATGAAAGGGAGACGCTGGCAACGCTACTGCGCCGCCCATGCAGTTCAGAATTCTCCAGTCAGTGGCAGGCATACCCAATATACCGTACAGACCACTCTGTGTGTGTGTGTAATCATTGGGATCATAAAAAAACGAAGGAAAGTGAGACATTTACTAACGTATGCCCAGTGATATGGGTCACACAATAAGCCACATATCACTGAAGCTGTGCACAATATTGCTTGTTTTTATTGTTATCTTCACCCACACTGGTATAAAACACTTGCTAACAATCCAGGGCAGAGGGAATATTAAAATGGAAAACTATTTCACCGTGGACCACCGCCGCCATTATCATCACCATGAAGGCCTCTTTTTTTTTCCCCCTAAGGATGGGGTGGGAAAAAAGGTCTGGATGATGATCTGAAACAAAATTATTCACAATAATTCATTTCTTCACTACGGTCATGTTTTCTTTATTTCATTCTTGCCATATCCCCCTGCTTTTCTTCACAAACCTCTTCAACAGCCTAGCGTGAGGTGTTCTGCCTCCCGAATGACTTATGCCTGCCTTGCCACAACACCAGTCAAGAGTGAGAGAGAAGTTACCACGTGTCATGAATAGCCACACCTACTGTACGTTATGAGGCTTTGTCTTGATTCGTCCACCCCTTACCCTGTCCTCCCTCATCTTGCCCTGCCTCA
Organism: Coenobita brevimanus; assembly: GCF_032717465.1. Lineage (NCBI taxonomy): Eukaryota > Metazoa > Arthropoda > Malacostraca > Decapoda > Coenobitidae > Coenobita > Coenobita brevimanus. The sequence goes on from NC_137021.1 coordinate 3,572,495, forward strand.
CCCTAACCTGCTTTACCTTGCCTCACCCTACCCTGCCTCATACTACCCTGTCTTACCTTCCCTGTCTCCCTTTGCCCTGCCTCGTATTACCCTATCTAACTTTGCCCTGCCTGACCCTGCACACCTCTCCATCACCACCCCTGTCATAACCAACCCCGCCCCCCACCACACCTGCATCACGCTACCCTCGAGGCCTGGCGCAGAGGGGAAGAGCCGCCTGGTGAAGCAAAGTACACTCTCGCTCAATAGCTGGTCCCCTTCCCCACCAGGCAGCGCCACACTCAGTATCACGCTAACTTCCTGGTGTGAATAAGAGGCGATATAGCGAGGCACTGAACACTCACACTCAATCCCTCGTCCTCGTATCCACCCTGAAGCACCATAACCTGTATCGTTAGCTTCCTGGTGTGGAGTGGAGAGGTCAGCTGAGGAAGTATCGTAGTCAGGGTCAGTATTTCGTTCCCTCATGCACCTTGATGCGCCATAACGCCTGGTATCACGTTAGCTTCCTCGTGTCAGTAGAAGAGTCAGATGATAGGGAAGCATTGTGCTGTCTCGGTCAATAGTTCCCTGCTCTCCCGACGGGTGTTGTACTGATGTCGCATCTGTCGTTTCCTTTCAAGACGTGAAGACACGAAAGCGCTAGGGAAATTTTGTGTCTTTTTTTTTTCCCTTGTCAGCAGAAGCGAGCGAGCGCGCATGCACGCACGCACGCACACACACACACACACACACACACACACACACACACACACACACACACACACACACACATACACACACACACACACGTGCGTATATACATGCTGATATGCAAGAAGGAACTCATGAAACAAGAATGTTTCAAGTACTCTTGTGGTCACGTCTTCAGGAGAGTAAGCATGTGCCATGGCATAAACTGAATGTACTGACTAACACTGAAATTAATAAGGTAATGTGACATAAGATTAAGTGATGTGAGAATCAGTGACTTATTTTTGCAACATTACTGTGTCCATCTCCCATACTGCGGATGGAAACATAAAAATTAAAGAGGCACATACAAACTCCAGGAACCAGACCCTTTAAGACAGCCGCCACCTTACACAATAACGTAAGAAAACAACAACTATGTACAATTCGCAACGGGTCTGCCAAAATATCACACCCAGAACACACCTAACACAAGACGACACAAAACCATCCTACTCACCGTGATGACCAACTACACACAATACCATTTCTGAGAGAGAGAGGGGGGGGGGGACAACAGAGAATTGGGAGACCTCCAAGTGGTGGTCAAATGCAAGAAATAACACGTTCAGGGACCACACCTCAAAGAACTGGGAAAGGGACAGAGAATAATAGCCTCAGGGAAAGGATCTCGAGTCGAAGCCACATCACAAAATGCAGAGGTGGAGTGTAGCTTGTGCTCTGATATCTATTTGACAGTGCATAAAAAAATGATGACCTGCCAAATTCACAAGTTTACATGATCAGGCTACACTAATTCACAGACATAAATAAAGGTTTAAATGGTGCAAATTATGGGGAGGCAGAGAGGTGAGATGAGGCGAGGGTAAAGAAGTGAAGTGAGGTGAGGAGATGTGCTAAAATTACATGAAGCGAGATGGGGTGTGATAAGATAGAATTAGGTGAAGTGAGGTGAAGTGATACAAGATAAAATTCGATGAGGTAAGGTGAGGTGAGGTGCGGTAAAGAGGTGAGACAGGCCCCGCAGCATGGCCACCGCAGCCCCCTCACCGTAATATCCAAAGTTGTAATTATTATTCTAAGTTGCGGGATGACCTGCTTCCTGCCAGCCGACCTTAACACACCCACACACGGTCACTGCCACCTATCACACACACACACACACACACACACACACACACACACACACACACACACACACACGCACAGAGGTGGGAGATGGTAACAAGGAATAAACTTTCGGAGTTAAGTTAAATTAGGTTAGGTAAGGTTAGTTCGGGGTGAGGAAGGAGAGTGGTGGAGGGATAAAGAGAGAGAAAAAGAGACGAAGGGAGATTATGAAGAGTAAAGATGGTTTGAAGAGAGACTTTGGAGAGATAAGGAGTGTAAGGATGGTGAGAGGAGAGAGAGAGAGAGAGAGAGAGAGAGAGAGAGAGAGAGAGAGAGAGAGAGAGAGGAGTGTAAGGATAAATTTAAGAGAGACAGAGAAAGATTAAAGACTACGGGATAACAGCAACTTAAAGAGACAAAGACAGTTAATTAAAGCACCATTTAGAGGTAATGGCCTTTATTTTCTTAGACAAAAGAAAATATAAATGATAGTAGGGAAGGTGAGGGTATTAATAAAGAAGAAAGTTTTTTAGTTAGGTTAAGTTAGGCGGAGTGACGATGGGAAGGAATGACAAGAGGAAGAGAAGAGAGAGTATGAGAAGAAGGAAGAGGAAGAGGAAGAGAAGTGAGAACATGAGAAGAGGGAAGGTGGAGAGAAGAGGAAGAGGAGATAAGAAGGTGAGAAGAGGGAATGAGGAGAGAAGAGATGACGGAAGGTGAGAAGGGAAGGAGTAAAGAAGGCAGGAGGTGGCAATAAGGCTAAATAAGTTAAGGTTAAATTAGGTTACCTTACCAAGAGGCAGGAAAAGGGAGCAAAAGAAGGGAGGAGCGAAGAAAGGAAGGAACGATGGAAGGGTGGAGCGACGAAAGAAAGGAAGGAGCGAAGGAAGGGAGGAGCGAAGGAAGAGGAGGAACTGAGGAGGGAAAAAGAAATTAAAAAGGAAGTTGATAATTAAAGACAAAAATTTGGTAACTGGTTGTATTATATTAAGTTGGATAAGACTCAGGAGGAGAGAGAGAGAGAGAGAGAGAGAGAGAGCGGTGATAATGAAGGTGTTATTCTTTAGAGGGTGGTAATAATGAGGCAGGGAATACGAGACGGCCAGCTAGGGCGAGGGTAAACTTACTCTCTCTCTCTCTCTCTCTCACACACACACACACACACACACACACACACACACACACACACACACACACACACACACACACACACACACACACTGCATATAAACACCCATACGCACCAACACACATACAGTATATTGCACATAAACACCCAGACACATACACCCACTCACACACACACACACACACACACACACACACACACACACACACACACGGATACACTTAGCCTACACACGTCTCGCTTGGTTCCACTGGGAGGCTAGGGTGATGACAAAATGAGGGGAGAGAGGGAGAGGAGAGGAGAGACGAGAGGACAGGATAGGAGAAGAGTGGAGAGGAGAGGGGAGGAGAAAAAAGGAGGGGAGAGAAGGAGAGGGGAGAGGAAAGGAGATGATAAGGAGAGGAGTGAAGAAGAAGAGAGAGAGGTAAGGAGAATGGAGGAGAAAAGGAGAGACAGTATGGTGAGAAAGACAAGAAAAGAGTACAGAGGGGAGTAAAGAATGAGAGAAACGGAAAAAAAATAGGAAGAGGAGAGGAGAGGAAGGAGAAGCGATGAGACTGAGGAGAGAGGAGAGGAGAGGAGAGGAGAGGAGAGAAGAGGAAGAGAAGGGTAAGAGGAAGGGGCTATGAATATGAACTAAGTGGAAGGGAAAACTGTCGTACCCTCACAATAAACACAACTTCTGTCAGTGGGTATAATTCATTCGGCTGGCCAGGGAGAGAGAGGAAAGAGGGGAGAGAGAGAAAGAGTAGAGGAGAGGAGAAGAGAGGACAGACGAGGGGAGGGGAAAGAATGGGGAAAGTAGAGGAGAGGACTGGAGAGGGGAGAAGAGGAACACGTGAGGATGTAAGGAAGAGAGGGAGAAAGGGGAGACGAGGGGTGAAGAACAGAGGAGAGAGGCATAAAGCACAGGAGGGGAGGGAGCTGAGGAAGAGGAGGAGGAGAAGGAGAAAGATGAAGAAGATAGGAGAGAAGGAGAAGAGGATGGGAGAGAATGGGTGACAAAAGAAGAGAAAGGGAGAGGAGGGGAGAGGAAGGGGAGACAAGGGATGAGAAAGGGAGAGGACAGGAGAGGAGAGGGTGAAGACACTACAGTACTAAAAGAAGTTAATGGAGTGTGTGTCTAATGTAGGTTCCATTTCATTTTTCCTCTCTCTCTCTCTCTCTCTCTCTCTCTCTCTCTCTCTCTCTCTCTCTCTCTCCATTCTTTCTTCCCCCATTACTCTCATTGTTCGCAATTTCTCATTACATTCTGGCAATATATCTACCCATATTAATCTCTCTCTCTCTCTCTCTCTCTCTCTCAGCTATTGTATTGTTAAACTTCTGCAATTAGACATTATAATTAAGACCGGACCCTCAAATAAGGGATGTAAAGTTAGTCTCTCTCTCTCTCTCTCTCTCTCTCTCCATTCTTTCTTCCCCCATTACTCTCATTGTCCGCAATTTCTCATTACATTCTGGCAACAAATCTACCCATATTAATCTCTCTCTCTCTCTCTCTCTCTCTCTCTCTCTCAGCTATTGTATTGTTAAACTTCTGCAATTAGACATTATAATTAAGACCGGACCCTCAAATAAGGGATGTAAAGTTAGTCTCTCTCTCTCTCTCTCTCTCTCTCTCCCCTGGACCCAATAGTGAGGACTGTCACGTTTGTGTGTCTGTATCTAGATAACTCTCTCTCTCTCTCTCTCTCTCTCTCTCTCTCTCTCTCTCTCTCTCTCTCTCGACTTTGCTGGTTTACTCTTAAAATTTAACTACCTAATAAGAACTAAAAGATGTTTGGTCTGTCTGTCTGTCCCTCTGTCTCTGTCTCTCTGTCTGTCTGTCTGTCTGTCTGTCTGTCTGTCTGTCTCTCTCTCTCTCTCTCTCTCTCTCTCTCTCTCTCTCTCTCACCCCGACATAATTTACGCTATAACCGATGAACTGTTTTCACTCCAAAATAAATGGGCTTCATAATTAGTCTAATAATTCAACAGGACATCGGTAATGATCAATTAGTTTATGATAATGAGGCAAAAGTATTTATTCCGACAAACAAGGGGAATATTTGCGTAATTTATTAATGTATTCTAATGTACGGTATTCTTCGTTGTTACACGGGCCATCATCATAAATGCAAATAAATATAAATGCTTTTGTTTGTTATGCATACAGGTTTATTAAGATTCTCACGCCTCTATGACTCACTCGGAAGTAATTTTGGCGATATATACACTAGAGTTTTTCCCCCCATGAGAGGGTATACTAGCGTTTTCCCCACCATGAGAGGGTTAACTGTGTGTATGTATTGGATTTCGCACACTATGACAAAGAACTGAATTATTATAAACATGCTGACTTACTGTGCTGCCTCTCTCTCTCTCTCTCCTACTTAACCCCTTCCACAGGATGACAAAGACTTACCAAAATATCAGCTTAACGTGGTGAGGCGGAGACAATGAGTGTCCTTTTAAAGGCTGCTGAACATTTCTTTTTCTTCTCTATATTTGTTTACTATCCTAATTTTTCGTCTTTTTTTTCTCTTATTTTTCCTCTCTCTCTCTCCTTACTACTTCGCTTACTACCTATTCGTCCATTTCTCTAACTCACCTCTCCCCCTTTCATTTTCCTTCCACTATCCCACCTTTTCCCTTCTTTCTTCCCCTCATTTTCCCCTCTTCATCTACCCTCCTACCACGTCCTCTTTTTCAACTTCCCATCTACTCTTCATCTCATTTTTCCCTTTTTCTTTCATAATCCTCATTTTTTCTCCATCAACCTGTTTTCTTCCCTCCACTATCCCACCCATTCCCTTGTTTCTCCCCTCATCTTTCCCTCCCTCATTTCCCTCATCTTTCCCTCCTTCATTTCCCCTCATCTTCCCCCCTTCATCTATCCTCCTCCCTCTTCCTCTCGCCACTTCCCTCACTTCCCCTCAGATCAGGTAGCCTAAATTGCCAATACTTTCACTCCATCCATTTTTATTGCTCTCCCCTCTTAAAATGCATTGCTCTCTCTCTCTCTCTCTCTCTCTCTCTCTCTCTCTCTCTCTCTCTCTCTCTCTCTCTCTCGTCCAGCGTCTTGTCTTCTTAACCCCACTTCATTCGTTTAACTCATAGTACTCTCTCTCTCTCTCTCTCTCTCTCTCTCTCTCTCTCTCTCTCTCAATCTCTTTCTCTCTCATTTTTTCACAATCTTTTCCTCCCCGTCTCGTGCTAATGTCCACCAGTCCTTCAAAATTTCCTACCCAGGAGAATCCGTGAGTGTTCGGTCGCTAAGGGCAAAGACTTCACCTCAAACGCTTCATCAAGTATTGCAGAGACACGGACGAGAGAGAGAGAGAGAGAGAGAGAGAGAGAGAGAGAGAGAGAGAGAGAGAGAGAGAGAGAGAGAGAGACAGACAGACAGACAGACAGACAGACAGACAGACAGACAGAGACGGGGGTGGGGGAACGTCACCTGTTCTGTCGCTCTAGGTAAAGATTTAACCTCGACCCCCACATGAAGTATTACTGAGACAGAGATGTAAGGGATGGTGGGGGATGGAGAAGAGAAGGAGGGAGAGAGGAGAGGAGGGAGAGGGAAGTGAACGAGGGAGATAAGAGAGAAAAGGTAAAAGAGAAAAGAAGAGAAGAGAAGGAGGGAGAGAAACTAGAAAGATGAAGAAAGAAGAGAAGGAAAGTATGGTGGTGGTGGTGGTGGTGAAATATTATTAACATCTTCTCTATTAACAATTCCTTTCCATATTAAAAGCGAGTGACCACCATACGATTAAGTTCAACACAGAATAAGAACTGAGAGAACTGGTGGGAAATACGTGTGAATACAGCTAGCCCTTCCGGAAAAAAAAAAAAATCCCGAAACTCAATAAATCCTTGAGGTGGTAGCAAAAAAGAAAAAAGAAAAAGAAAGACAGAAAAAGAAAAGAACAGAAAAACTGCTTAATTCCATTAGATGACAAGTTCCCTGAAGGATTAAAATATGCAAATCGAGAAATGGAAGCAATTATTAAAAGCTGAAAATTACCGTGCTTCCAAATGCCTAATATCTTTTTTGGTTTATCTCTCATATTTTTTACTGCCTCATAGTACATGCTTTCTTATATTCTTAGTTATTCTTTTCTGACTTTCTCATACTAATATCCTACTTATTATCTTACTTCTTACTTTTATTACTCATTCATACTGGCTTATATCTGTCCTTCATTCTTACTTCTTACGATTTTCCGTACATTGATATCATTCTTATATTCTGACTTCTTTTTCCTTTTTCTCCCTTCCTCTCTCCTCCCCAGTCTGCTATCTCGCCTCCGCTTCTGTAAATCACTCGCCTATCTCTTCGCTTCTCCTTTTGCCCCAACAGTCTCGCTTCTCCTCCTCCTCCTCCTCCTCCATCTTCATCGTCTTTGCCTCCTCCTCCTTCTCGTTTTCCTTCTAGTCTTGCTCTCTTTATTTCTCCTCCTCTTCCTTCTCCTCCTCCTCCTCCTCTTCTTCTTCTTCTTCTCCTCTTCCTCCTCCTCCTCCTTGTTATTCTTGCTTTCTTCACCTCCTCTTCGTCTTCTCCTTCCTCTTCCTCTTTCTTCTTCATTTTCTCAGTCCTAACAATAACCCTTCATCCTCTCCTTACATGTTCCCCTCTTCCGTTATTACTTCCTCTCATTTCTCTTCTTTATTTCCCCTCATCCATTTACCTTCTCCTCTCTAACCCTCTAACGGTCAGGACAACTCTTACTCTCTTATTCCAGCTAACGCCAGACGATTTTATTCACCTGAGATTAAGTCATAGGAGCCCGAGTGTGTTAATACCGAATTTGGGTCACCAGTACACAAGAGGAAAGGCATTTAACTGATCCTCTTCGCCTTCGTCCTCCCACTTCTCTTTCTTTTTTCGTTTCTCTCTCTCTCTCTCTCTCTCTCTCTCTCTCTCCCCATTACATCAAAATTCTCCCTCACATACCGCCCCCCCTCCCTCTCTCTCATGACATCAAAATTTTCCCTCACACACCGTCTTCTCTCTCTCTCTCTCTCTCTCTCTCTCTCTCTCTCTCTCGTCCTTCCTTTTCCACTGCAAAAATTTCACCCGTAAATTTTTGTTCGGCATCACCTCAATATTTTTTGGCGGCAGGTGTCCTTTCTCTCTCTCTCTCTCTCCATACTCCTATCTATCCCCTCTCCTCCTCCCACTCTCTTCATCTTCATTTACCTCTCCCTCTCCAATTCCCCTCCACCTACCCCTCCCTCCTCTCCCCCCTCCCCAATTCCTATCCCTAGCCATATCTCTACATCTTCATTTACCTCTCCCTCTCCACTCCCCCCTCCCCTGCCTCTCCCTCCCCCCCTTCCCCTTTCCCTGTCCTACTCTGGCCTCTCTATCTCCTTCACCCCTTCTCTACTCCCTCCTCCCAACCCCTTTCCCACTCATCCCTTACCCCTCCTTGTCCCCCCCCCCTCTCTCTCTCTCTCTCTCTCTCTCTCTCTCTCTCTCTCTCCCGGAAACTTGCAAATGTAACTCGAGCATTAAGAAAAAGGCAATACATCACAACCAGGAAATTACCGTCCAATTAGCTTACCATCAGTTGTGTGCAAGTTGTTGGAAACGATAATTAGGGATAAAATAGTACAGCATTTGGAAGTAATGTTCTCACCAAAAACTCACAGCATAGATTTCGGGACAATCGATCATGTCTACCCAATCTCCTGGCCTCTGGTTCCTTCTTCCTTGCATTTAAAATAAAATTTCCCTGGACTTTTTCAATGACATTTTTTGTAGGGTACGTACGATTAAATTAGATCAGTCGACGAAATATATCTCAATCTCCAGATCATCCGATTAAGTTCCCCACAGTCGACTTCTTCAGAAACTTGAATTCTAAGGTATCTGTGGCAATTTATTAAGATGGACTGAATGCTATCTTATGGAACACAGGCAAAGAGAACTGACAGGCAGGAATCAGACAGGATGAATGTTGCAAGTGGAGTGTCATACAGTTATGTTCTGGGTCCTATACTATGTTTTATTTGTATCGATGAGAATGACGATGGTTTATGTTGCAAAACGGCCAAATTCGCTGACGATATGATCAGTAACAGAGCAGACACCCCTAAGCAAAGACTGATTATTCAAGGAGAGCTTGATACGCTGTTCAGCTGGGCTCAAACAAAAAACAAATGGACTTTAATAACGACAAGTGCAACGTCCTAAATACTGAGAGTAAAACACTGTAGCTATACTAAGAATAATACTCAACTCTTGAATGTAAACTAAGAAAAAAAATAGGAATAATCGTAACAAATTATTTAAACCAAGTCGACTGTGCACGGAAGCAAGAGTGCAATATTGTTACCAGATTATATTACTTTTTCCCTTGGAGATAGCTTAGTGTAGATTATAGTTTTTTCTTTATAACTTCCCAAAAAAATTCCATGGCAGTTTTTCTATGCTGCAAGTAATCCTTCTCGCTTTTACCTGCCCACTTCCGCGGGAGCAGTGGGAGAGGGGGGGGGGGAGCCTTCCTGCTTTACTATCCTTATCGTCACCTTACAGAACTAGCTATCAGAGTCACAGTCTTCTCTAACAAACAGTCTCGAAAGAACAGTTTGGACTGTTGCTGTTTGCTTTCCTTGTACCCTCTCATCCATACCCATTCCCCTTTCTCCTTCATCCCTTCCTCCTCCTTCTACTTTTCCTCTCCCCCCCCCCCCATCCCTCTCCCTTTCTCCGTTCTCGCTTCCGTTTTCCGACTCTCTTCCTTCTCCCACACCGCCTATCCCTTCTCTCTCCCTCACATCTCCCCTTCTCTCACTCCCAGCTACCTTCCTGTTCTCTCTCCTTCCTTCTCCCCTTGCTTCTCCCTCTCTTCAACCCTTCCTCTCACTTTGCCCCCTCTCCTACTCCTGACTCACCGACTATCACTCCCCCTTCCTCTCCCCTTCCCTCCCCTCCCCGTCCCGATGCCCGAATGCAGGGTAATGGCACAATTAAGTCCCCATAATTACCTGTCTAATTTTTACAGCTCAGAGTTGGGCCAGGAGACAGGGGGATGGGGGGAGAGGATAAATGGATGGGGGGGTCAGTGGCGATGATTGGAAATGGAGGAAAGTGATGGAAAGAACGAAGAGGATAGCAGTAAGGATGGACAGGGGAGGAAACATTGGGAAGGAGAGCAAAGAAGGGTGAACAGAATGGACTGAATGGATAGGCAGGAGGGAGGGAGGGAGGAAAATAACAGCGACGGGTAGAATGAATGGATCAGGAGGAGGAAGAATGAAAGGGAGGGAGGGGGAACAGAGAACAGAGTGAACAGTGGAACGAATGGAAAGGAAGGAGGGTGAAAGGGAAATGAGAGGCAGGACAAACTGAAGGAAGAAAACAGAAAGACAAAGAAGTGAATGAACAAGAATGAATGCACTGACAGGGAGGAGAAAGAGAGGGATGGAAAAGAGTGGATGACTGGGGGGAGAGAGAGAGAGAGAGAGAGAGAGAGAGAGAGAGAGATAGATAGAGAGAGAGAGAGAGAGAGAGACGAAAAGAGTGCATGGGCTAGGGAAAAAAAAAATGACATAGGAGGAGACAGAAAGAGGGGGAGAGAAGTTAGTGTGACAGATGGAAGGGGAGGGAAGGTCCGTCAGAGAGGAAGGAGAGAAGAGAGTAATGAAAAGAGAAGTGTAGAATGATTGATAGTGCGACAGGGAGGAAGAAAAAGGGAGTGGAATGAACGAAAAGAGAGGGGGACAGAAAGGGAGAAAGAGAGTGAAATGCCTGGAAAGGGGGAGAGAGAGAGAGGGATAGAAAGAGAGGGGGACAGAGAAGGAGAGAAGAGTGAAATGACTGAGTAGAGTGAGAACGGATAACGAAAGCAATATGAGAGAGAGAAAGAAAGGGAGACAGACAGAGAGAGAGAGAGGGCGACAGAAAGGGAGAGAAGAGGATGAAATGGATGTAAAGGGAGGGAAGGGTTGTCAGAGAGGAAGGGGGACTATTAAGAGTTGGAAGAGGACGCAGGAAAGGGGAGGTCCTGGCTCAAGGGAGGGTCTTCATCTTCATCCTCACCCAATTTCCCTCATTTACTGGCTAGGTGGGGAGAGGGAGAGAGGAGGAGGAGGAGGAGGGGTAGCGGGAGAGAGGAGGAGGGGTAGCGGGAGAGAGGAGGAGGAGGGGTAGAGGGAGAGAGGAGGAGGAGGGGTAGAGGGAGAGAGGAGGAGGTGGGGTAGAGGGAGAGAGGAGGAGGTGGGGTAGAGGGAGAAAGGAAGAGGGGTAAAGGGAGGAGGAGGGGGGAGAGAGGGGGGGTACGAGGAGGGGGGGAAGGAGATAGGAAGAGGGGTAAGGGGTAAGAAGACGATGAGGAGGGAGGGAGGAAGGGGGAAAGCAATGGGGAGGGAAGTGGAGGTGGGAGGGGTTAGGTGTATGCGGGGAGGAGTAGGAGGATGGGGGAGGGAGAGGGAGAGGGAGGAGATGAGGAGGATGGGGGTGGGTGATAGGAAGGGGAGGAGGAGAGGGACGGGTGGGGGCAGAACGCGACTCTACGATTCTGATTCAATTGGGGAAATGAAACGCAAGAGAAGAGCAGTCCCAGCGACAATTTCCCTTCCCCTGCAACACAAGAGCTTGGCGCAGCGTTCACCTCAACTCTACGCCAATACAGAAGACGAACCCCAGCATATTAAAACAATGATATATACAGGTAAAAAGGAAATACAACAGACGGAAAAGTAACAAAAAAGAAGACAATTTCGGACGACCTCTCTCTCTCTCTCTCCTTAATTCTCGCGAGATTAATATATTTTACTCTGGCTACGGTTACACGATATTATTTGCCAAAGGAAACTTCACGAGGTCTGAAGGTTAAGCTGAATCAAATCATGTTAACTAGTATTAGCCGGCAAGAAACAGAAAAGACATCCTCGAGCTGTAAGGATTAGGGGGAAAAAAGACAGGGGAAAAACAGATCAGAAAAAGCAGTACAATAATATCTGGTCGTAATACATAAGTTACTCCAGAAATACAACAAAATATACACACAGATTTACCATTTGACACTTAAAAAACAAACGCACACTGATTTACAATATGACACACTTCACAACAAACGCACACCATTTGACACACTGAACAACAAACAAACTGATTTACAATACGACACACTTCAGAACAGCAAACGTACACTGATTTACAATATGACACACTACACAACAAAAAACGCACTCTGATTTACCACTTGACACATTTACGCCACCTGACACTCCACCGTCACCTCTCACCCATTAAAATCCCCAACAACATTATATAATTAAGAGAGACAGTGACGTCCAGGTGGCCCCAACAGGTGTCACATTAGGCAGCGTGTCAGGTGGAGGATTAAAGTGGCAGGCTCAACTCTGTGTCATATTCCAGGCACCTCGTAACTTGCGGTGTCGGAGGTGGTTGTGAGTGGTAGTGTGGTGGTCCTGGTTGTGGTAGTGTTTCTGGTAGTGCCTGCGTAGTTGTGGTGGTAGCTGTGGGAGACTTTGGTGGTAGTGTGTGTGTGTGTGTGTGTGTGTGTGTGTGTGTGTGTGTGTGTGTGTGTGTGTGTGTGTGTGTGTGTGTGTGTGTGTGTGTGTGTGTGTGTGTGTGTGTGTGTGTGTGTGTGTGGTTTCTCCTAGGCAGAAAAAAGTCACTCCTCAATAACACAAATAATAAGAAAATAACGTCCTCGGTTTGAAGGGATTACTGGTCGTACCCGGACATGATCTGACAAATGGATCTGAAATCATTCCGAGTCTGAACGTCGATGAAAGGACCTAATATATATAACCGAGAGAGAGAGAGAGAGAGAGAGAGAGAGAGAGAGAGAGAGAGAGAGAGAGAGAGAGAAATATACTCTTCACATCACCTAGGCGTAATATTGTCATCTTTCCATCGTAAATGCTAAGTGACTGATTTACTTCGACTCTGGACATGGTGGAAACTGCCTAAGAAAAAAAATACAATACTCTGTTCACTTTAACTAGGCTTAAAACTGCCACCTCTCCATCTTCGAGGCTAAACTGTAACACTAACGCCAGAATAAGACGCCAGTCATGAAGAAGTGCTATGGGATGGATGTAGAGCTGTTACACTTTCTTACTCTGCCAAAAAAAAAAAGGAAAAGGAAAATGGAAAAAGGACTAACATTACCAAGCAGAATGAACTACAGAAAGGACAATAGGCAAAGGTAACCTGAAGTAGCCTGAAATAATTTGAAACTACCTGAATTAACCTGAACATATGAGCAACATCTCCATTCCCTCACTATTAAGGCCTCTAAAAAAATCCCCCAAAATTAAACCCGGAAGGAGGAGGAGCAGGTCTGGGATTGACACCATTCAGCCGATGATGCATTTTTCCATTACCCCGTTGGTGTCCCCTGGCGTTCTTAATTACCTTGGGAGAGACTTTTCCAACAGCCAAGGTTAGCCAAAGCCTCCAGTGGTTCATTGGCCTATTTACTGCGTCCATTAACCTATTTACTACGTGAGGGCTCCTACGCTGCATTAAATCGTCTATTAGAAGGCAGAGTTAAATATCCCCTCTCTCTGTAGATGTTAGTGCCTATCGACTACAAGCGAATCAGTAACTCACTACAGTTAGTTTATTTTCATGTGAGGGAACTGGACCAATCATACAACTTGAAACTTAGTTATGGTTGAATGAAATTTGTTAAGACTTTCGTATGAGGTAGGAATGAGTGTCCTTGGTTACTAGTCAAATTTATCCTCCAATCTGACGACATTTGGCCATTATCTGAGCTGAAAGAGGTTAGGTATCTTTGTCAGACGAGATTAAACGGAATATAGTGCCCAGGGTTTGTGTGTGGCGGATTTTGCTAGATGGGTAATAGACGTACCGCCCTCCGCCTATCAGCACACAGTCACGAAGCTCTTAGATTCGTACTCTGGGATTTCCCCTTATTGAGTCTTGAAAATGTCCAGGTTCGCCACCAAGGAGTTAGGCTGTTCTATGCAAAAAAAAAAAAATAAAAAAAAAAAAAAAAAAAAAAAATCACTAATGAGATGGTGTGACGATGCCTCCTCCGTCACTTATGATACGGCTGTGTCTCTTAACCAACGATAATACCACACACACACACACACACACACACACACACACACACACACACACACACACACACACACACACACATATTAAAAAATAGTAATCCATGTTTTTTGTCGGCAAACTTTGAGCTCTAATGATGCCAGTAAGAGTTTGGTGGGTTAACAGGCGGGGCGTTGACTTGGCATGGATTTTTGGCTACGATTTTTTGGGGGCAGGTTGTAGTGATCTTTTTTGCATTTTTTTTTTTTTTTTAAGATGTCAAGATGCTAACTTTGTGTGTGTGTGTGTGTGTGTGTGTGTGTGTGTGTGTGTGTGTGTGTGTGTGTGTGTGTGTGTGTGTGTGTGTGTGTGTGTGTGTGTGTGTGTGTGTGTGTGTGTGTGTGTGTGTGTGTGTGTGTGTGTGTGTGTGTGTGTGTGATCTTCCAAACCTGCATATTTTGGATGTGAGGACGCGGAAGCGGAAGAAGGCAAGCGAGGAAGAGAAAGAGGAGAGGATAAAAGCGACGAAGGGAAGGGAGGTGAGAGGATGGAAAAAAAAAAGGAATTAAAAAAAGGAAAAGATAGGAAACGAAAGGAAAGGAAAGGGAAAGCAAGAGTAGAGATCGGACGAAAAAGGAAGAGAAGAAAACTGTAAATGGGAACAAGAATGGAAAATAAATGAATGGAAAAAAAGGAGTAAGAGAAGAAAACATGGAGAAGCGAGAATTTATGAGGAGACATAGAAGATAAGAATGGCAGATAAGGAGGTACAAGACGATAAGGACCGGGAAATTCTTGTATTCAATTCCAGATAATGGCAGACGATTTCTTGCAGTCTTACATTCTTCCATCCTCTCATTCTTATTTCTCGCCTTCTTCTTGCAGCTGTACTTCCCGCCTCAAGGTGCAGTTAAAGATACTAGAATGATTTTTATGGTGAAAGTATGTGAGCTGGGAGACGCTACCCTCCTCTAAGGTGACTCTCTCTCTCTCCCTCTCTCTCTCTCTCTCTTATATTCCCTTCACACCTTCCTGCACC
>NC_137021.1:3592500-3645000 GCF_032717465.1 Coenobita brevimanus
TTATTACATACAAGTTTCGTAATTATTCGACAAAAAAGTGGAACGCTATTTATGGCCGCGACCGTACAAGGCGATGGTCTGAAGTAATGAAACGTGGAGACTGAATTCCGCATAGTTTTTAAAGAATAGCTACCTCATTTTCCACCCACCTTATTCATTAGCTACCTTATTTATTGAAAGGTTAGAATAATTCGTGACAACTCTTCCTCAGTTATTTATTTTTAACAATGCATAATATTTTATCCTCTTGTATATCTGTTTGTTCCCCTTCCCTCAATATAAACCATCCTACTAACTTGCAACCTAATATGCAAACACAACTCTCTCTCTCTCTCTCTCTCCACCTCCCGCGAAATCCCTCTCTCAAACTTGTCCTCCAATTGGCAATCTGCATCTCATTACAAACAATTGTGGCAGATAGCACCACGAAGCCCAGAACAACCCACTCATTATTCTGGGATAACATCAACCCCTGACACGACTGCACCAACAAATTAACCTTGGAGGGAGCTTGGGGGATGTCGTAACACCTCCTCCTTAGCGAATCATTTTCCATCACCCTTCAACAGTCCCTTCTGTGCTCTAGGGTCATTCAAATGTCGTCATAACTTGCACTGATAACAATAGGGTTTTGAAGGTGCAATGTGCAGAATAGATCGTCAAGGAAGGGTTGCTACATATTCTTCAATGCAATATAGGTGTAATGTGCAGAATTAATCGCCAAAGAAGAGTGGCTACGTAATCTTCAATGCAATATAGGTGTAATCAGGAAACTGAATCACTAAGGATGTGGTGCTACGTCATCTCCAATGCAATATATACAGAATAGGCCATGACCCACAGCATAATAATATAGTATAATATTAAGGTATGTAACATATTTAATTGCGTCCGAAATTCCAGGGCAATTTATGGCTGATAGATATAACAACGAGGGAAGCCGGTGGTGTGGTGCAGTGGTTAGCGGATCAAGCACGAAATTGGCAGAACCCGAGGTAGATTTTCTGGCTCACGTGATTCGCGTTTGTCTCTGTTCACCCAGCTTTACGATTAGGAACCTGGGTAACGTCTGCTTGAGGAGGACTGGGACTTAGAAAGAAAACTGACCTCATGACTAAATAGCTCTTGTGTATTCGACAGGTACAGATAGGTGTATTCACTCGCTGTGCTCACATTGGTATTAAGGAACAATCAAGAGAGGGAGAGAGTCGTATGATGACAAGACACTCTGCAAACTTTTCTGACGGGTACCTATATGGAGAGCTCCCGGGAGAGGAAGGAAGGAAGTAGAGAAAGGAAGGAAGGAAGGAAGTAGAGAAAGAAAGGAAGGAAGTAGAGAAAGGAAGGAAGGACGGAGGAATTAGAGGAGACAAAGGAAACCGGCATTAAGGAAGTCGGAAGCTGGATGTGAGATACGGAAGGAAAGAAGAAGGTAGCCAGTGGTGGGGGAGGAGGAAGGGAAAACTGACGGAGGGAAGGAGGGAGGGAGGGGATGGAGGAAGGGAGGGAAGGAGGGAGGGGTGGAGGGAGACAAGGAGGCAAAAACACATCTGAGAGAGGAGGGGAGGCGATACATCACGGTCGCAGGGATGAAAAACAATAATATTTCGAGTGCGGCCTGGATGGGACACAAGAGAGGGGAGGGGAGGGGAGGGGAGGGGAAGGTGAGAGGGGAGGGGAGGGGAAAGGGGAGAAGTTGAGGGTTGGAGGGAGAGGACTAGAAAGGGAGGGGTGAGGGTGGCTGAAGGATGATGATGATGGGGGAAGCAGGAAGAGGGAGGGGATGGGAGGGAGAGGGTGAGGAAAAAGGGAGGGAATAAGAGGGTGGGGCGAGGGAAGAGTGAGGGAAAGGGGAGAAATGAGTGAATGGGGACTGAAAGGAAAGAGGGGCAGAGGGGAATAGGGTATGCGTGAGAGGAGAAGGGGAAAAGGGGGAGGGAGAGGGGATGGGGAAAAGGGTGAAGGAGAGAAAGACACAATCCAGCACAGAACGGCAGACAAGCATAACAATCATAAACCACAGCACCATAAAATCAAACCACACACACACACACACACACACACACACACACACACACACACACAAATAAAAGGTGAATTAACCAAGCAGCTACACTTTCCCCCGTCGGAGCCAGACACATTTCCTTTCCTAAGTACAATTTGCTGAGCGAGAGAGACACACAATGCAGAAAATGTTCGCTTGGCAGGAAATTACAGTCAGCGAGGATTTTTAACAGCGCCGAGGGCGAGAAACAGGAAGGGATGGAGGTGAGGAAGATGGTATGGAGAGGAGAGGAGGGGGGGTAGACAGAGAGAGAGAGAGAGAGAGAGAGAGAGAGAGAGAGAAATGGGAAAACTAGTAAAGATTCAGTACTGATGGTTAAGTAAAAGGTTCTGCGACAAATATGAAATAAACAGCAACAGAAAAGATAAAAAAAAATAATAATAATAAGTAGACATGAGAAAAGAAAAAATAAAAATTGAGCCAATTCAAGGAGAATAATCATTAGCAGAAAATAACACTAAACTTGAAAAATAAAGACACTAACACCTGGAAAACAAACACAGAAAACGCGCACACACACACACACACACACACACACACACACACACACACACACACGCTTAAAAAAAAAAAAAATGGAAGGAAGCTGTTGGGACTGGGAAGAAAGAAAATACACATTAACGAAAAATTTAAGTACAGGAAATGGCTAGTTTTGCGGAGGGAGAAAACAAGAGCTGAAGATAAGAGGAAGCGTAAAAAAATATATATGAAAAAAGGGCCAGAAAAAGAAGTAGAAAATTAGTTATACAAAGTCTATGAAGGAGAAAGAGAGACGTAGTTAAGACAATAATGAATAAATAAGTAAAGAGAGGGATAAAAAAGCAGAAAAGTGAAAACAGAGAGAGAGAGAGAGAGAGAGAGAGAGAGAGAGAGAGAGAGAGAGAGAGAGAGTAGTTTCAAAGGAGAAAAAGATTAGTACAGTAAATGAGACGTTAGCAAGAGGAACGAGAGACAAGTAAAAAAAAAAAAAAAGGGCTGAAACTAGTGTGTGTGTGTGTGTGTGTGTGTGTGTGTGTGTGTGTGTGTGTGTGTGTGTGTGTGTGTGAGAGAGAGAGAGAGAGAGAGAGAGAGAGAGAGAGCGGGGAGGAGTGGGAAAACGGTTCTAAGGATCATAAAAGAACACATTAAAGAAAGAAATTACAAGCTTTGCGGAGGAAGAGGAGGAGAAAGAGGAAGAGGAAGAGAAGAAGAGGAAGAAGAGATTTAGATATACACAAGCACCTATCAACCACACGAGGATCACAAACCATTTTTCACAAATGACCTCCTCTTCAATTAATTCAAGGCAATCCCAAACGACATATTCAACAATGGTACAGCACAACGGCAAGTCTCACGTACCAAAGGGGTTAAGGAGAGTCTGGAATAAGAAAATGCTGACTGGTAAAAACCGTCTGGAAAAATCGTCTGGAAATAAATCGTCTGCAAAAGGAAAAACCTGGAAGACAAAAAATCGTCTATGCATGGAAAAAGCCGTCTGTGAAAGAGGAAGTCTGTAACAGAAAAATTTATCTCTGAAAAGCTAAAAACTCCACCAAAAAAAAAAAAAAAAGTACAAGAAAAAAGCCATCTGTAAAAGGAAAAAAGCGGTCTGAAAAAACTCAGTAGAGAAAACTGAAAAAAGCAAAAAATCATCTTTAAAAGGAAAAAGCCATCAGTGGAAAGACACACATCCTCTGGAAAACACCACATACTCTAAGAAAGAAAAAAATCCACAAGAAAAAAAAAGTCAGAAAAAGGAGAAAAAATCGTCTGGATGTAGGAGAGATAAAATGGACAGTAGCTACGTTTCGGATTTAAGGAACTAACGTGATTATGGAAGCTAAAGGGTTAAGGACGACCCGATACAATTACATTAGCCTACATCCGGGGGTCCTAAACGTACTTTGTTTGAGAGAGAGAGAGAGAGAGAGAGAGAGAGAGAGAGAGAGAGAGAGAGAGAGAGGAAATATTAAAATAACATATAGTGTAGTCCTGCGGAGGGGCGGAGAGAGAAAAAGGGGAAGTGGAAACTGCACAAAAAATTAACAACAGAAATGTAAGATAAAAATTTTCAGGTTGGGTGAGAAAGTAAATAATAATGGAAAAGTGTTAGAGTGCAACGGAGGATGGTTAAAAAGGAAAATATCAATAGGAAAAACAGAATGAAATGTGAAAAAGGGCAGGAGGAAAAAGAGAGAGATAAGATGGGCAAGGGGAAAACAGAAACGAAGGAAAGAAAAAAGGTGAAAGAAATAAAGGAGGGTGAGAAAAGGCAATAATAATAATAACAATAATAATTAATAATAATAATAATAACTCCAAAAAGTAGACGAAGTGGAAAAAATGGGAAAGGGATAACAACAGCAAATAGAAAAAGAGAGAGAGAAATGAAAAGCAAATAGAAAAATTGAAAAAAAGGAGAAAGAAGCGACAAAAGATAATAACAGCAAGAAGAAAAATAACAGGAGAAAACAATGATAAGAAATCAATCAAAAGAAAAAATAAAATAACAGAAACTAATAACTTTTGAAAGACAGGGTTGGTGAAAATAAAAAAACAAAAAACAAAAATATACCGGTATGTAGTTTTGTTGTGGGAGGGAAAATTACAAGATACAACAAATGCAGGAAAATAACAAGAGGAAAGAAAACATGAGGACTCAAAAGCAAAAGGAAAATGGAAAGGAAGAAGCGATTAAATGAAAGATAAAAAACAAAACAAATGTAAGATATCATGAGATGTAAGAAATTGTATGGGCTGGGAAGAGAGCAAGGAAACATTAAAAGAAAAAATATATGCAGTTTTGTTGAGCGAGAGAAATTTAGAGTACGAAAGAAAACAATACGCAGAGGAAGAACAGAAATGACGGAGAGAACGAAGAACAAAGGAAAACAGGATGACAAAGAACATTGAAAAAAAAAATAGCGAGAAAGTGTGAAAAACAACGCTACTTAACGAAAACCAGGAATCAACAGAAAAGTACAAACCAATAAGTTTCGCTCAGGGACACAAGAAAACAATAACAAGTCCAATAAGTTTCGCTCAAGGACACACACACACACACACACACACACACACACACACACACACACACACACACACACACACAAAGCATTACGAAAGGGAAAGAAAACAGAAAGATCAGGGCAAAAACCAGATGAAAAAATTTGGCGATCACTACTAAAGCCTGAAGGATGAAAATGATTACGAAATACATTAACAGAAAACGCAGACCATAAAGGTAAAAGGAAAAAGTGTTATCTGCTTAGAGAAAGACCGAAGTCCTACGCAGTCGACGAAGAAGTTGGAGTAGAACATGAACAACAACAACAACAACAACAACAACAATCATCATCATCATCATCATCATCATAAGAAGAAGAAAAGGGGGAGGACGAGAAGAAAAAGAACAAGATAAAAAGCAAGAAATAAAAAAGCAGCCTACTATGCAAACTACAACAAAGAAGGTATATATATATATATATATATATATATATATATATATATATATATATATATATATATATATATATATATATAAGCAATGAAAGGGAAGGAAGAAGGTGGAGGGAAACCAAACAGCTCACTCGATCGACCTGACAGCCTGCCACAGCTGCTGAAGGGAAAATACAACACTGAAAAAAGAGGATAGGTCTGGTGAGAGAAAAAGGCGAGCAGTGCTATGGTTTTACCGAGAAAAAATACAAAAAATAAAAACATAAAAAATAAAAGCAAGAAGGAGATATAGAAATGAGGGGAAACAAGTCAATAAAGTCCGAAGGGTTTACTGACGAAAAATACGAAAAAGCAGAAACATAAAAGAAAAAAAAAACAGTGAGACCAGGAAAAAGAAAAAAAAATACAAGGCCTTTGATTTGGATGAGAAAAAAATGACAAGAAAATAGTAGCAAGGAGAACATCATAATGGAAAAAATAAGAAGAAAAACTATGATGAAAGAGAGAGAGAGAGAGAGAGAGAGAGAGAGAGAGAGAGAGAGAGAGAGAGAGAGAGAGCAGGTTCATGGAAGAAAAAAAGCACTAAAACCAGGTGTTTAAAAGAAGAGGAGCACAAAGGTAAGAGAAAAAAGTGTTAAGACTGGTGAGAAAAACCAGTCCTTTGGGATTACGGAAGAAAACGAAAACACACACACACACACATCGTCCCCCCCCCACACACACCAAAACATACACACCCACTATCCCTTTACAAACGCGGGTGTAAAAAGCGCAGCCACTGAAAATAAAAACCACAACAAAAAGGGAAACAGAGCCGAAAAACACAATACAGGTGGAAGGGAACAAGGTAGAGTCAGACCCCCACACCTCAGGATGGCGAGCTGAGAGCCTGCGCAAGTTGGGAAAAGTGTCGCTCTTTACTGACGCTCTTTGTTTGCGCTTTCTGGGGATTATGACCGTGTTTGTGCAGCGTCTGAGTCGAGTGTTTACAGCGCTGTGGGTGTGGTGAGGTGTGGGTGTAGTGCTGAAGTGTAGTGCTGAAGCTGAGGCTCTGTGATGCTCTTGATGGTGTTGTAGTGTAGAAATGCAGTGCTGACGCTTGGTTTTTGTGCAGTGTCTGAGCTGAGTGTTTACAGAGCTGTGGGTGTGGTGGGGTGCTGGTGTAATCGTAGAAGTGTAGTGCTGAAGTTTAGGTTGAGTGGTGTTGTAGGTGCTGCTATAGTGTAGAAGTGTTGTGTTGAAGTATAGATTAAGATGCTATTCTTGGTGTAGTGTAGAGAGGTAAAGATGAATTATATCTTCCTTGGGGATGATTTAGCAGTTCTGGTATAACACAGACTCACTTCATGTTTAAACAGAAACGGTATGTGTGGATATATAGTGAGAGTGGTGGTGGTGGTGGTGATGGTGGTGTGTAGGTGTTAGCTGGTGCAGTGTGTAGTAATAATGCGGTGCTGAATGTTGATGTTGGTGTAGTGGAGACATGTAGTGTAGGGTGTAACAGAAGTAATGGTGGTATGTAAGTGCTAGTGTTGTGCGTAGATATGAAGGTGTAGTGTGGAAATGTAGGCTATTGCTTCCTGTATAAATTACCGCACGGGTTGGTAGTGGTATTGGTGGTGTGTAGTGTTGGTGCAGTGTGTAGAAATGAAAGTGAAATGTACAGTAGAGGTGCAGGTCACTGTCTGGGACTCCGTTGATGCTGATGTAGTGTAAAAACGTACAGTGCTTACTGGGAGTGTTGTGGTGATAAGCATAATTTTTATGTGTTGATGTTTTGTGTATGATCGTTATGTAGAAGCGCTGTGTTGATGAGTTTGTTGCTGTGTAACGCTGATGTGTAGTAATAATAATAATAATAATAATAATAATAATAATAATAATAATAATAATAGTGTTGATATGTTTAAATGGCATCAGAGGAAGAGACAACATACCTGACATACCACAGAACTCTGTAACGTGGGATGCAGGCTAATGACATAATAATCTTGGCCTTAGCATAAATAACCATCAAAATCTGGGATCTTTCCTTCCCCTTCGTAATCGCACTTTACTGACACGATTCTTAGATTTTATACCAACAGACGGTGGTTAAGGCAGATCCCCAATTTCTTCTGAGTCCCAATCATCCCTTAGAACACGATCAGCAGTGGTTGGGTGACATTCACATTCTCAGTCATTCTGGTCAGTAAACAGGAGGAAACTGACTGAACCCTAGAGTCTTACCAGTCCCGGAACAAACACTTCAGAACTGTATTAGGGATAAATCTAAACTATATTATTCAGGTTAAGAAAATTCGCGCACTGTATAATTTAATCGAGACAGTTTACATTCTAATGACTTCTAGAAATTCCCTAAACTAAAACATATGTACGTCCTGTGATAGCCCAAATAAAAAAAAAAATAATGAGATAACGACTGTAGAGGCGAGGAGAGAAGTAATTAAAGTGATTCTACATAATGGTTGTAATCAGGTTTGTGTGTGATAGTGTGGTGGCGGTGGTGGCAGGGACCAGTAATTCTTTTAGTGGTGGTAGTGGTGTGGTTGAACTTATGCTGTATGGAATGGTTAGCGGTGCAATATTAAAACTTACAACTTCTTCTAACTCCCAGCCTTTTCCAAGATCACGACTCACAACCACCAGTGTTACAACCAGCTCCCTATTTAACCAGCTGGGCGAACAGGGGGTTTAATGGTGGCAATCTGTACCCAACTGTCCCACGAATAATTTTTTTCTCACAACTTTTATTTAAATTTTTGGTCATGTGTGAACTCTTTGCCCTGGACTTCTTTTTCAACAACTTGGTTTCCAATAAAACTTAACGGCGCGGTTGATGGCCACATTACCGGAGGGGGCGGCAGCAGTGGTGGTTAAAACAGTGCTGCATACCCCATCCCTGACACACACACACACACACACACACACACACACACACACACACACCTTCCTACCTTACCCCTCCCCCATCCTCTCCATCGCCCACATCCCCTCCCTCACCCCTCCCTGATACTCCATACCCTTCCTCACTCTTCCCCACCCTCTCCCTAACACCCTAACCTTCTCTTTTTCTTCTACTCCTACTCCTACTACTTCTTCCACATCATCTTGTTCATCACCCTTTACCTTGACTCGAGATACCTTTATTTTACATCAGGGTTTGGCGAGAGAAAGAATTGGTGAAATTATCGACATACAAAGACTGAAAAATCACGGGAATGGGCGGCAAGAGGGTATTCCGATGTTATCTTGACGAATGTGAGGCTATAAAGGAGACTCTTACCTCACAAATGGAGAGCAATTTCATGATCAGTCACCCCCTTGAAAAAGAAAATGTTTATCCTCACAGTTCTTATTCTGGGTAAAGCAATTTATGGCCATTTTATGAGCTCTATTACTCCAGTGCTTGGGAGAATAGGAAGAGGAATCGGAAGTAAAAAATAAATCAACAGACTATAAGGAATAAAAGTAAAGGAAGTCGTGAATGAGATAGTAAATAACTCTACGATTGCTAGGCTTGGGAGAATGGAGAGAGGAATTATGAGTGCGATTAAAGCAGACAAATACCAGGAATAAAGATAATGGAAGTCGTCTGTGATATATTAAGCGTGTGACCGCAAATGATGGAGGCTCGGAAAAAGAGTTCTGGGAAATGCTAAATGAGGTTGTGAGGCATCGTTAACCTCCCACACTCACACAATTAACGCCGTCACATCATCCCTCAGTCAGACAGCCATGGTATTTTTCTGCGCTTCGGTAATGGTGCCCAAGAATTGACGTGCAAGGGACTGAGCGGCAGTGGGATGAATAATGGACCTCAGGGAACTGACTGCCTAACCTATGCTGTGTCTATTATACTGATCTACCGCTACCTGTTTAGGGCAATACCAGTCTATCCGTATCTGTCGATATTTTATCATCCGAAGCCTTCTTTCCACCTAATAATGGAGTGAAGTTGGATCTAAACAAGGAAATCAAGAATAAATGTGGAACCATCAACGGTATGGCTAGTGAAATGCCTCATATACTCGTGTGATATATATATATATATATATATATATATATATATATATATATATATAGGGAAAACGAACAATCAAACAACTAGGTAATACGAGAAAAAGGCTACATCTGGAAGCTTATGCAGGAAATGAGAACAAACTGTAAATAACGCCCAATAAAACATAAACCAAAGCAAGTGTGGGGCGGCGGGTAGTCAAAACAGGGCGGTAACAAAAAAGGGTGGGCAGGGTTTGTGTGCGGCGGTGGTGGTATCTACATCACTTACCCTTAATGAGATGCAGAGGGGCTATTCCCAGACAAGTTTGAGAGGGGGCTTTGGCCAGGAGTTTGAGGGAGAGGCTTGGGGGGGGGTGAGGGGGAAATGGGAGAATAAGTGGAGAGGTGAAGGGGGGGAAGGAGAGGAGGTGAAGGGGGGTGGGAAGGAGGGAAGGAAAAGAGGTGAAGGGAAAGGGGAAGGGAAATGGAAGATTAAGTGGAGAGGTGAAGGGGGGAGAGAAAGAGGAGGGGAAATAGGAAAATACGAGGAAACGAGAGTAAAAGAGAAGTCGAAAAGTGAGGAACGGAATGAGGGGCAGAGGAAGGAACACGAGGCGAGAGGAAAGGATGGGGAGGCGGGGAGAAATGAGGAAATATGAGATGGGACGGAAGTGAGAAGTGGGAAAAAAAGGAGGGAATAATCTTAAGGGGTAAAATATGAGAGGGGAAGGGCGAGGGGAATTTGAGGCAACGGAAATATGAGAATAAGAGAAACGGTGGAGGAAGGGGAGGGAAAATGGGAATGTAAGAGGAGAGTAAGTGGGAGGAAATGGATAGACAGGAAGAAAGGAGGGATACGGGGAATGGGAAAAAAAGTGAAGAGGTGAAGGGCAGGGGACGGGGGATGAGAAAAGGGGAAATAACAGGAATCAGTGAAGGGCAAGGAGAGGGAGGGAAAATGAGAAAACTGGGAGGGGTAGAAGGGGGAAAGGAGAAAGTAGGGAAACAGGAAAATAAGGAGAGAGTACGAAGGAGGAAATGGAGGAGACATGAGAGGTTGGAGGAGAAGACTGTGTGGGAAATGACTCCAATGACTCACTCAGGTGTACAAAATCGTCTGGCGTTAGCACGAATAGAATATCAGAGTTGTTCCGACCGTATGAAGGTTAATGATACCAACATTAAATCTTCAAAAAAAAAAAAAATCACCTGGTTTTAGCTACAACAAAGTACTAGACCTATCCCCACCATGACAGGGCCACATGAACGGATCTTGAATTTGGCTCTTTGTTAAATTGTTTTTGTTTTTTCGTGGTGGGAACAATCTTGCGGGCTTTTGACTTTTGGTTTCTTCCTCCTTGCATTTAAAAAAAATCATAGTTCGTAATATATAGGCTACATAATAGCACTGCAATTTTCAGCCCTCCATATACAGTAGAAACGACCTTCCGAATACCTTGAAAGCTCTTACCGAGAGAATTATTTCAACCATTTATAATCTTCTAATGAGCTAATTTCCTAATGCATTAATTATCATAAATATGACCCAAAATACTCAAAGTTGTGACAGTTCTGGGGTAATTATGCATCCTATTAATACCAGGCAATCAGAAGACTCCATAATTACCATAATTTAATCACACCTTCCTGATGACTCTAATGGTTACTACGTCCTAATACCAACACTTGAATCAATAATATTAAAGAGAAAATATTACCAAGAAATTTTTACATGTGTTTAGTGAGTATCGTAAACAGTACTGAATTTGTTTTTGGATTCGGTGATGAAAAAGGTTTAATATACTTGGGGTGGAACTTAGGCACTGAAGGGAGCATCATTGGAGGAAGAAATGGAGGAAGAATAGCAGTTTTGTAAACGTAAATCCGGAAGTGAGGGAGGAGGGGAGGGGAAGACGGAGAGGAAGCAGTATGAACGCCACTGTACACTATCATTTTTAAGGGACTGGAGTGGAAGAGGATAAGAAAACAATAAGAGGAAGGAACAGAAGAGGAAGGGAAGGAATAGAAGGGGACGGGAAAGCGTTAGGAGCGGGGGGGGATAAGAAGAATGTTGCCTTGAAGTAGCGGCATGTATAGAGAAGAGTAAGATGAAGGAACAGAAGAAAAGGAAGGAAGGAATGGAAGAGGACGAGAATAGAGTAAGAGGAAGGAACGGAAGAGGAAGGAAGGGAAAAGAAAAGGAAGGAAGGGAGGGAAAAGAAAAGGAAAGAAGGGAAGGGAAAAGAAGAGGAAATAAAAGGAAAAGAAGAGGAAATAAAAGGAGAAGAAGGGAGAGGGAAGGGGATGGGAGGGGTGTGTAAGAAGAATGTCGCCTTAAAGTAGCGGCATATATGAAGAAGAGTAAGAAGAAGGAACAGAAAAAAAAAAAAAGAGAGAGAGGTAGGAAAGGAAAAGGGCGAGAAAAGAGTAAGAGGAGGGAACGGAAGAGGAAGGGAGGGGAAAGAAGAGGAAGGGAGGGAACACAGAGGAAGTAAAAGGAAAAGAAGGGAGAGGGAAGGGGACAGGAGGGGTGTGTAAGAAGTAAGAATGTCGCCTTGAAGTAGCGGCATGTATTAACCCCAACAAATCGTCTGGCAGGAAAACCTCAAACCATTTGTAACCATTAGTGCCCAGGTCGCGCGGAGGGAAAGGGGAGAGGGTTGGAGGGACGGAGGAAAAGTGAGAGAAAAGGAGGAGAGACGGAGAAAAAGTGAGAGAGAGAAGGTGGAGAGACGGAGAAAAAGAGAGACGTGGAGGAACGGCAGGAAAATATAACAGGAATGGAGCGGCGAGATTGGAGAGAGTTAAAAGGAAAGGTAAGTGAAAGGACTGAATGGAAAAACAGAGGGACGGAAAGGTGAGAGGGGAGAGGACAAAGTGAGAGAGAAAGGTGGATAGTGAAAGGAAAAGGTGGAAAATGAGAGGGATAAAGTGACAGGGAAGGAAAAAAAAAGAGAGGGAATGGGGAAAAGAAAGACGGAAGGGTGAGAGGGGAATGAAAGCAAGAGGGGAAGACAGAAGATGAGAATGAAAGGAAAAAGTGAGTGAGAGAGAGAGAGAGAGAGAGAGAGAGAGAGAGAAACATCTGGGACGTGAGAAAGAGAGGAAAGCATTTAAGGCAACTCCAACCCAAGGAAGTAACATAAAACACAAAAACTGGATAGAGAGAGAAACATTCAGAACATTAGTTCCGTGGCAGTTTCTGAATCTCAAAACCATTCCCAATTAACCTCTTCAACCCAATGACGTACTTTAATTCTTCTTGCTGCTTCCTGCTGACGATTTTCTCAGCTTAAGGAGAAAGAGGAGTCTGTGGAGGGGTAAAAATGAAGCCTGCTCCTACTCACATCACTACAAATTTTTCTTCTAAAGTTAATATAATCGTCTGGAGGTAGCATGACTAGGCTAAAAAAAAAAATATACATCATCGCATTGCAAGGGTTATGTATACAGTATGTATTTCTGGATAAGTTCAAGGCAAATATTTTCTTAACATCTGCCACTGAAACAATCTTACAACTGTTACATCAATACACGTACTAAAGGCTATACTCTGTACAAACGTTATTTTCAGAAGTTCACCAAGTTTTCCAGAATACAGTGTTCCTTTCTCCCCCCTCTCTCTCTCTCTCTCTCTCTCTCTCTCTCTCTCTCTCTCTAACAAAATCGGATTACATATTCCCTACGGAGTCAACAATGTACACAGAAAAGGTTTACATATTGTAGTATTCCCGCAGGTAATCACGCTTGGACACAGATCCACATTTCTATTTCGTTACACCTCGCCACGGCATCATTTATTAGGGTACCATTTATCTCCTGTGATATTCTTGTGACAGTGGCTGATCCAGGAGGGGATGGGTTAGGGAGCTCCCCCCCCCCTTTAAATCAGCTGTTTTTTATGCAACTATACTGCTCTTACTCTAACTTGGCCTAAAATTCCCCTCTTCATCTTGAATGCTGGGTTATTAGTACAGACCGACACTAGATTATGATGCTAGTCATAAAGAAAAGCTATTGGAAGTATGTATGGTGGTAACCTTGTCTTTTTCTGCTAAAGGCCTAAGAGAAATAAACTGAAAAAGAACAACCATCTGAGCCAAGTAAGAGTAAAAACATTAAAGTATACAGCAGTAGTGACTAAAAGAGTAGTATTTAAAAGGAAAACGTTTTGGATCCCCCCCTTGTTTTACCAATGCTGGAGACGCCCTTAAGTGAATACAATAACCCGGAATGTCTATGAATCTATATATTTATCCATCTACCTATCAAGAGCATGTAGCCGTAATCCATGGCGATGAGGCCAAGAACGAATCGCCTCAATTTTTTCTTTCTTTTACTTTTGTCTCTCCCGTTTTTTCTTTTTTGCCTTTTCCCTGCTTTCCCCATATCCTGCAACAGAGATCTTGTTTTGCCTGACGCAACTCACGAGAACCACAAACTCCGAAAAAGAAACAAAACTGAGAAACACACTACACAGTCACAGACTCCAGTAAAAAATGTATTACCATCACTCTTATTACGCCCCAAACAATACTTATCGGCACCACTATTTGGCAACGAGATAAGCATACGACACGGATATATATATATATATATATATATATATATATATATATATACCGGGAAATATATCAAGCAATTTTCTATATATTTTTTTCATTCATTCATTCATTGCCAGACGCCATGTATCCAAACAGGGTGGCCAACGGCTTAGAGGTAATTGTTTAACAGGGAGGGGCACTAATCCTCCACCAACCCCACTTGACACGTAGGGATGCCAACGGCTCGTTGTAGCTTCTCGATAAAGGGTATTTGTTGCGACTTAAAAATTTTAGCTTCCTTGGCTATTTTCGCATTTCACTAATATTCCTAGAATATTATTTAACATGTGCTACTTCTGGATATGCACTGTTTTCCACTACTGATATTCAGCCCGCTTTGGAAACTGACACAAAGACAGTAAGGTGAGTAATCCGGAAAAAACAAAACTGCAAAAATACATCACAATAATAAAAATCTGTAATAAAAATCAGGGTTGGTGAATTTTTTGATTTTTAAAAAATCAATGATTTTTTTATTCATTCGATTTAGCTATGTGATTGTTTTATTTATTTGATTTTTCTGTTTATGGCTAATATTTCAAAAGCAGTGTACTGAATACTGTTAACTTCATGTCCTGTCTACTCACTGATGGTTCAGGCTGAAAGCCACTGCCCAGAATCCATTTACATACCTGTTCAAATTCTGTCTGTACGCTACTCGTTAAGGCTGAGTTGCCAGTGGTAATCAAGACAGCATATTCCAAAGCTGATTTTATTACCACACAGAAATATCTTAAGCTGAAATTATTATGACATGGCCTAGACCAAGCATAGCCTACCTTGTCTTATGGCTTTGTTTTTTTATTTATGACTCATTCTTTCAGATGTACAAATAATATCAATACTTTGTTACACAAATGTAAAAATATTTTTTGTCATACAATGTAGCAATTTCTAATGGCACCATTCTCCAAAATCTGCTAACTTAATGCTCAAGTATCTGAATAAATGAATGCATACACAAAGTTATACAAAACTTTTATAAACCTTGATTATATTTTTGTTAACTTTTAGATTTTAAAAAATCATGAATTTTTAACAAAAAAATCAATCATTTATTCACATGATTAAATCAATTTGATTTAATCAATGCCAACCCTGATAAAAAATAAATCAAGCAGCGTTAACGCCCTTTTCCTTGCGAGGCACTATTATTTACTCGTGCTTCAGTTACGGTACACTATCGGTATTCCGCTATTTTACCGTTATCCGATAATACTCTGCCTTTACCTCAATGACTATACAAGGAAAAGAGCTTAACGTATATCGAGCCAGCACACTTACCCGGAACTGCTTATGACCATCCCTTCTATTAGTGTGGCAATGTCTTCAGTACACACCTAGAAAGGAGAGAGAGAGAAAAAAAGTGTTACTCATAATATCAACCACAAATAGTAAGAAAAAATTACCCTCATATTTTGATGCATTACATATTCGCATAAAAAAAAACACACAAACACATACTTCAATTTCTCACAAAACACACACACACACACCACTCCAAATTAGGCTGAAGCTCTAAGGAACTGAGATACAGTCGGGGTCGTGGAAAATCGCACCACTTTTAAGACGAACCATTACGACACTTTTACACATTATCCTGAAAAGTTTGCTGGGTTCCGAAGAGCGCATCACTGGGCTTCAAAAGCTAGTGTTCATCTCCCTTAATTTATCGTCCTGAAAAGTACAGTAACCTCGTCATTATTTAGGCTTTTAAATTACATCTTCACTTAGCACACCTAATCACAGGAGGCTATGGATATTAAGGGTGCATTATTATTATTGTTGTTATTATTGTTATTATTATTATTATCATTTATTTTTCTAAGCAAGGAAGACGGTAGGACCAGAAGCCCGGAAGACTGGTCCCTCCAAGAAAATAAAATTAAGCAAAATACGAGCTAAATTCAAGATCCCCCTTTTTTTTTTAATGCAAGGAAGAAAGAACCAAAGGCCAGAATCCCCTCAAGACTGTTCCCTCTACGTAAAAAAAAAAAAATAATAAAAATAACAGCCAAATTCAAGATCCGTGCAATTACGTCCAAAGCAACTCCTAAATTATACTGATAACGAATCTAGGTCATTACAGGGCGTCCCATCCATTAAGTACTTAGGCTAATGCAGTGGAAGACCCATTATGGTAAACTGAATTATCTCATGAAAGGATAAAAACATTAATTTGATTTTTAAAACAAACACCAATAACCTCTTCAGTCCAAGGAGGTAATTTCTATTTATTAATGTCATTATTATTATTATTATTATTCACCCTCGGCATCGCTTTCCCAATGTTCATCTCTACCTACCCTTATCCATCCCCCTCCTCTCCCTCTCACTCTCATTTCATCCTGGTAAAACAAATCAAACACTGTGCGTGATTTGATGAAGGAAGGGAGAAAAAAGCTTAAATCAAGGGACAGCTCTTATTATGAGAGAGAGAGAGAGAGAGAGAGAGAGAGAGAGAGAGAGATTCACAGGTAGATAAATGCAGGGACAGACAGGCAGATACTGTACATTGATAGATAGATGAGAGAGAGAGAGAGAGAGAGAGAGAGTAACAAAGAGAGGGATTAAAGGAAGTGAAGGTAAATTAGGTATTACAGGTGGGATCAGATGGCGAGGAGGGGAGGTGGGAAAAAGAGGACAGGAAACAAAAGAGTGGCTAAGAGGGAATTAAAGAAGCGCAGATCCCCCACGGGTGATGCGAAGCGACCCTCAGGAAGACATTGATTGGGCTGTTAATTTTTTTTTCCACATAGTTTTTATTTTATTTTTCCTTTACTAGCTATGACTGGGAAGAAAAA
Organism: Coenobita brevimanus; assembly: GCF_032717465.1. NCBI lineage: Eukaryota > Metazoa > Arthropoda > Malacostraca > Decapoda > Coenobitidae > Coenobita > Coenobita brevimanus. The sequence goes on from NC_137021.1 coordinate 3,609,414, forward strand.
TCGCTGCATATGAAAAAAAAAAAAATCATATATACCACAAAATACTAATAAATAAAAAAGAAATATAAGCTTTACGAAGAACGAAGTAGGGGTATATGTATTTCAAATTGACGGAGAGAAATTCAAAGCCAGAGTGAGCGATGTTCAAAGTGAGAGTGACGATCAGTGAATGAGCGTGAAGTTCAAAGTGAAGTTCAGTGAGACAAGGGAAAGATCAGTGAGAGAGAGAGAGAGAGAGAGAGAGAGAGAGAGAGAGAGAGAGAGAGAGAGAGAGAGAGAGAGAGGACTGGAAGATGTGTGAGAGATTGGCTGGAGGGAATATATAATAAAGGGTAAGTGGGGAGAACATATATGATTGATGAGAGAGGGGCTGGCTGATTGGTGAGAGAGAGAGAGAGAGAGAGAGAGAGAGAGAGAGAGAGAGAGAGAGAGAGAGAGAGAGAGAGAGAGAGAGAGAGAGAGAGAATGAATAAAAAGAACCGCAGAAGTGAATATTCAACCAACGAAAAACAGCCGCAGGAGGCAGAGAACGATATTTTGAGGCTTATAAAATACAAAACAAACCAAAAAAAGGTCAGGTAGAAAGATATTTTGAGCGAGAACAATTACAATCAGGACCAAACTGCAAAAAATATATATATAAAAAAGACATATTGCAAGAAGTGACAAGACTGCAAAGAGACAAAATTGCAATGGAAAAAAAAAAAAGACAGGTAGAGACATAATTTCCATAACTGTGAATAAAAGTTTTGGTAATAAATATAAGGAGGAAGGACAGATGTTTAGCGTGAGAACAATGGCTAATAAATTAAGGGATAAAATGGAGTAAATAATAACGAGACGACCGCGTAAATGGAGAGAGAGAGAGAGAGAGAGAATGGTAATGAACACTAACCTCCCCTCATCCGTTTCCCCTCCCAGATATTTCCATCTGGCATTTGCATAACTAGGAGAGAACAATAAACAATGAGAGAGAGAGAGAGAGAGAGAGAGAGAGAGAGAAATGATAAGCAGAAACGGACTGAATCTTAACCTGCTCTTATCCCTCCTCCCACACACACATTTCCACTTGGCATCTGCATAGCTAAGACTAAGAAGTATTTTGTGAGGAAAAAATGCGCAATATGAGATACAGACAGACATAGAAAGGTCAGCAGGTTGGTGCGGAGGTCAGCAGCCAGGCAGGTAGGAAGAGACAGACATAGATAGGCTAGAGAGATTGATAGTTGGGGAGATAGATCGACAGACAAACAGAGACAGACAGATAGACAGATGGATAAACAGACAGATACACATAGGATATATAGATACCAGTATATAGATACACACATAGAGGTAGACTGATATAAAGAAGAAAAAAAAAAAGACTAAAAATATGCTGTAAAGAGTACACACGAAATGGCAATAAACTGGAAAGAAGGAATGAATGAGATGCAAAAAACAGAGAAAAAATGAATACAAATACAACTGATACGACAAAAATTAGCGAAAGGAAGAAGGACAAGAAAGAGATGGGGATAAAAGATGATGCCTAAATAAATTGCGATGAGAAAATGAATAAATGTTAAAAAATGAGGTGTGAATGAGATAAGGGAGATAAAGGACTGATAAGACTAATAAAATAGTAAAGTTATGTAAAAAGGAAACAGACGTATATATTAGACTAAAAAATTAGTCATACACCATTGCTATATAAATATGTAAAAAAAAAAAAAAAAAGTATCTATTAAAAAAAATTATGGGCAGGTAAAGTATATAAAAACATAAATATAAGGCAAAAATATGGAAGAAAAATAATTTGGAAAAAAGGGGGTAAAGAGAAGTTACATAAATGGGGAGAAGAGGATAATGAAGGTTAATTTCCCCTCATCCGTTTCCCCTCGCTGAGAGAGAGAGAGAGAGAGAGAGAGAGAGAGAGAGAGAGACTTAATATATTTGGAGAGGGAGGGGGGAATGAAGTGGAATAAAAGCAAGCCTACCTGAATTAGTACAAGGGGATCAGAGAAACACCAAAGACAGAAACTGAAAAGACACAGAAGCAGAAAAGACACAGAAGCAGGAAAGACACAGAAGCAGGAAAGACACAGAAGCAGGAAAGACACAGAAGCAGAAAAGACACAGAAGGAAAGAGACAGAAGCAGGAAAGACACAGAAGAAAAGACACAGAAACAAAAAAGACACAGAAGCAGAAAAGACACAGAAGGAAAGACACAGAAGCAGGAAAGACACAGAAGAAAAGACACAGTAACAAAAAAGACACAAAAGAAGAGAAGACACAAAAGCAGAAAAGACACAGAAAGTAAAGAAGACAGAGAGACACACCAGATATACAAATGAAAACTAATCTTCCCCACATCCGTTTCCCCTCCCCAGCACTTCCCCATCTGGCATTTGCATAACTAACAGCCTTGGGGGCCACTGTCGCGCCCCTCTCCCTTATCTATATATTACTTACAACAAACTCTACAGCGTGGAGAGAGGGGGAGATGGAGCGGAAGGGGGATGATGGAGGAAAGGGTAGAGGGAGGTAAGAGGGGGAGACTTAGAATGGGAGAGTATGGGAAGGGGGAACGGAGGGAGAAAGGCAAGAGATAGAGGGAAGGGGAGAGAAATGGAAGGGGGAGACAAAGGGATGAGGGGAGACAGAACGGTGGGAAATGGAGGAGACTGCGGGACGAGGGAGGAGGAAGAATGGAGGAAATTGAGGGAAGAGAGAGAATGGAGGAAACAAAAGGAAGAGGGATATATGGAGGAGACAGAGGTAAGACGAGACAGAAAGGAGGAGCGAGAATGGAGAAATAGTGCAAAGGAAGGAGAAAGAGAAGAGTGAAGATAGAAAATGAATTGAGAAATGTTAAACAGATTATAAAAAAAGAAGGAAACTGTGAGAAAGGAGGTGGCAGAAGGAAGTGGGTAGGGCGTGGGAGAGAGGGAAAAAATGATGGAAGGGAATTTAGATGTGTGGATGGGACAGGTTGAGAGAGAGAGAGAGAGAGACAGACAGACAGACAGAACCAAACAAGGCAAACTATAAAAGACACAATGGCTTCACTAATATCGAGAATATTGCAGCCAACGCACACAAAATATTTTCCTCTCTACAGTATATTCAGTAAGCCTGATGGAGTACCGGTAATGGGAATAGCCTACTGGGAGAGAGAATACTTTGCCAACAATGCCTCCGTTATTTGGGTCTCTCTCTCTCTCTCTCTCTCTAAACAGGACCTGATTATGCAATAAAGAAAGAACCCACGGGCAACAACCTGGAGCACATGTCCGTCTCTATGAATTTTGTTAATTACTAAAGCTAATTGGAAAGAACCCTACCTAAAAAAATTATAATAATAATAATAACAATCAGGTCTTCAATACAAGTTGTCAAGTTTCAACCACAACAGCTTCTATTTTAAAGATTCTGAGGGCAGGGAGCAGGAGTGGGGACTTAAATATATGCAAATGAGTTAAAAATTAGCAAGGCAAGGTACCAGTATTTACCTTTAATCATCCCAGGTTACATTAATCTAATCCTGTTTGGAGGTATGGAGCTTCAAAGGTCGTGGTGCTAATAGGCTTCTGTAACAACCCACACCCTGTACAACACACCGCCAACATCCTGTATTGCCTGTATTTCTTTATGTATGGTTTTGGTGCCATCTGAATATTACACGAGTTACAAAATTTCGGAGGGTTACAATAATATCCAAATGAAAAATATCCTAAGGGATCTGATCGTAAACCGTAAGGGTATTTCGTATGCATATGATATCAAAGGTGAATGTTAGTTTATGTTTCGACTGTTCTTGTTCACTTCCCCCTTCTCCCTACGTCATGCTGGGTTTGGTGGGTATATGGTACTTATTTATTTCATTTCATTTATTTATTTAGACATGAAGGTCCATACCGAACTCTACGGGGTAAAAGACAACGTTTTGATGTTTTCATTTCTTCTTAGACTTCTTCCACTATTTATTTTTTTGTGCGAATGCTGTTATGACACAGTAAAAGCAACAGAAAATATTACGAACAAGTTAAGCAGAAACGAAAGAAATCGAGTAACAAAATCCCACAAAACATAAAACTTTCTAAATAAGATGCGTTTAACCTGCTTCGTAACTTTCTCATGTACTTACCGTTGAATCTCTTCTTCATTAATAACTTGGCTCCTCATCACTTATAACTTGGCTCATCTTCACTTATAACTTAGCCCCTCTTCATTAATAACTTGTCTCCTCTTCACTTATAAGTTGGCCCCTCTTCACTAATAACTTGTCTCCTCTTCACTTATAACTTAGTCCCTCTTCACTAATAACTTGTCTCCTCTTCACTTATAACTTAGTCCCTCTTCACTAATAACCTGGCTAAGAACTGAGCCATGTTTCTTCCTGGGATGCGAGACGTGTTCAGCTAAATAATATGGCTGGACGAAATTAGACGAAAAAAGTGCTACTTCTCCCTATTTTCCAGGAGACCATGACTAGCAATTCTGAGTCACTTATAAATTAGGCTGAGGCATCATATCAAACGGCCATGAATTATATAAAAACCTGATACAAATGACGTACTAAATCACATTTTAAACTTCGTCCTTTGGGGCTTCTTTTGTATATAAGATCGCTTGTTTATGCTTTTTAAATCACATAGCTCTCACACTTCACAACCAATCTAGTGTGGATAATTGTGAAAAGTACAACACAACAATTAGCCACGATAACATCTGACAAGAATGAAGACACATCGTAAAAGCTAATGATTATTTTATGAACAGTGCTCTTACGCTTGTATTCCTGATAGTTGCGGATGCTCCCTAACACCTCTTCCTTTGTGACTGATTTTTGGATATGGCTGGCTACTATCGTTTTGTACGCTACTGACTTTGAGTATGGTGATATTGGACGGATATATATACAACACAGAAAAGGACGGTAAGATATAATAAAAATAAATAAATAAATCGGTTAGGAAATGGCGTTAGGGAACCTCCTTACTGACGAGAATAAAGGGCTTTGTCTGCAGCACTTGTCCTGCACGTGACTCGCAAACCTCACTCGGAACTCCCAAAGCGTCTTAATATCCATGTCGTGGAGTGACTAAATTATAAACAATGTTCACTTTCTTTCACCACACTATTCCGTGTTACTCGAAGAAACACAGCAGAAAGCACAGAATACATGAGAATTAACGGAAAGCAAAAACACCGCACTTTCCACTCACAACCAAGGATCAACTGACGCTACCAAACATGATGCAACAACCGGTGACCAATTGCGGGTAAGATGCTGCACAAAGAGATCGTACTGCAATTAACAAGGTCCACAAATAACAAAAAGATAACAAAATGAAACATGTAACGCGCCAACACTTAAGAAACAGCAAAACTGTCTGAACACATCTTGGAATGAATTTCGAATGACTGGGGCTTAAGTAAATATATATTTTTTAAAGACGCCAAGTTAAGCTGATAATTCGTGCGCCTGGCAACGCTGGATATTTTACAAAAAATGGGATGACACCAAAACGACAAATAATGGCGAAAAATCACATACCTCACGGGATTCATTACCTTAAACAATTTCTCAGGCAATATAAGCACTTCTAAGCCTTACACTGACAATTAGTAGCAGTGAAAGTCTTCATAAATTATACAGTACGTTAAAAAGAATGCAATGTCAGAAGTTCCAAAAAAAAAAAAAAAAAAAAAAAATCGCTTTTCAATAAAATTCCAACCGTATAACTGGGTAGGTGGGTGGGGAGAATTGACACATCAGGTTTACGGGCTGGCATGATAACTTTAGAAGGCAATGTTTCTGTAACACTGTTTATGGAACCTCTTGAATCTATTTTTTACATGTTTTTTCTTGCTATTTCCAGTCATTGTTGTTCAGCTTTGGACAGACTGTTGGAACTGGGAAGGTTAGATCCAGCCTTCATTTACCCCTTCACTGCAAGAGGTCTGTCTGAAACTGCATAAAATTGTCTGGACGTAGCAAGAATATGTCAATAAAATACGCCACCACAATGAAAAGGTTAATGAAAAATAAACAAATATAAAAAGTCGAAGTACAACGAGGGATTACTTTATATTAATAAGCACAAACCATTTAAAACAAAAACTGAAAGAAAAATATATAAGTTTAAATTACTCTTAGATGGCAAGTGGTGCTGTTTGGCATTTGCAAGACTTGTTATTTACTTATTATTTTATTCCCTCGCTTTCGTATTTTTTCCTTGTTTATGAATCCTACGTCACATCATCCTCGGGTTGGATAATGATGATGATGATGATGATGATGATGATGATGATGACGATGATGATGACGATGATGATGATGACAGAATTAATTTAGAATGTGTCACTTCTTTACCGAACATTACTAAAAAAAAAAATATATTAAGCCAGTGTGAACGTGTAACAGGAGTAAAAATAACTACTGACAAAGTTCAGATGTCACGACAAATAAATGCAAATATTAAAAATGCTCGACAAGGGTTATTGGAAACTTGGCAACAAGCTATTTTTCTTTCCTTTTTCTTTATCTTTTTATTTCTGCGCGTTTCATGACCAACTTCAACAATGAAATGACAAATGAAATATTTAAAGCGGTAGTTCCAGACAGTTCGCTCTCCAACATAGTAGGTTTGGTTAGTTCATTTTAACTCCCTCATATGAACACGGATTAGTTTTAGATAAATCCTGATATCCCCACACGACTTTCGTCAACTCTGGAGGGATGTATTGCAGTTAAAGTGGTACATTTAAATCTAACCTAATTCGATAAGTCTTCTAACCCCCTAATTCAAAAAGTCTCAAGTTGACTAAAATCCTCTGAAAATAGCAAGAACAAAATAAGGACTATGGCCCGTGTTCCCTGAGTGATGGGAGTCTGGTTATATGGCTATCATCCCGAGTTGTAAATGGTTTCCTGGGTTAAATGAGACAACTGCGATTGTCACTCAGTGTACAGCTAACAAAAGTGGGAAGAGCCTAAAAAGTGACAGGAAGGTTAGGAGAAACAGGAAGAGAGGAGGGCAGACACAGAAAAGGAACGATAAAGGTGAACGAAAAAGTAGGCTAAGTATAAAAATATCGAATTCCGAGGTTGCTGAATATTTACATAAATGAGGACAATTATTATATTAATATTCAGGCTATCATGACTAACTCAACTTAAAAAAGTAATCCTGCGTGAGCTGTGGGAAGATACTAAACTTGTCCCGACCATGAGAGGGGTTCAATGATACAGGTATATCCGTGTTAAACATACTACAAAATTATTTAAGAAACGTTTGAAAGAAAAATATTTAAATCGCGGAAACTGAGAAGGAAAAAACAAAGAAAAAAAAAGATGACGCTTAGAACTTACCAAATTATCATCCGAAAAGTTTTCTTTGGTGTTCACAAACTTTTCACAAAAATCTCTAGAAACCTAATTAGTCTCATTACTGATGGTATAAACCGTCCAAGCGAACTGACAGGAAGCGTAGTGATTTATTCAGAAACTGGCAACGCTGAACTCTTTTATGGTGGGGACGACTCAAGTGCTCCGATCCTGCTGACGCCAGACGATTTTGTTAATCTGAGTGACACATAGAAGCCATCAACTCTATCGTGGCAGGGAGAACTATTTAAAAATACTATAATCACTCTGGTATAATCACTCTATTCCATCCCCTAAAATCAGACCTATTTAAACACTATTATCACTCCGCTTATCCCCTAAAACAGAACTACTTATACACTATAATTAATCACTCTGCTCCATCTCCTGAAGACAGAATGATTTGAACACTATAATCACTAACTATTTAAACATTATAATTACACTGCCTTATCCCCTAAAAGCAGACTAATTTTATCGCCCTGATCACTCAATCCTATCCACTATAATCATTCTGCCCTAACCCCTAAAAACAGAATTATTTAATCAACTAATCTGATATCAAGGCAAGAGTAAATGTCCCTCACACACACACACACACACACACACACACACACACACACACACACACACACACACACACTATCTCCAATGTCTAGCTAACCGGTCTCAGCAATCTCCCTAACACGACTGAGTCAAGCGAATCGGAAGGTGCCTGGACAAAGCTGATTAAGGAGAATTGGATGATGCTGAAGATGATGATGATGACATGCTGAGTTGTATTAAGGTGATGATGCTGACATGCTGACTTGTATTAAGATGATGATGCTGACATGCTGAGTTGTATTTAGATAGTGTAGTGTAAGGGCTTCGTAACACCTCTTCTCTGGTGCTTTGGTTATGCAGTACAATCATCATCACCATCATCATCACCATCATCATCCAGACCCACACTTCATAGCATTGTATTTGGATTTTGTGTGTGTGTGTGTGTGTGTGTGTGTGTGTGTGTGTGTGTGTGTGTGTGTGTGTGTGTGTGAGGAGGGGTAGGGTGGGTAGGCCTGTATCAAGGAAGGTGGCTGGGTCGATAAGGGCGTGGCCAGACTAAGCTTAAGGTGATCCCAGTCATTTATAACACCATAAGACTGCTCAGTATATAACAGTCTCTCTCTCTCTCTCTCTCTCTCTCTCTCTCACACACACACACACACACACACACACTGATAATAAGACAGCTAGAGATAACACAGATAAAGATAGCCAGAGAGAGAGAGAGAGAAAGAGAGAGAGGAGGGTATGTACCCAGGTAATGGATTACTATTGACACTGATGATGAGGCGGGGAAATATTACTCACAAACTTAACTCTCCTTCCAAACCAATAAGCTGAATCAAATCACCTTTGCGTAGCCTAAATAAAAGCCAAATACACCCACATATATAAAAAAAAAGATCTCAACATTTCCAAACCCTCTTATTGATATCTCAGCTCAGGAAAATCGTCTAAGTTAATCTGAACCACACACTACATACATATAAAAAAAGATCTCTATATTTCCAAACCCTTTTATTGATCTCTCAGCTAATTAAAATCGTCTGGAGTCAATCTGAATCAAACGCCATCTTAGCTAACCTCTCAGTCACCTTGCTCCTTATTACCTCCTTATCCTTATCTGATGTCCCTCACCTGAAGAAATGTCTGTTTTGTAATATATCCTGGTTTAATTTTTACCTATGGTCAAGAGCTACCTAGTTTGGATGCTACACTGTTGTTATCTTTCTTATTATCTTCTATCTCTTTATTTTTCTTATCTTTTACCTCTAACTTTATGTGTTCTGATCCTCTCTACGTTTGCCAGGATAGGTTACTCCATATATCTCAACCCTACAACCTAATTCTCTGTTCCCTGTGTCTTAGTGTTCCTATGTTCGTGTTGTTATGTTCTAGTGCTCCTTCATGTTCGTGTTCTTTTGCTATAGTGGTAATGTGCCCAAATGCCTATATTCTGGTGTTCCTATGTTCCAGTGTTATGATCTAGTGTTCCTACGTTCTAGTACACTCATGTTCTCACTCTTTCTTCACGGATAAATTCAAACCTACATTCCAGCCTTACAACCTACGTCTCTCCCCCATATAAAACTTCTTCAAAACCCAGTATCCCTAATTCATTCTTCCATCTCCACGTAAATGCCACGGCCACATAAAGAACTCCATTACAGTCTCACATAAAAATCTCCTTCCAATCTCACCTGTAAAAATCTAGGTACGGTATCTTAGGTCTGGCATTTTCGTCATTCTCGTAACCATATCTTTGACGTAAAAAAAAATCTGTGGCTTTTATCTGCTTAAACACACACACACACACACACACACACACACACACACACACACACACACCTGTCTATCACGGTCTGCCTGTCTCCTCCGCCCTCTCTCTCTCTCTCTCTCTCTCTCTCTCTTCCCGTTTTTCTCCCACCATCGATTTTTTCACTTAGCAACTCTGTCAAAGTCTCACTCTTATCTCTCTCTTCCTTCTCTCTCTTCACACCTGGCGTTGTGGGTGAGGAGAACATAAAAACTGAGAGAGAGAGGGAGAGAGAGAATGATGGGAGGGAAAGAAATAGTAACAGATGGAAGAAAGGAAAAGTTATGATAGAAATGAAGGGGAAAAACCAGTAAGGAAGGAAAGATGGAAAGATGGAAGGAAGGAAAGAAGGAAGGAGGGAAGGAAAGAAGGAAGGAATGAATGATGGAAAGAAGGAAGGAAGGGAGGAAAGAAGGAGGAAGGATGGAGGGTGGGTCTCATTAGCAGCCTCCGTCAGGTCTCGGGGCGGGACTGCTAGAACAAACTCTAACTTTTTCCTCTTCTAATATTTTATCTTGACTCTCTCTCTCTCTCTCTCTCTCTCTCTCTCTCAGCTCAGCCAAGCCCCCCCCACACACATAACGCTACACTTAACCAACTGGGGTAGAGTGATCGCAGGTATGAGAGGCACAAACTACATCACCCCCTCCCTCCCTCACTCACTCACTCTCACACACTCACTCACATTCCTTACACCTGGCCAACAGAGGTAAACTGATGACAGGCATGAGAAACACAAACCATGTTCCTCTCACAGCACTTAGCCAACAGAGGTAAATTGATGACGGGCATGACAGAGAAACACACACCACGTTCCTCTCACAGCGCTGGTCGGAAAGGTATATAAAGAGAGAGAGAGAGAGAGAGGCAGCAACATCACTCGGAAAGGCCGTGGAGGTAAAAAGGGGACTATCATCATTATCCTGCCCCCCATTCCCTTACCAAAGACTGGGTGAGGTAGGGTCCAGACACATAAAAAAAAAGGAAAGTGTAAGGGGGAAGAACTATCAAGAACTATCCGCACCATGCCAAGTGAAATGGGCCAAACAGTCATCCACATAAAATTCAAGAATCCTAGCTCTATCATACAGGCCTAATCATCTGTATTACTGTATTTTCCCTCATACATACGCCTCACATACACCTGTTTAAGAGTGAGTCTGTTGAATAAGTTAGAAATGGAGTGCCAAACCTATGACCTTGACCTGTCCTTCTTCGTACTTAGCTAATTCATTCAACAAACCCAATCCTCCGCCAAATCCCTTGCCTCCTGAACTTCTATATCTCTATTTCACACACACACACACACACACGACTACTACATCCATCCACCACCTATTTGGCCAACCACACTTCCCACCTCCAGACTCACATTTCGCTACACTTCCATCATTCATTCTCTCCATATGACCAAACCATCTAAACGCAATTTTCTACTCTATTATCAACAAAGTTCTTTACTCCAAATCTTTCACGACAAAAAAATTCTGCTGACTAGGATGTAGAAGGGAGTGTGTTTAGAGGATATGATTAAATGGAAGGAATAATTTATGTCACAGAAGACACACATGTGGTAAATGTACGTCGTCTTTTAACAGCTTTATTTGACAAAGATATTACTCAAACATGTGTACACTCTGCATATGCCAAAAATAAATAAATAAATAAGAAATCCTGCCTCAGAGTACTTTCTAATTATTGGAATAAAAACAAACAATTATTTACAAACTATCAATTGCTTTTGGAAAACTGGCAGAAAACAATATCACCCAAAACTGCTGAAGATTCCATAGCTGAAATTATATTGGCCCAGGAATTGAATTTCATTGTTTTTGCCTACCATCAGCGACATTCTCCACATCGGACCCAAATGGATATCGAACTGAGATTTGGTTTATAAACTGAGCTTCTTTTTTGATGATACGCAAAGAAGGGTGTTAAGTCTTCCTGATGCGTACGAAGATGACTGTCAACTCTCTCATGGTCCGGACAACTCTAGTATTTTATCCCCTCTAACACCATACTTTTTTATTCCCTAAGAGATGGTGTGAAGGGTGTGTAAAAATGGATTTATTTAGTACGCCAAAAATTTGTCTATAATAAACAAAAATAAACTGATGCCACAACGCAAAAGCGTCCCTCTCCAAGCACCGCCCCCCTCCCCCCTCCAGTGAAAAATTAAAACACTCCATCGGTGAGGGAACTTTACAAGTTATTTCTTGGGTACGAATCCTGAATGTCCTTTACAGTATCATGGTTCTCAATTCCTCTTCATTTCTAGCACCTGCCCCTCCCTTTCTACCCTCTCACCTTTCTACCCGCTCGCCTTTCTCCCCTCTGACCTTTCTACCCTTTCACCTTTCTACCCTCTCACCTTACTACTCTCTTACACAATTTACAATCCCATCCTGTTCTCCTTTCTTCACTCTCTCACTAACTTTTACTCCCTCTCAATTTTGTGAAGTTGGCGACAAACATTCGTCTACTAATTCACTGCGTCTGCTTCACACTTGGGGCACGTCCGTCACTTTCCTCTCTGACGCAGCGTATCAAAGAGAACCAACTAAGGGAAGAAATAGCCTCTCTCTCTCTCTCTCTCTCTCCCTGAAGCTGAGTATCAAAGAGAACCACCTGAGGAAAGAAATGGTCTCTCTCTCTCTCTCTCTCTCTCTCTCTCTCTCTCTCTCTCTCTCTCTCTCTCTCTCTCTCTCTATGTCCGACACTTTCCACTCTCATGCCTCCTATCAAAGCCAATTCTCTGTGAGCAAGAAACACCAAGTCTTTCTCTCACCTTAAGAATATTAGCCAACAGGAGAAAGTAAGGGAGGTGTAATATTTAGTGAACTTCTGTCTCCGACTCTGTGTGTGTGTGTGTGTGTGTGTGTGTGTGTGTGTGTGTGTGTGTGTGTGTGTGTGTGTGTGTGTGTGTGTGTGTGTGTGTGTGTGTGTGTGTTTTCACCTGCTCCCTCTTAATGACACCCTCCACTTTTTCACCCCCACGTTTTTTTCCCTTGTGTACATGCTAGACTTTAACCTGCACTTTTTTCCGGTAAATAGTCTTTGTTTTCATAATTTACAGCACGCCAGCTTCAACAGTGAAAACGGGTTCTTTTGTGATTACGCACGTTTTTGTTCTTTGCAAATATAGACGAAAATCTTGCCTTTATCGCTTTTCACTTAATTCAGGCTACTTGCAGACGACTAAACTGAAGCTGAATAATTACCTCTATTCATGAGGGGGTTAATGAGGGCAATTATCTAACTCCCCCCTTCGGAAAATCTGTGATAAGGTGAGTTAAATCGTCTGGAGTAGGCAATATTATAAAAACGAGGTCTTTGGGGTGAAGGGGTGGCAAAACCAATATATACATTACAGTTCAAACAGCACGTCAGGCCGAGAAAAAAGCGAAATTACTCTCTCTCTCTCCCTCTCTGTCTGTCTGTCTGTCTCTCTCTCTCTCTCTCTCTCTCTCTCTCTCTCTCTCTCTCTCTCACACACACACACACACACACACACACGAAAACCAAAGAAATCCACCTGAACCTTAAAATGAGTGTGATCAACGCTCAAAAAATAAGAGACGATGCTGCTGGGTAGGAGAGAGAGAGAGAGAGAGAGAGAGATCGCTTTGCTCTCTCTCCATGAATTTCTACCCAACTGCAAACAGGGGCAAATTGAAAGCAAACAGGTAGGCTTTCCCTCCTCTTTATGTAATTCTTCCTTTCCTCTTTAGCGGCATCCGTGAAAGGGGGAAAACTTTGCTATAGTCAACATGAGGCGGGCTTGAAGGAGGAGAAGTAACTTGACGACATATTTATTCTTTTTATTCTTTATTTTTATTATTTTTGCTGCCTACAGACAATTTTTTCCTTGGTCATCAACAGGCAAGCTTAGGGGAGGAGGAAGAAGTTTGATCCCTTCACCTCGATGACGTATTAGTTTATTCTTACTAACTCTAATTATTTCGATTATTTTAACTGCACCAACGTGATTTTTTTCCTCTTCAAAAAGGAAAAAAAAATACGATAGTCAACAAGAGGTGTGTCTGAGGAATTAACTTGTGCCTTTCAGTTCGATGACGTATCTTATTAGTTAATTCTTACTGCCTCCAATTTATTTCTAGTTATTTCCTCCAAACAATTTTTTCCTCTTTAAAAAGAAAAAAAATGCTATGGTCAACAAGAGGCGAACTGGAGGAGGAGTTAGTTTGATCCCTTCACTTCGATGACGTATTAGTTTCCTCACTACCTCTAATTATTTCCAGTTCATTTCCTCCACATGATTATTTTCTCTTTATTAGTACCCGTGAAAGGAAAAAAAATTGCTATGGTCATCGAGAGGTGAGTCTGAAGAATAAACCTGACCCTTTCAGTACGATGACGCGTTTTATCAGTTCTTGGTGTCTTTAGTTATTTCCTGGTTTATTTTTTGCTTCTTCCATGTGATTTATTTCTTATTTCTTCTTCCTCCTTACCGGGAACCATCAAAGGGAAAACTCTGATCAACAAAGGCAATTTTAAAGGAGCAGCTTATTCCCTAGAGACATTTTATTTTCTTATTCTTGCTTACTCTCAGGGGACAAATGTTTCCTTTCTCTTTAACAAAAGCCACAGAAGGAAAAACTTGCTAAGGTGAAAGGGTAAGAGACAAGTAACTCGGAAACTGACTCGTGCTGAAAGAGAGTCAAGGACCAGAAGGGAATTTGGGTAAAGAAAATGACGAGGTGAGATGAAGTAGTGCGTTATGCTTTAAGTGGAATTGAAATATCGAAGTTACATTCTCTCTCTCTCTCTCTCCAAGTGCCCATATATCACAATTAAAAACGGCTTACATTTTTTAACCGGGTGTATAATATGTGAAATGAGTTACATGTTTTTACCAGACATTTATATTATTACCCTTGATTTTATGTGCCCATCCGTTGTCCAAATATTTATTTTACTATGTTAAATGGTAAACTAGCTATGAAAATTATATGTACATTCCTGCAGTTTAATAATTCGTATTTCCTCAAAGTTATTGGACCGCGGGGAGGTAATATTATTCTGCTGCTGCTGCTACAAAAAAAATAAGAGAACACATAAAGAATAAAATTAAAAACGGTAAAATAAAAGGTAAAGAAATAACATTATGATAGGATAGGCACATTAAACCACAGCAAATGAAAAGACACTAACACAGAAAAAAGTGGACAAAAACTATGGACAAAAGAATAAATTAGAACAGTAAAAAGCAAATATCATGGAATAGGCGGAAAAATTACACACACACACAAACACAATAAAATACACCAAGTAAACGTGAACCAGAGACAAAATTGGAGAGTATATAAATAAAACAGTGCGCAGTAAATGCTTGGAAGAGACAATGAAAAGCAGAAAAAAAAAAAAACTGCAAGATACTAACAGAAAGACAGCAAGAGAATGTAATTTGAAAAAAAATAAATAAATAAATAAATGAGTGAAGTACAAGAAACACAGAAGATACTTTAACTTGAAAATATAAAAAAGAGAGGAGTAAAAAGAAAAACTGGAAAGAGAGAGAGAGAGAGAGAGAGAGAGAGAGAGAGAGAGAGAGAGAGAGAGAGAGAGAGAGAGTAAAAAAAAAAAAAAACAGAAGAGAATTTTGGAAGTGCCACCTGACTAACTTTTCAACTTCTCTGACAGCTCACGGAAAACGCCATGCCGACTCATACCTTTTGACTGCAGTAAAAATAAATAGATAAAAATACAAAAATAAATACAAAGCAAGTACAAAAAAGTACATAAGTAAAAGAAAAGGTACGGTAAGGACAGACAGGGTGAGATTGTGATAGTTTCGATACAGGTGAGAGAAGGGAAGGAAAATAAAAATAATGATAAACAGGCAAAAAAATAAATAACTATGTATACAAATAAATAAAATAATAAAAAGGTGATGCTGACCTGGAGAGATGGCGGCTACTTTTTCGCAAATGTGGAAAGATAGGCTGCGCAAGAGATGAGGAAGGTGATGGGGTAGAACACACACACACACACACACACACACACACACACACCACGTATATCTATTTTCCTTCCCTTTCATGCGCTCACAAACACGGTGAACACATTTTGTGTATAGATAAAGACATTTCACTAATCAATAAGAAATACGAAAAAATTATCTCAGTTCAACATTTCCCTGACACACTACGCTGTTCATATTAATCCATCTCCTGTATTGTTTTCGCTTTGCAAGTATGATTTTGTCCTCCAATCTCTCAAACCTGGAGGCAAATTAATGGCTGTGACAAAACTCTATCCATTTTACTCTAACTTGGCCTAAACTCATCTCTTCACCTTAAGCTCTGACCTGTAACAAGACTTTCACACTAGAATACAGTGTTAGTCACGCAGAAGTGCTATGGGGAAGATGTAGAGCCGTAGCACTGTCTTTTTTTGCCACTGAGCTACGTGAAATACGCTGCAAAAGGACGAAAATCTGGGCCAATTTATGATGAAAGGACTGTACTACAGGCATGACGCAAAACTTTACCTATAAATCTAAGACAGAGAAATTATTGGTGAGAGACACTGGCCCTGACACTTCCACTTGTTCTTTATTACACTTGTTAGAGTAATTCCATAACTTATAAGAGAAACGAACCCAACTTTGGAAGTGGTGGTCGAGGTGTGTGAGAAGTGGTCTGCTGCCCGTTTAGACGCGAGTTCGAACCAAAATAAAAAAAAGGAAGAGCTTGTTGATTTGAATACCATAAAAATGGACTCTGGTGTTCTTCCACAACACCTCCGCTAATACCATCACACCAGTTCTAAATGACACTGTCCTGACATGTATTCAATATGGACGGTAGGTATTAGCGCCGAAATGATGACATGTAAAAGTACGTGGTACGTAGGGGGACCGCTGGGCTTCAGGGTACGGACTTTCTTCCAGTTAATGAGTCCGCCTGGTATATATGACTGGTTTGTTTGCTCACGTTTCCAGTATTTGGAATTCATAACTTGGGCTCCTTTCCATCACACACACACACACACACACACACACACACACACACACACACACACACACACACACACACAAACTCGCAAGGTATGACAGTGTGGAATAAAAAAGAGAAAGACATGAGGGAGGAAGGGAGAAAGGAGAGAGAATGGCATGAGAAAGTGAGACAGGCATGAGAGAGTGAGTGAGAAAATAAGAGAGTGAGTGAGAAAATAAGACAGTGAGTGAGAATGGCATGAGAGAGTGAGAGAGACGTGAGAGAATGAGAGAGAGTGAGAGAGTGCAATATCAGCCCCCCAGTGGCCGCCTCAGCGTCTCTTATCAAAAACACATCACACACCCACTGAGCCACACCATCTCCACATCCACCTCCATTTCCACCTGCCTCCACCTCCACACCTGTCTCCACCACCTGCCTCCACCTCCACACTTGAGTCCACACACACACCCACTGAGCCACACCATCTCCACATCCACCTCCGTTTCCACCTGCCTCCACCTCCACACTTGCGTCCACACACACACACACAGCCACTGAGCCACACCATTTCCACATCCACCTTCATCTCCACCTGCCTCCACCTCCACACCTGTCTCCACCACCACTTTCACACCTGCCTCCACCTCCACATTAGCGTCCAATAAATCTCCACACCTGCCTCCACCTCCACACTTGCGTCCACTACATCTCCACATTCACACCTGTCTCCATCTCCAAACCTGCCTCCATCATCACTTCCACATCCACACCTGCCTCCACCTCAACTACCACCTCCACACTTACTTTCAAGGCTTTTCTCCTACACGGTGATCAAATAAACCTTTACCTTCACAAGCACAAGAGAAAGGTCTAAACGTGGCTGGTCGCTGGCACGGAGGGTCAATCTTCAGCTTCACACACATCCATTTTTAAAAAGATGAAGCCTTGATTTTACCACTATACTCCTTTTACTCCAACTTGGCCTAGAATTGCCCTCTCTAAATTCTGAATACGGAGATGTAGCAACAGACTAACACTTGAATACGATGCTGGTTACAAAGCAGTGCTATGGAATGGATGTAGAGGTGCATCATTTTATTTTTCTGTCACTGAGCTACGTGAAATAAACAGCCAAATTATTGTAAAAGCTGTAGAGTTTACAGCGTAATAAATTCAGTCCCATCGCGACCGATTTGTAACCCTACCCTACCCTACCCTACCCTACCGTACTCTGCCCTGTCCTACCCTACCCTACCAGCCAACCTAACCCAACCCAACCCAACCTTACCCTACCCTACCACCCCACCCCACCCAACCCAACCCAACCTTACCCTACCCTACCACCCCACCCCACCCAACCCAAACCAACCTTACCCTACCCTACCACCCAACCCAACCCAACCTTACCCTACCCTACCACCCAATGTAGATGAGAAAAAAAAATATTTATGAAAGAGAATGATTGGGAAAAAAAAAAATGAAAATGAGTGGTTGAGAAAAAAGAATATGAAAATGAGTGGTTGAGAAAAAAAAAATGAAAGTGAGTGGTTGAGAAAACATATGAAAATGAGTGGTTAAGAAAAATATAAATGAAAATAAGTGGTCGAGAAAAAAAATTGACAAAAAACGAAAAAAACACATATTTAAATGAGTAAATGAGTGGCTGTGTAAGAGTACCGCATTGTTCTCTGCCTACAATCTTGCGTGGTTGGAAGGGCGATGGGTGGGAAGCCGTTTGGTGGCACAACCCAATCCCACCAAGCCATATCCTTGTCGCTCGGAGGGGCTCTGTAACATCTCTTCCTCAGCGATTTGTTTTCCCTCCCATACATCGGTGTTCTCTTCCAAGTTATCTAAGTTTTTTGAATAGCGATAAAGTTTGTATTGAAAGGGCTTGGTAACGTGAGAGAGAGAGAGAGAGAGAGAGAGAGAGAGAGAGAGACTTCACAAGGACCATTAAGCCAGATATTAAATTTTTTCTGTCCCCTTCTTTCCCAACTCTTCAGACAATTTTAAGCTGATTGGGATAGTTTTAGAATATTCCCAGTACTGCCTAATTCTCCCATTATTATAACGCAAAAATTCAGAAAACGGACGAGAATCTCCAGGAAGCTACGGTGGACGAAAAAAGGCTACGTGGAATCAACAGGCAAAAGACGAAAATATCTGAGAAGCTTTACAAACAAAAACCACGTGGAATAGGCGGCAAAAGAACGAGCATTCCCAATAACAAAAAGCAGACTAACAAATGCTACGTGAAATTAACAGCAAAAAGGACGAAAAATCTCCAGTAGGTACAGGCGGACGAATCCCACCTAAAAATAAACCACAAACGGACGAAAAAAAAAAAAATCTCCAAAGAGGACACTAGACGAATTAAATCTACGTGAAATATACAGCAAAAGGACGAGTACACGAACTTAATCTACGTGAAATAAACAGTACAATGACGAAAATCTCTGAAGCAACGTGAAATAAACAGCAAAAGGACGAGGGTGAACGAATAAAAGTTACGTGAAATAAACAGCACAAGGACGAGGGTTGACGAATAAAACCTACGCGATAAAAAAAAAAAAAAAAAAGACGAATGTGGATGAACTACGTGAAAAAAACAGGAAAAGGACGAAAATCTCCGGTACGTAAAGTCGGACGAACTGTAGCTACTTATTCCGGGCGTGTCGTTGAGGGGGACGAAAATGGGGTGGGGGCGATGGGCTGGAATCCCCCATGTCCTTGTAGAACTTTCCAATATATGGAAATTTGCTTCCGGTCCCTACCCTGCCCAAGTTGCCGCCAAAAAAAAAAAAAAAAAAAAAAAAAAAAAAAGCGAGAGAGAGAGAGAATCCTTCCACAAAAATAACATGTCCATAACTGTGGGAACATGGACTGGAATAATTTAAACTTGGAGGAATGATTTTAAGGCTACATCTATGCATCAAAATAGAAAAAAATGTATAACATGAGTAACTGGAATAAATTTACACGGATGAATAATTTCCACGAATAATCCTACTGACAGCATTACACAATAGGCAGAGTTCAGAGGCTTTTTTTTTTTTTTTTTTTTTTTTTTTTTTTTTTAATACCATCTTTTCCTCCTCCAAGTGGACGTAACAAAAATGACGGCTAGTACTACATTTTGCAGGAGATCATTCCAAAGATTCAGTAATTCAAACTTCCTCCCTGCAAAAATCACTATCTTTCTATTATCTGTCTATCTACCTATTACCTATTATTACCTCTGTCTCCCTATCTACCTATCTATCCACCTCTATCTATCCATCTACCATACTTTTTCACCTTTTCTCTTTCAACCTGCAGGGCTGGGGATATTTACCCAGTGGAAACCCTCATCCCCCTCCTCTTCCTACCGTTTAGGATATGAGTCTCGAGTTGCATCCTAATTTCTCTCACAACCAGAGAGATGGTTTCATAGTCACAGTCAAAAGTACATTTACACATCTTTATTCCAGAACTGATGACAGGAGGGTTTAACCAAGTACTTGCGGATGTCTAATGATCCTGTTATCAAAGTCTCTATATGCTGTGACGGTTCAAGATTAAAGGAGAAACAAGCCTCCAGTGTAAATGCTCTCTTATTAGCCACGGGATTAACTCACACAATCACCTAACACTCAATGGACTACCACAGCACACGGGATGTCCAAAAGGGAAGCGTTGTTATTCAGTGCATTTACAAACTTCTTATTAGCCACGGGATTCACTCACCCATCACCCAACAATCAATACACCCTGACAGCAAACGGGATGTGCAAAGGGAAACGGTGTATTCAGTGCATTTACAAACTCGACTTGCTTCCCAAGAGCCCCGGAAATGGAGTGCCTTTCCACCCTTCCCGCCTCATTGCCTGCATAACGGGGAGAGAAGTGAAATGCAGCAAGTTGCGAGGGAAGTGAAATGGGTTCTAAGTGGCAAGGGAAGTGGGTTGTGGTAAGTTGCGAGGGAAGTGAAATGGGTTCTAAGTGGCAAGGGAAGTGAGTTGTGGTAAGCGGCCAGTTGCGAGGGAAGTGAAATGGGTTCTAAGTGGCAAGGGAAGTGAGTTGTGGTAAGTTGCGAGGGAAGTGAAATGGGTTCTAAGTTGCAAGGGAAATGAGTTGTGGTACGGTGCGAGGGAAGTGAACTGTGGTACGTTGCAAGGGAAGTGAAAACATACGAAAATGGGTAGCCTCCTTCAAACACTGCATTAATAGTCACTGCACTTCCTTCCATGTACTAGGTCTCTGCATGTGGTCTTTGGTCCTCGTGGTCTTTCTGGTCTTTTTCGATAACCCCAATGTGAAAGACCCACGTAGGTTTCGAGACCAGATTAGGTTTGGTCTCGTAGGTACAAACTGCCGGGCGAGAGAGACACACAAAGTAGAAAATGCTCACTTAGAAGGGAGTTACAGTCGAGGAAGATTTTTAAAAGAAAGCGTGCGAGGAACAGGAAGGTGTTATGAGAGAGAGAGAGAGAGAGAGAGAGAGAGAGAGAGAGAGAGAGAGAGAGAGTGTGTGTGTGTGTGTGTGTGTGTGTGTGTGTGTGTGTGTGTGTGTGTGTGTGTGTGTGTGTGTGTGTGTGTGTGTGTGTGTGTGTGTGTGTGTGTGTGAACCAATACCTAAAGTGATCTACGCCGTACTAGTAAAAAGTATCCCTCTTAGATGCTGACAGGGATAACTCCAGTACTCTACGCCACCCAACGCTAGACGATTTTATTCAGCTGAGAGTCATCGGAGCCTAAGCGTCACTTGTCGTACCCCTTTCATGGTTAGGACAACTCTTAGTATGTTTTCAGGTTACGCCAAACAATTTTAATATCTGAGTGAGTCATGTAGGAGGCTCATTGTTAATAATATACTCTCTCTCTCTCTCTCTCTCTCTCTCTCTCTCTCTAACTTGGCCCAGTTTTTCAGCCTACTGCGGCTTCTTTCACTAAGCTCAATGGGGGAAAAAGACAATACTACGGCTCTCTATCCCATCCATATTGCTTTTCATGGCAAGCATCATATCCCAGTTAAAATATTCCTACAAATCAACATTCATAATGGAGTGATGGTAATTTTAGGTCAAGTCAGAGTAAACAGAGTATTGTAAGAAGGATAACATAAAAGAGAGCATCAACTGATAAATGGAAAAAAATTAGAATGGAAAAGTTAGTAGGGAATCACAAGAAACTCGAGAAATTACTACCCAAAGAAATCTAGACGTAGAGGAGAAAACAAAACTTTTCCTGATTAAGCTAAGGAAAAAATCAGCACATTTTTCCTAACGTGGGTGAAAGAGGCTGAGGAGCAATTTATTAGAGTGTAGAAAATTGGGGGAAGCCTTTGCTGACTACCACAGGATGATGATGAAGATGTGGGATCGCCGTAAAAAAAAAAAATGGAATCTAAAGCAGTATTTATTATGATTCTTGAGGTTAATTTGTGTTTAAGACCGTTTATGCACTTTCGTCTTAACTCACAAAGGTGCCAACACTTCATAATCAAAGAGTAAGATGTCCCATACGTGTAAAGTCACGGGTAAAAATAATGATTCAAAATATATTATCATTATTACTACTACTACAATTACTACTATCATCATCATTATTATTATTATTACTACTACTACTACTACTACTGTTTGGGTATCTGGATTGAACTTACATATCAATGAATTTACGTACAATGGTAAACACCCTGAACACAATATGCAAATAAAAACTCCTGCGTTACAATTTTCCCTTATATTTCCTATGACTCCAGACTTATGGAACGCCCTGTAGAGTCAAGAACAGCGTGAAAAAAAAAAAAAGACAATACTACATCCATAAGAATATTTAACTTCTCCGGAGACTTCTTGATCGGAAAAAGTAGGTTAAGATCTTTTATGAATACGCCCCTTGATAACAACAGCGAGATGCCGTGGCTGGGGTGGGTTGGCCAGCTCTTTTTAATGTATTTTTTAAAGCATTTCGCCTGTGGGATGGAGGTGAGACTATCGAAGGCCTGAATGAATGGAAGTGATGGATGGAAGGAAGGATGGACGGATGGATAATGGATGACTCGTGGTGGTAGTGGTGGTGGTGGTGATGATGATGATGATGATGATGATGATGATGATGATGATGATGATGATGATGATGATGATGACCTTTCCTTAACTCTGGTGGCGTTTTGCTTTTTTCTGTTTCTAGACCCTATCCACCTAATTACATTACACAGAGATGACGATAAGGATGACTGTGTTTAAGTATAATGCTGGTAAATAATTTGTACTGGTATTGGGGAGAAGACTGCAATGATCGTAGTGGGTGAATGAAAGATGCTGGTGGAGATTGAGTTGGTGAAGTTGTGTTGTGGTGGTGTGTTAGTGTAGGAGTAGTGAGAGGTGTGTGACAGATTGGTATTTGTGACAGAAGATGTACAGGTAGTGATAAGTACCACCATTATCACCATCATCATCATCATGGTGGTGGTGGTGGTGGTGGTGGTGGTGAAAGCAGCAGTGGTAGTGGTAAGAGTCGAGTGGTGATGGTGGAGGTGTCTGTGGAGAGAATATCATTGGAAGCGTAAATGAACAGGTGGTGGTAGTGACGACGGCAATGTTGGTAGTAGCAGTTGTTGTGGTGACAGCAGTGGTGGTAATAGTAATGGTGGCAGGGATGAGACTGTTGGTGGCAGTGAAAATGAACTGGTGGAGGTAGTGATGGCAATGTTGGTGGTGTTGGTAATGGTGAGTGCAGCGGCGTTGGTAGTGGTGGTGAATGTAGTGGTGGTGTGTGCAGTGGAGTAGGTAGTGGTGGTGAGAGTAGTGGTGTTGGTAGTGGTGGCAGTGCTAGTGGTGTCGGTGTTATGGAGTGTTACCGTTATGAC
The DNA here is from genome assembly GCF_032717465.1 of Coenobita brevimanus. Lineage (NCBI taxonomy): Eukaryota > Metazoa > Arthropoda > Malacostraca > Decapoda > Coenobitidae > Coenobita > Coenobita brevimanus. The sequence goes on from NC_137021.1 coordinate 3,632,979, forward strand.
AGCCGTAGCAGTTGCACCCAACGGTAATGGTAACGCCCACCTCACACTAGATCCTCACCAGCGCCAAATAGAAAAGAAAAAAAAAAAAAACACATCTCGTCCCAGCAACAGTATATTGGCCTTAAAAAAAACTAATCCCGGTCACAGTACAACGTTATAGGAAAAAAAAAAAAAAAAAAAAAAAAAAATTGACTGCTGTATATGTTGTAAAAAAAAAAAATACCGGTACCATCACAGTAACTGGCCAGCATATTAAAAAAAAAAAAAAAAATCAGCGACCACATATTTACGGGAGGAGGGAAAACATACCATCACAATGATAGTATATAGTCGCGGAAAAACATATCAGTGGCAACATATCCTCAAAAATAACAATATATATCCCTGTGACGGTGTATTGCTAGGTGGAAAAAAAAAATCCAGTGAGGGTATATCACTAGGTGAAAAAATATCCAAATCAGTATATCATTCCTGGGCCTGAATGGGAAGAAATACGAGGGAATTTTTACAACTGCAGCCAATATCGCCACAAGCCCGTGTGTGAAAAGAGCCCCAGTAGTGAGAAGATATTGAGAGGCATTGAGAGCGCACGAGATTGGCGCTAAAGGGTTTCCAGAAAGGCTATGATCTCCTTCCACTCGATGTCCCTTTACTACTCTCCTCTTACCAAGGCCAGACGATAATATTCACCTTCTTTTAGTTTAATATTCCGGCGTATGGTTCTTTCGTCTTTGCAAAATCTAAAATAAAAACAGGATGAGACATTACAAACTGGAGGGGTTACACACAGCCTCCGTTAATCCCTCCACACGCGTCCTAGGTTGAACAAAATCGTCTGGTGGTAGCTAGGAAAAAAAAAACTACTACTGTCCTTAGGCAGTTAATTACTCAGGAGTACATACTTCACACCCAGAGGGTTACTTTTATCCCCTTCTTGCTGCTGTCAGACGATTTTATTAAGCTTTCAAGACAGTCCAAGTTATGTCTCCCCTAACTAAAAAAAAAAAAAAAGTCTGAATGCAGCATAAACAAACTTAAGGAAGACGTAATCGTACTGAAGGAGTTAGAGGGGTTTTTAAATTTTTTGGGGTGATCTCTCCTTATGGCCACTTAATCCTTTCATGGTGGGGACAACTCTAGTATTCAAATTCGGGTTGACGCCACACGATTTTATTCAGCTGAGAGTGTGTCATGGGGTCCTTAATGCTCGTGCTGTCACCAATCCCTCTCTCACGTACAGATCTTTTCTCCTATTCCATTCACCTGTTCTGTTCTCCAATTCTATTCTATTCTGCTCTATCCTATTCTATTCTCCTATTCTATTCATCCATTCTTCTCTCCTAGTTTGTTCTCCTATTTTACTCACTTATTCTATTCTATTCTGTTCTCCTATTCCGTTCTCTTGTTCTGTTCACCTATTCTCTTCTATTCTATTCACCCATTCTACTCTCCTATTGTTCTCCTATTCTACACTCCTATTTTACTCACCTATTCTACTCTCCTACTCTATTCACCTATTCTACTCTCCTATTCTCCTTTTGCATTCACCTCTTCTGTTCTCTTATTCTACACTATTCTATTCCCCTATTCTATTCCAAGTGACCCCAGACGATTTCATTCACCTGGGAGTGGGTTATAGGAGCCTGAGAGTTAAAAAAGACTTAAATTTATTGAGGCGTTACTCTTTATGGCCACCTGGGTCTCAGTTGGCTTTTATATGTCTATCACGATCGGGAGAGTTATTGTGGTATGCCGTGATGGGGGGATGAATGTGTGTGTGTGTGTGTGTGTGTGTGTGTGTGTGTGTGTATATATATATATATATATATATATATATATATATATATATATATATAGTGCATGTGGCACACGTTACCATCGACCCCTTTCCATAACACGTGCTGCTGAGTGTGATGCTCTTTTGTTATTGAAGAGGGAACGGAGGGGAGTGAGAGGCAAAACTGAGAGGTGAAATGTGACAATCAAAGATTAAATGAGCGGGAATGCCAGGATGCAAAAATGAGAGAGAAGTTAAAAGTGGAAGAGGGAGGGGATGATGGAGAGACGTGAGAGGGGAAGTGGCGGAAGTGATGAGTGCAATGACAAAGGCAGGAAGGAAGGGAGAGAGAAGTGCAAGAGAGGGAGAAAAGGAAGGAAGGTCGATAATTGGATGAAAGGAAGCGGGAATAATAAAGAAAAACGAGAGACGGATGCAAACAGAATGATGAGAGTGTGTGTGTGTGTGTGTGTGTGTGTGTGTGTGTGTGTGTGTGTGTGTGTGTGTGTGTGTGTGTGTGTGTGTGTGTGTGTGTGTGTGTGCGTGAGAGAGAGAGAGAGAGAGAGAGAGAGAGAGAGAGAGAGAGAGAGAGAGATAAAGGTGCAATAAAAACACAGGAATAACAGAAGAGGGGAGAGAATACCTGCAATTTAAAGATAGGGGAGGTGTTGATTGGATGAGACGAGCATATGAAAGGAAGAAGCGATAAGGAAAAAGAGTAAATGATGGACAGAGCAAGAGAGGAAAGGAAGGGAAAAAAAAAAGTGGGGGGGGACTGATAAAAGATTAGGGGGAAGGTTTATTGAGTTATCCCTGGCTTTGAAGGCGCAAGAAGAGGGGTCTTTAATTCTTCCTTCCACCACATGATCTTTATTCAGCTTAAGAAAGACCCATTATACCGAGCAAAGTTTCCCATTTTATTTAACTATATATATCTATATATATATATATATATATATATATATATATCCAAGCTGGTGATGTCGTTTTCATGCAATTTTCTGACTTTTTCTTATAAATTTGGGAAGACTTATAGAGACCTAGGCATTGGCTACTTATAGCATCTGAAGTTTTTTTTTTCTTACTCTTTACGTATTGTACGATTACAATATATATAAACTAAGAGAGACCTTGCCCCGTATTCTCGTACGGAAACTCCCGGTCATGAATACGGAAACTCCCTAACACTTTTTCCTTTGTGATTTATTTTGCATGTTACGCCTTACTGTCCTCCTGTATTACACAAATCCTTCTAATATCGCCATACTCTGCGTTGATAACATGCAAAAGGATAAGAACCAGCCATATCCAAAAATAAATCGCTAAAGAAGTGGTGCTTGGGGACCTCCTTAAGCGACGAGAATACGGGCCCAGACTTCAGTAACCCCTTCGCTACCAGGGGACTCTCGAAGCTAAATAAAATCGTCTGGTAGTAGTAAGAGTAAGATTTTAAAAAGCGCTATTGAAGTCAGGGAATTATGGTTAGAAGCAGCATTTTTATTTTTTTTTTCCGATATTATTATTATTATTATTATTATTATTACTATTATTTGCTACGAAGAGACCCCTCGAACAAAGAGAACGAAGAAAAGCATAACATGAGCTCTCCAGCTTCTTTTCCTCCCCTTATCATCATCCACCTCTCAACTTCTCTTTTACTAGTTCTCTCTCTTTTCCTTTCTTCTTCAGCATCTGTCTCTCTTACCACTCACCTTTACACTCTTTCCTTGTTTCCTTTCTCTGATGTCTCCAAAATCTATCTTCCCTTTCCCTTCTTACCATCTCTCCATCTTTTTCTCCTTTTCATCTCCTCACTCTCTCTCTCTCTCCCTACTTTTTCTGTCCCGCTTTCCTAAGCTCCTCTTCTCTCCTCTCACCTCTCCATCTTGTCACACCCCGTTCCCTCTCTCATCCCTTCGCTACAATTCTCCATCTAATGTTTCCATATTTCCTCCCTTTCCACTTCTCTCCGCTCATCTCTCCACTATCCCTTTCTCCCTTTTCCCCTTCCTCATTCACCAATCCACCTCCACAATTACCCCTCATTTCCTTTCTTGCCAACTATCTCCTCTCACCTTCTGCTTCCTCTTTTCCTCCCCTTTCCCTTCTCGCCTCCTTCTCCTCACCCTCTTCCTCTCCACTTAACACGTCGTTAATCCTCGCCTTATTCTTTACCTCCATTAATTCATAAAATCTACATCAAATTAATTAAGCAGGGTCGGAGGAAGGGGCTGGGGTGAACGCTGCAGCTTAGATATGCAAGAGGGGAACTTAGGGGTCTTACAGGGGTCTCAGATTATGCAAGAGGGGACTTACTGTAGGGGTCTTACAGGGGTCTCAGATTATGCAAGAGGGGACTTAGGGGTCTTACAGGGGTATTGCATTATGCAAGAGGAGACTTAGAGGTTTAAAGGGGTATCAGATTAAGCAAGAGAGGACATGGGGGTCTTACAGGGGTCCAAGATTATGCATGAGGGGACTTAGGGGTCTTAGATAGTGCAAGGGGGGATTTAGGGGTCTTAGATAGTGCAATGAGGGACTTAGGGGTCTTAGATAGTGCAAGAGGGGACTCAGGGGTCTTAGATGGTTCTTAGATTAGGCAAGAAGGGACTTAGGTGTCTTACAAGGATCTTTCATTATGCAAGAGGGGGAGTGATGAGTCTTAAATTATGCAAGAATGAGACTGAGATAGAAACGTAAAGGAGACTGGATAACGAGACTGGAGATGTACCGTACTGTACACAGAAATGCCAATGCTCCCATTTCAATAGGTAAGTCCCTCCAAATGACAGTGTAACCTTTCTGATGTCGATTATTCGCCCCACTGACCTTCCTGTGAGTGAAGGAACAAAAGTGAACCATATGAGAATCAACTGGTCCCTGTCTCGGGCTGGGATCGAACTCACATCTTCCGGAACAGCAGACCACACTGCCCCCACGACGGACGCAGGTGAGGGCAGGTAGGAAAAGCGGGTTCTTAAGTATTTTCGTACCCGGCGGATCACAACACCTCGATAAGACGCCAATTTTTTCCTTCCCTAAAATTTCACTTCATTAACAAAATCTACATGTGAAGTAGGGTAGTTTGGGAGGACAAGGGCTGGAAGAGGAGAGTGCAGACTATGTACGAGTGACGCGTGGTGGCGGAGGAAAAGGGCTGGAGGTGGCGAAAGAAAGGGCTAGACTTGGAGGAAAGGACTGGACTTGGAGGAAAGGACTGGAGGTGGAGAAAAGGGCTGATGGTCGTGGAGGAAAAAGGCTGGAGATGGAGAGAGTAAGTTATGTAGGAGGGATAATGGTGGCGGAAGAAAGGGAAATTTCTGTTTAAAGGAGAGGGTTTCTAATTCCTTCACTTAAACTGGGGGAAAAAAAAGCCTAGAGTCAGCCAGAGTATAACAATGAAATCTCTTTAACTGAACCAGTTTAACCATATCATTACAAAACGTCCCTCCAACGCTAGTTAAAATAATCCGTAAATTGTATTAATAAGAGAAACAGGACGTTATACTGACGTGATTAAGTAATTAGGGTGGAGGTTCGGTGTAGGAGTGAAGGTGAGGGGTAGGGATGGAGGTACGAGGTAGGGATGGAGGTACGGGACAGGGATGGAGGAAGCGAGTTAGAAATGCGAAAGGGAAGCCGTGGAGGGGGAGGAGAGATATATCCGCTCTAGTGAACACGTCTCACTACCCCGGTGTTCTCTCATCCCTTATCATACCCCACACAGCCCTCGATTCCTTTAATATCCCTCAATGCCTTTAATATCCCTATCTCCGTGACTGATTCACGTCCTCCCTTATCAAAATAGAAAAGTGTATTAGTAGTAAGAATAAAATGAAAACTAGAAAGCAGCAAAGATCGAATACCTCTAAGCTAATATAATTTAAGATTTACTGTAGCAATTTCTTTTTCCTCCCAGGCGAATACTTTTACGGTCTCACAGTCAATTAATTCTACGGTCTAAGTCTGCCCCGCTGCACAAACTCAAAGAAAGCATACCTCCGCCGACGCTAGTGGAGTTCATTATTTGTTCCTACATCCGGACCAGAAGCCACCTCGGAATCTAGTAAACTCTGTCCCATTTCTTATCAATAAAATCGTCAGGAGGCAGCAAGAAAAAAGGGAGACAAATACACGCTCTTCTCAATAAACCTCACTCGTTAGCCTCTCCCCCTCTCTTATCTCACGTTATCATATCCCTTATTTATTATCAGTGTTCCTCGCGGCTGAATAAAATCGTCCGGAGGTAGTGGGAATACAATGAAATAGCCCTGATAAGAGACGAGAGATAAATCCACGTCCTGTTACCTCTCTCTCTCTCTCTCTCTCTCTCTCTCCCCTTATCTCAGCCACCCTACCCCGTCTTTAATATTAGCGTTCCCCTCTCCTTCCTTCTGTCTTCATTAGAATATATCAACGCGGATGGTGTGTGAAAAGCCAGGTAAATTAGTAATACCTGTTATGTTCCGGCTTCAATCTCTCTCTCTCTCTCTCTCTCTCTCTCTCTCTCTCTTTCTCTCTCTCTCTCTCTCTCTCTCCAAAATACCTTCTAATGTGTTGCGATTTTAATTAATTATGTTTCTCTTTCTCGTAATCTTTATATCCTCCCCTAACCCCTTCTCTCTATCTGTATCTATCTATTTATCTATCTCAACTTTGTGGGGAAGGTTAGTAAATCTGTTTAACCTGATAACACCCTGATTTTACTATTAATGTTCTCTCTCTCTCTCTCTCTCTCTCTCTCTCTCTCTCTCTCTCTCTCTCTCAAATCAACATAAGCTAATACGTCTTACATAAACAGCTTCACTTTGCAAGGGTGAGAGGCAGAAACATCACATGACCCCACAGATAAAGAAGGGATACTGGAGGAGGCAAAAGTTAACTTACAATTCCAGGGCCTCTACGTCATACTTTTGGGAATGTCCGTCACTTTCCTCCCTGACGCACCTTATCAAAGAGAATCATCTATGGGCTGATAAATATACTCTACCTTCCCCCCCCCAACCTCTCTCTCTCTCTCTCTCTCTCTCTCTCCTTAGCTTAGTGTTTTTCTCCTCTATCCCAATACCTCTAAAAATAATACCCAAACATTAAGAACTTCATAAATAAATAAAAATAAATAAGGGAGAAACAAGAGCCAATAACGAGAGATCAACATGAGAAACAAAATGATAATGAAAGATGTTAAACTTAGAGATGAACCAGAAGATAAAGGAACGATGATAAACCAGGATAAACAAGGAGATAACGAAGAACGATAAGCCAGGATAAACAGGGATAAAATGACGATAAACCAAGAGATAAGCAGACAGATAAAGACGATAAACCAGAGGATAAACAGGAATATAAAATCGATAAACCAGGAGATAAACAGGAAGATAAGTAAACACCACAAACCACGATAAACAAGAAGGAAACATGATAAACCAAGCGAAAAAAAAAGGAGATAACGGAACACGATGAAGCATAAGAATCTCAATAAGATGGGATAAACGATAACAATACCAATAAAAGTAAACGATATGGGTTCGGTACGTCTCTTGATACATAATTATTAACGGCAATGTCAGTAGTTCTTGGATGTCCTCATTAGTCTGCGTGGTGGACAGATAGATAGATAACAAGATACAAAAAGTAGATACATAGATAGACAGATGGATAGACTGATAAACTGATATAGATAAATTTAGACTGCTACGTAACTGTCAGAGAGTTGGACATATTGATGGATATTGATACTGATAAATAAGACAGCAGACAGACAAAAAAGACAGGCAAAGAGATTCCCCCCGCCATATATATCTCATCTCATCAGCCGTTTGAATGTCCACTGCAGGACCGGCCAATCCCAACCGAAGAGGGGACGATACAGCCAATGTATCTTTACCAAGTGGCTTAGGCTGTCTGGTAGAGCTTGTATGTAGGGTGAGAGGTGCTTGTAAGTGTATTGTAGTGTTGGAGTGGCTTTGGATGTGTGTGTAGTCTGTGAACCAAGTGTAATCGGCCCGTGCAAGCCGACTGGGTGCAAGCATACTTTACAGTGTGCCACACTGGTTCAACCACAGCATCCCTGATGTCCCTGATGTCAGTCAATGCAGTACGTGGCAAGAAGAACGATCCCAAAGTTTATTACCCTTGCGGGGCGCGAACCCTCGTTCTTCAGTGTACGAAAACGCACACTTTACCACTGTACCACAGAGGCTCCCCCATATATATATATATATATATATATATATATATATATATATATATATATATATATAGAGAGAGAGAGAGAGAGAGAGACAGACAGACAGACAGACAGACAGAACAGACAGACAGAGAGTCATTTCACATCGACTGGGAATAGAATAGCAATAAAAAGGTTGGGATAATTAAGTCTGAGTTGCCCTCGTGTACGCCAGTGTCTAATGATTGCTGCTCTTTGGTTTAATTAAAGCTGGCTCTCTCTCTCTCTCTCTCTCTCTCTCTCTCTCTCTCTCTCTCTCTCTCTCTCTCTCTCTCTCTCTCTCCCCAACTATTATTCACTTTCACTGCCCCTTCCTCATCCAGTGTTCCCCCCATCCCTGCCCCCCCTGTGCTGTGCTGTGCTGTGCTGTGCTCTTTCTCTCTCCCTTTCCTTCTTGTCTTTCTTTTCCCTCCCCCTCTTTATTCTCTCTCCAGTCCCCCTCCCTCGCTTTATTTTCTCTCCAGTTCCCCTCCCCCTCTCCTCTCCCCTCTCCCCTTCCGACATGTTCACCTCAAAGTGCAAAATTACTTCCATTAAATTTCATGGTTTAATTCTGGAGGTGGGGAGGGGGTTGAGGGGAAGGGAAAAAGAGTGGGAGGGGAAAAGCAGGGACAGAGAATCAGGGAGAGAGAGGGAAAGAGGGAGGAGGAAAGAAAAATACATGGGATGGAGAAGACAGGAAGGAGAGAGATGGGAGAGTGGAAGCAGAAAAAGAGAGGGAGAGTGGAAGAAGAAAAACAGAGGAAGCATAAGGATAGTGGACGAAAAAGAGAGGGAGAAAGAAAGACGAAAAAGAGAGGGAGCAGGAGGGAGAAGATAAGGAGAGAGATGAAGCTAGGAGATGAAAGGGAGTCAGAGAAAGCGGAGATTGAGAGACAGCAGGGGGAACAGAAGAAAGAGGGAGGAAAAGTGAAGGAAATTAGACGGAAATGAAACAGAGTAAGAAGGCAGGAGATAATTAGACATTTAAAGGGATGGGACAGAGGGAGGAAGGGAGAAGGGTGTGTGTGTGTGTGTGTGTGTGTGTGTGTGTGTGTGTGTGTGTGTGTGTGTGTGTGTGTGTGTGTGTGTGTGTGTGTGTGTGTGTGTGTGTGTGTGTGTGTGTGTGTGTGTGTGTGTGTGTGTGTGTGTGTGTATATTCCCCTCCCTCAGTTCCCCTCTTCCTAGTTCCCTCCACCAAGTTCGATAATTCGCTCCTAAACTATATGAAGACGACCATATGGATGGAAAAATAAATAAGTACTGGTAAATAATAAAAACAATCATATACAAAATTACACACATACATATATAAAGACGTCATTGTAGTGAAAGGTGTTAATTCTCTCTCTCTCTCTCTCTCTCTCTCTCTCTCTCCACATACTCTTGTCCTCTTTATTGTATTTTCTCATTTTCTTTATTGAAAAAAACTAATACCCTCACGCGGATAATCTGGCAATCGTTGGACAGCCCGTCAGCGCTTCACTCTCTCAATTAATCTCTCTCTCTCTCTCTCTCTCTCTCTCTCTCTCTCTCTCTCAGGGTATCTGTACTATGGCATATTCTAAAAAGGAGGATGGTGATAAGGAGACGATGGCTGATAAGAGACTGATAAGGGTGATATTCAGATAGGAAATAGGAATATATATTTCTCAGAAGTCCTCCATCTTGTATCTCTCTTCCTTCAGCCGGAACTTCACTGGATCACGGGGGCAACAACAACAACTCCACATAAGCCTTCCTCTTGCAATGGTAGCAGCAGCAGCAGTAGTAGTAGTAGTAGTAGTAGTAGCAGTAGTAATAGTAATAGCAGTAGCAGTAGTAGTAGTAGTAGTAGTAGTAGTAGTAGAAGTACCGTAGTTGATGTTGTTGTTGCTGTTGTAACCCCAGGCTCATTTGAATGTGAACCCAGTAGACTGCAGGCTGAAGCTATCCCCCCTCCCTCCTGCAGTCCACCATCCCCCTTTCAGTGGATAGGGAGGGAGAAGACGAGCGAGAACGCGTCCTCTCCAACACCTATCTTGAAGTAATAATAAGGCGAAACACATCCTTGTTCTTCACACTCTAATTCTTCCCCTCTCCTTCCCTCCATTTATTCTCTCTCCTTCTCTCCACCTTTCCCTCCTCCCTTTTCATCCACTTGCTTCGCCTTTGTTCTCTCCCTTCCTACCCTACCCCCCCCCTCTCTCTCTCGCCTCCCCTAACTCTTAAAATGGAAAAATTAGACCTATAATTATGGTGTCGTAACTGTCTCACTCCCCTACACTAGGTCACAGGGAGGGAAAGGAGAGGAAGGGGGAGAGGGAGGAAAACGGAAGGGGAGGGGCAGGTGTGAGGGAGAGGAAGGAAAATAGAAGAGGAGGAGGGGGACAAGAAGGAGAATGTGGAAAGGAAGAGAGGTGGAAGGAAGAAGGGAAGAGGTTGTGGGAGAAAGGCAAGGAAAGGGAGAGGGTGAGAGAGAGGTGATGAAAAAGGAAAAGTAAAGGCGAAGGGAAAAGACAGAGGACTGGGGAAGGAAAGTGATGCAGTAAGAGGGGAGAAGGTGGGGGGGAGAACTGAGAAACGTAGGGGAAGGGGGAAAGGGAATGCATAGGGGAAAGAGGGAGAGAGAGGGAGAGTGATGCAAAGTGGAAATGAGAAAGAAATGGTGAGGGAAAAATGAAGGGAAATGGGATGGGGAGGGAAGGGGAGGGGAAGGCAAGGGGAGAGAGGGAATAAGAGAGGGACGGAGGAAAGGGAAGGAAAAAATGAGAGAAGGGGAGATGAAGGAGGAGGGTAGGAGGAAGGGGAGGGAAAATTTTAAAGGAGATAGGGAAGGGAGGAGGGGAACATGAGAGAGAGAGAGAGAGAGAGAGAGAGAGAGAGAGAGAGAGAGAGAGAGAGGAAGCAGAATATAATAAAACAGCGACCAGCAAAAATGAAAAATAAAACGGGGTAATGTCGCTCAGAATATATGAGAAATTTTTGTAGCCGAAAAGGGAGGGAAACGGTGGAGGGAGAGGAAAGGAGAGGAGAGAGACAGGGAGGGGGAAGGGAAGCGGAGAGAAGAGGGAAGGAGAGAGGAAGCGAGAGGGAGAGGAGTGGGATGTAAACAGAGAAAAGAGGATGAAGTAAATTATAGAGAATGCTGAAGGAAGAAAGGTAATAAAGAAGAGAAAAAGAAAGTCAAGAAAAAAGAAAGAAAATGGAGAATGAAGAGGAGAAAGAAAGGGTGTCAAAAAGAATGACGAAAACTGAGGAAGAAAGAAGACACAAAAGAAGGAAGGAGAGATGACGAAGAATAAAGATGACAGAGGAAAAGAATAAAGTAAGGAAAAATGAAGGAGAATATGAGGACGGTAAAAAGAAATAAAAGAAAGAGTGAAGGAACGCGTGAAGGGTAACGGAAGGAAGGGGTGAACGAGCTGAATAAGAATGAGGGGGAAGGAGGAGGAGGAACAGGAGGAGGAACAGGAGGAGGAGGAGGAGGAAAAAAGAAGAAAAAACAGATGAAGCAGGTGTCTGATAAAGGAGATAATAAACTAGGAAGGAAAGAAACACTGATAAAAAAGCAGAGATAATTGAGGAGGAAGAGGAAGAGTGAAGACTGATAAAGGTGACAGAGAAGGACGAGAAAGACAGGCGGCTGATAAAGAGGAGATACCACAGAAAACGAAGGAAGAAGGAAAAGACTGATAAAGAAGAGACAACAGAGGAAGAGGTGGAGAGACGAAACTGATGCAGCAAGATGATATAGGATTTTTTTTTTTCATTATTTCCAGGCCCACCAATACATGTGAAGAAACACAGCTCAGGATAAGATGTCTCCTTGGCGGTTTACTATTACCAGAAATCGCTCTGATCGAATTAGTATCCTATTGGAGGGCAGACCGTTGCTCTAACAACTTAACCAACCCTCCCTTAATCGCCCCAGTCAGTAGGTCCCTGCATTATGATGGACACATACTGTACTATACATACTCAGTTTCCTCACTTCTTTCGTCAAAATACCGGTACTTTTCAATTTGGTGACATTCCTTCGTTTTTTCACCAATTCG
>NC_137021.1:3647500-3660000 GCF_032717465.1 Coenobita brevimanus
CTCCCAGTTTCTCAAATCCCCCTCTTCCCTCTTCTACCATCCTCTCCTCTGGTTCTTCCCTGCCCACTCACCTCTCCTCCTCTTTTCCCTCTCCTCTCCTCCTCCCTCTTCCTTCTCCACTTCCTCCTTCCCTCCCCCTGTCTATGTTGGATAAAAAGAAGGGTTGATGGCCAGTGATAATATTTTTTTTTTCTAGATCTAATCCTCGTTAAAGTTTATTTCCCCCTTTCCCCCTATTTTTTCTTAACAACTCCAACCCCTTGTTATCTCTTTTTATTTACATCTCTAACCACCCTCCATTTTTTGTCCTGCTCTCTCCTCCTGTATTCTCTCCTCCTCCCTTTCTTTCTAATAAAGTTTATTCTTCAGGGGCTTTCCTCCCCTCTCCCTCTCTCTCTCTCTCTCTCTCTCTCTCTCTCTCTCTCTCCGAACATCCTCCCCACTTCTTGCTCAATAATCACTCCCGTTTCTCTACCCTGTACCACTCTCCCCCTTCACCTCCCTCTCCAGCATTAGTCCCTTTCCCCCTCCACATTCGTCCATCTATCTATCCCCCAGTCCCTATCCCTTCAGTCACCCCTCTATGCCCCTCCCTCTAACATCACATCCCCCTTTCCCTCCCAGTATCATCCAACCCTCCCCCAGCATCCTTCACATCCCACCATCTTTCCCTGCAGCCCCTTTAACATCACCCCTCCTATCCTAGCTTCCCCAGCACCTCCATCCCTCCCTCCCTCTCTCTTTTCCTACAGGTCTCTTTCTTCCCTCTCTCTCCCTACATCCTCATTCTCCTACAACACCACCCCCTCCACCCCTCCTTCCCTCCAACACCACCCCTCTTCTCTCCTTCCCTCCTCTACTCCAGCATCCCCCTTCTCCTCTTCTTCCTCCCAACATTACTCCTTTTTTCTCCTCCCTCCTCTCCCCAAGTATTATTCTCCTCCCTTTCACCCTCTTCAGAAGTATTCTCCGTCTCCTCTTCTCCCTTCCAACATCATCCCTCTACCCTCCCTCCCCCTCTCTCCCAGCATCGCCCTCCTCCTCTCCCTCTTCCCTCTCCAACCCCCTCTCTCCCCATCCCCCCACCCTGAGCCTTGGAGCAGTGCAGGGAGCGTGGAGGTAATGAGGTCAAGTTATTATTTTGATATATTGGCTTAAACTTCCCCTCACCTCGCTAATATCACACTCATTTCCCAGGCGGCCACAACCTCATCTAACTTTATTTTTCTTTCTATTTTTACTTGCTATAATGTGAGACTTTTCCCTTAAAAATGAGGGGAAATGAACGTATCGGTCGTTTCCTTTACCACTCTCTAATTTTCCTTTTTCCACAGCCTCATCCAGATTTTCCTTTTTAATTTTTTCTTCCATTTTTACCTGCTATCATGTGAGATTTTATGTGTCATTTTTGAAAGCTTAAGAATTGGGGGAAATGAATGTACGTGTCACTTCCCTTACCCCTCTAATGTTTTCCATTTTCCTGTATCCCGGCCACTCCAACCCCTTAACCGCGGGTGTCATTTAAATCTCAAGGCGACATGGCCACACTTAGATGCTTTGTCTACCCACAGACGATTATATTCAGTTGACGAAACCCCTATGCCCTCTGGATTTTTTTTTTAAAGTGAGAAATAAGGTAACGGTGATGATGATGATGATGATGATGATGATGATGATGATGATGATGATGATGATGAGGAGGAGGAGGAGGAGGAGGAGGAGGAGAACAGAATTAGAATGAGGATGAGAAGGATGAATATGAATATGGTGATGATGATAATGATGATGATGATGATGATGATGATGATGATGATGACGATGACGCTAACGACGACGACGCAAAAACTCCAGGTGCAGCAAAAACAAGTACATGGAGGGACATACTACCACCAGCATCCACCACATCTGCCTCGCGTTGCAAACCCCACACTCAGGGCAAAGGCTACGCAAATCGAGAGATCAACACACTACCACCGAACCATCAGGATGCATGAAATAACTAAATAGGGAAATTGGAAGCAAGCAGCTTAATAAAGAAGTTAAATAGTGAGATAAATAATTTCGTGACGATACGCAGAATTACTAAGGGAGACCACATACATACATACTGTACATAAACATACATACATACATAAACATACATACACATATAAATACTGTACATACATGTACTGTACATACATACATACACAGAGGCGACAAGGAGGAGGAAGGTATGGGAAGAATTAAAACTATAAGATACACACACACACACACACACACAAAGGAAGCGAGATGTGTGTGTGTGTGTGTGTGTGTGTGTGTGTGTGTGTGTGTGTGTGAGAGAGAGAGAGAGAGAGAGAGAGAGAGAGAGAGAGAGAGAGTTGAAGGCTGGTAATACAGGGAGTGTAATAAGTTGGCGTGAGAGATTCTTGTTCATTACGGAGGTGCCCCAGTGCTGGCAGGCGGAGGGAGAGGAGAGGAGAGGAAAAGAAAAAGGCAGGCAGGGAGAGGGGAAGGGGATGAGAAGGGGGAAAGGGAGGAGAGGGAGGAAGGGGGAGGGAGGGAGGGAGGGAGAGAAGGAAGGACGGAAGGGAGGGAGGGGGAGACGGAAGGACGGAAGGGAGGGAAGAAGAGAGAGGGAAAAGGGAAGGAGAGGAAGAGGGGAAGGGAAGGAGTGGGAGGAAGGGGGGGAGAGAAGGAGGGAAACAGAGAAGGGAAGACGACGAGGAAAGAGGGAAAAGAATGAGAAAGAGAAGGGAAGGGGAACTGGAAGAAGGGAAGGGGAACTGGGAGAGAGGACATGGAACAAGGTAGAAAGGGAAGAGAGGAGAAAACAGGGAGAAGGGAGGAGATGGAGGACATGAAAGGAAAGGGAAAAAGAGAAAAGAGGGAGGTGAGAGGGGGGGAAAGAGGAGGAAAGAGACGCTGGAAGGAAGAGAGAAAGAGGAGGAGGAAAGAGGTGAAGATGGTGAAAAGGAAATAAAGAGGATGGAGCGAGGGAACGAAGGAAGTACGAAAAGAAAAGAAAGGAAAATGAGAATGATGGGAAGGAAAATGAAAAGATGGTGAGAGTGAGAAAGGACATAGTGAGAAAGCGAAAGGGAAATGAAAAGAGAAGAAGGAAGGGAAGAGGCAGAGGCAATGAGCTAAAGAAAGGGAGAAGAAAGGGAAACAGGAGGCAGGGAGGGGAAGAAGGGGCAGGACAGTATGAGAGAAGAAGGGGAAGAAAAGATGGAGAAGAAAGGAAGAGGAGGAGAGGTACGAGAATTGAGGAAGAGTGACAAAGAGTAAAGGGGAATAGAAAAGAAGTGGGCGAAAAAAAAAATGCAGACTAAGATGAAAGGGGAAAAATGGGAAAATACAATGAAGGAAAGAAAGAAGTAGAGAGATGAGGCAATAGAGGAAGCTAGGGAAAAACAGGAAGGAAGAGAAGATAGAGGCTGCAGAGAAGAATATGCAGGAGAGGACGAATGGAAAGAAGGGAAGGAGAAGAAAGAAAAAGGGGGTAGGAAAGAAGGAAGGGATGGAGAGAAACTAAAGGAAAAAGGGAAAGAGATGAAAGGAAGGAAGAGAAACTGAAGAAAGTGGGAAAAGTGGAAGGGAAGAAAAAAAAACAGGGAAAGAAGAGAGATTGTAAGTAACAAACTGAGGGAAAAAGGGTGAAAAGATGAATGAAGGAGAGGAAGGAAGGAAAGGAGGGAAACTAAGGAAGGAAGGAGAAAAACTATGGAAGGAAGGGAAAGAGAAAAACGGAAGGGAAGGAGAAAAACGGAAGGGAAGAAGGGAAAGAGAAGAAGGAAAACAGGGGGAAAAGATGAAGGGAAGGAGGGGAAGGAAGGGAAGAGATAAACAGGAAGGGAGTCAGTGAGATAGGAAAGTCTGCCGAGGTGAAAATTTTCAAGTAAACAGGCAATATAAGTACGAAGGAGAAAGAAAATATTATCTCCTTAATGCCTTTAAGTGTGTATTCTCGTCGGTTAATGAAGCTCCCTAACACCTTTCCCTAAGCGATTTATTTTCATTATTGCACCTTAATGGAAGGATAAGGGAGAAATGAAGTAATTGGTGGAGGAAGTGAGGAATACGAAGAAGGAAAATGAGAGAAGATGTGTGTGAAGCGAAGATGGAGAGAATCGAGAAGGAAATCGGAGAGGAAATTATAAAAAAAGAGAGAGAGAGAGAGAGAGAGAGAGAGAGAGAGAGAGAGAGAGAGTTGGGGGTACGAAACAATGAAGCAGAGTGGAGAAAATTTGAACGGAGAGAAAGGGAGAGAAAGTGTTAAGTATGACGAGAGGAGGAGGAGGAGGAGGAGGAGGAGGAGGAGGAGGAGAGAGAGAGAGAGAGAGAGAGAGAGAGAGAGAGAGAGAGAGAGAGAGAGATAAAAGAAGGAAATGACCGAACTTTGGACACGAACAAGCGAGCTGAAAGATAATGAAAAATGACGACAGGTGTTGGAAAGAGGGAGTGAGGGATGACGAGTGAACTGAGATAGAGTTAGGATGATAAGGGATGAAAGATAAAGTTTGGAGAATGAGAGAGAGTTAAAGAAAGAGACAAAAGTTTAAAGGAGAAGATTACAGACATAAAAGATGAAAAATACAATAGAGATGATACTGAGAGTGAAAGAGAAGGGGGAAGAAGGAAGGAAGGGAGAAACAGGCACGAAGGAAAATGTGATTAAAAATGGATGAATGGAGGAAGGAAGGAAGGAAGACTGGAAGGAAAGAAGAAGGTAAGAGAAACACGGTACAAAGGAAAGAAGAAAAAATATAGAGGATGGAGGGAAGGAATGAAGGCAGGAAAACGGAAGAAATTAGCAAGAATGGAAGAACAGGTGAGCAAGAAGGAAGAAATGATGGAAAGAAAGAAAAAGAGAATAAGGAAGGGCGCAAGGAAGAAAGAAAAGAAAGAAAAAAGGGAGAAAGGGAATAAGGAAGGGCGCAAGGAAGGAAGAAAGAAAAAAGGGAAAAAAGAGAATAAGGAAGGAAAAAAGAAAGAAATATGAAAGGCAAGAAGTAAGGCAGAAATTGTAAAGGGAGCACAGAGGCAGCGATGCGGATAGGTCAGAGGGAAGGAAAATAAAAAGCCAGGGAGAGAGAGTTCCTTTTCTTTTCTCCCTCTCTCTAACTTCCCAACCCACTTTCTTTTTTCTCTCTCTTTTTCAGTCCTTCCTAATTATCTCTCTCTCTTTTTTTTTTTCACTATTTTGTTCTCGGCTTCTCTCTCTCCAGTAATTTTTATCCTCCCCGCTCTCTAGTTCTTTTTACCATTCTCTCTCTCTCTCTCTCTCTCCCCCCCCCCATCCTTTTCTTTTTGGCTTGTCTAACTTTCCAGCCCACTCGTTATCTGGTCCATCCTCATCACCCCCCCCCTCTCTCTCTCTCTCTCTCTATTTTTCGTGTGTGTGTGTGTGTGTGTGTGTGTGTGTGTGTGTGTGTGTGTGTGTGTGTGTGTGTGTGTGTGTGTGTGTGTGTGTGTGTGTGTGTGTGTGTGTGTAGTACTATTCAAATCTCTATTTTCTTCCTATTCTCCTCTCTCTCTCTCTCTCTATCTATCTATCTATCTCAAATTCTCCACCTCCCCTGTTCCATTTTACTTTCAGATTTGTTTACCCACGAACTCCACCTCTCTCTCTTTTTGGTCTCTAACTTTCTGACTCTCTCTCTCTCTCTCTCTCTCTCTCTCTCTCTCTCGTCTAAACTCGTCCACCTTCACCCTTTTCATTTTAGTCACTGGCTTCTGGGACCCAGTCTATTCAGTCCTTCCAAACTGTCCTTCTTTTCCCTATTCTTCCCCCTACACACTCTCTCTCTCTCTCTCTCTCTCTCTCTGTTCCCTCTTCCTCCTCTTCCTTTTATTTCCCTTTTTTCTCCATAAATCGTCCCCTCCCCTTTCTACCCTTCCCACTGCTGTTCTTTCCCCTTGTGGCAATTTGCGAGTAATCTGGTAAGCAATTTTGTTATTTAGTTTGTAATAAGTTTGTAACATTAATAAATTTCAGTACAGGATGTTAGTTTGGTGAAGGAGGAAGGGAGGGAGGGAGCGAAGGAAGAAAGGAAAGAAGGAAGGAGGGAGGAGAAATTCTGTTGGTAAAAAAAAGACATATAGCTATAAAGATAACGAGAAATATAGAAATGCAAAAAGAGAAAAGAGGAAAAAGAGAGGAAACGAAGAAAAAGAAAGAGGAGAAAAACAGGGGAAAAGAGGGGAAAAAAACGGGGTCTGCAGTTAACGTTACCACGTACCACTCATTACTACCGTCACTACAATCCTCATTACCCATCACCACCATCTCAATGCACATACCACCACACCACAGTATTACAGCTCCACAGTGACGCCACAACACCACACCGCAGCACATACACAGAGGCAAATCGCAAATGGACCATACTACACCACCAACACCACACACTACATCAGCACAACACCACACCACCACCACCACACATAAAACCCCAACCACACACCACACCATACCACACCACCACACATAAAACCACGACCACACACCACACCACACCAATGCCACACATAAAACCACGATCACACACCACACCACACCACACCAATACCACACCACCACACATAAAACCACGACCACACACCACACCACCAGAGCCCCTTACAGGATGCAGGACCAGTGTGGGTTGTAAGGCCAGAAGGAGCGCATAAGGACTTGGCTGGAGACGCGACAAGCAATGAATACACATGGCCACTCTCTCTCTCTCTCTCTCTCTCTCTCACACACACACACACACACACACACACACACACACACACACATCTATCCTTGTTCTCCCTTCTTGCTGTGTTTGTGCAAATTTTCTAAGTCTCTCTCTCTCTCTCTCTCTCTAATTACAGCACCAGTAACGCCCCCTTTAATTATCTCTCGTTCTCCCTCTAATTAAGCACTAACAATCCCTCTACTTACAACCAGCGCCAGTCCTGCATATTACCACTCAGACTCCTACGACCGTATCTCATCTGAACAAAACCGTCTGGGGCTGGCTGGAAGGGAGAGTACTGGTTCTGGAAGGGTTATTATCACTACTATCAATCCACTCTTTACCCTCTCACGGTCGGGACAACTCATGTTTTTTTTTTTTTTATTCCTGCTGACGCCAGACGATTTTATTCAGCGAAGAGGGAGCCACACGAACCGTCTTAGAAAAATGAGGCTCCCAAGTTTCACCCCCTCTTGGGTACGAAGAAATAAAATATCACTAGAGTTACCCCTACAATGAGAGTGTTAATTACCACCACCACTCTCAATAATCATCCATAGCACTCCCTGTAATCACCACTACCATCCTCTGTAATCCCCCTACCACTCCCTGTAATCCTGAGAGGCCCCCTTTGTAATCCCCCTACCCTCCTCAGTCCTTGCAGGCTATGGGGGTCTAAATCCCCTGAGATGGGAGAGAGATTGCCCACGTGTTCCCTGCGTGTCGTAAAGAAAGGGAGAATGGGTCACGAGCGAGCCACTTGATATCCACCTTTACGTCCTACCCCTACACAATACACAATACACACACACACACACACACACACACACACACAATTTTCGTCTCGTATGTGCTTTCTAATTTTGTCTCTTTGTTAACATTTATCCGATTTATTTTTACTTTGTGTGTGTGTGTGTGTGTGTGTGTGTGTGTGTGTGTGTGTGTGTGTGTGTGTGTGTGTGTGTGTGTGTGTGTGTGTGTGTGTGTGTGTGTGTGTGTGTGTGTGTGTGTGTGTGTGTGTGTGTGTGTTTCCAATTGACCTTATCCCGTCACCTCACTTCCCTCCCCGTGTTCTCTCCTTCCTACTGCCATTACCATCCCTCTGTATTACCCTTTGTATCAGTTCGTTAAAACGCACACACACACACAGACACACACACACACACACACACACACACACACACACACACACACACATGCTTTCTCTCTTTCCCAACTCACCCCCTCAGACTTATCACCTTTCATAACATCTCTCTCTCTCTCTCTCTCTCTCTCTGATGTTCACCTATTACCTATCACACCTCTCACTCTCCCAGAGCGAAGAAGAAAGGATAAGGAGAATGGTACGTAAACTGGATGAAGTCAACTCGGAAGGAAGGAAGGGAGAGAGGAAGGAAGGAAAGAAGGATCGAAAGGAAGGAGGGAAGGAACAATAAAGGAAACGAAAAACAGGGAAGGAAGAGAGGGAAGAAGGAAAGAAATCAAGAAAAGGAAGGAAAAGAATGAATGAAGGAATGAAGGAAAGAAGAAATATTATGCAAAGAAGGAAGGAACATAACTCGAAGGACGGCAGAAGAAGACTAAAAATACCACAACAGGAAATTATACAAGCAAAGAAATAAGAGTTGCCATTTCCAAGCTAAAACAAAGGCAGGGCAAAAATAATAGCGACGAAGGAAACAAAAGAAAACAATTAATAACGAAGATGGCGAGGAAAGGCGAGGAAGATGGCGAGGGTGAGGGGAGGAAGAGAAGAGGAAGAGGGGATAGGGAAGAGGAGAAGGAGAAGGGGAGAGAAAAAGAGGAGGAAGGGATAGGAAATAGGAGACGAAGGGGATAGGAATGAAGGAAGAGAAAGTAGAAAAGGGGATGAAAGAATATGAAGTGAAGAGGAGAGGAGAGGAGAGTTGGAGAGAGACGGGAGAGGAGAGGAGAGTTGGAGAGAGACGGGAGAGGAGATGACATGAGAAGAGGGTGAATTAAGGAAAGGAAGGGAGAAGAGGAGAGCAGACGAGAGGAGAGGAGAGTTGGAGAGAGACGGGAGAGGAGATGACATGAGAAGAGGGTGAATTAAGGAAAGGAAGGGAGAAGAGGAGAGCAGACGAGAGGAGAGGAGAGGAGAGGAGAGTTGGAGAGAGACGGGAGAGGAGATGACATGAGAAGAGGGTGGATTAAGGAGAGGAAGGGAGAAGAGACCAGACGAGAGGAAAAGAAAGAATTAGGAGGGAAAGAGGGAAAACGCAATCCCAGGAAAGAAAGGAGAGGGGGGATAATGACGGACGAAGGAAAGAGAGAAGAAAGAGGGAGAGCGAGAAAAGAGTAAAGTGAGAGCGAGGGCGAGAGGAAAAGAAAGTGTAATGCAGGGTAAGAGCACTGAGGTGTGAAGGGGAGAGGCGGTGTTAAAACGAGGAACAGAAGAAAAAGAGTAAAGAGGGGAGAGAAGAACGGAGGAAGGCGAAGGGGAGAGAAGAACGGAGGAAGGCGAAGGGGAGAGAAGAACGGAGGAAGGCGAAGGGGAGAGAAGAACGGAGGAAGGAGAAGGGGAGAGAGGAGGGAGATGGAAGGGGAGGGGAAGGGAAGCGCAGTGGGAGGGGACAGAGGGAGGAGATGGGAGGGGAGAGGAAGGGAGGGGAGAGGAGAGGAAAGGGAAAAACGCAGAGGTATTAAAACATGGAGGAGAGGAGACAGTAAAGTAGAGGAGGATGGTGAGGAGAGAGACAAGGGGGAGGGGAAGGGAGGAGAGAGAAAGGGAGAGGGGAACGGTGAGGTGTGAAGGGGAGAGAGACGATGTTATAACCTGGAAAGTGGGCATAAAAAGTAAAGAGGGGAGAGAAGAGGATGGGAGATGAGAGGACAGGAAGGGAGATGAGGTGAGAGGAAGGGAGAGGGGAGAGGAAAACTGAGGTGTGGAGAAGGAAGGTGGAGGGGAAGATGGGAGAGGAAAAGAAAGGTGGAAGGGAAAATGGGAGAGGAGAAGAAAGGTGGAAGGGAAGAGGGGAGAGGAAGAGAAAGGAGAGGTGTAAATGACAGAGGTGTTAAAACTTCGATGGAAGGCGAAATGTAAGAAGAGAGTTGAATAGCATGGGAGAACTAAGATGGATGGGAAGGAAGCGGAGAGAAGAGCAGGGAGATAGGGGAAGGAGAAGGGGGAGGGAAAATGAGAGAAAAGAGGAGGGTTGGGAAAGAAGGAGGGTTGGGAAAGAAGGAGGGTTGGGAAAGAAGGAAGGATGGGATGGAAGAGAAGGAAGAATAGGCTGGAAGGGAGGAAAAAGTAGAGGGAAGGGGACAGGAAAAAAGTGGGGAGAAAAGATGAAGGGGAGGGAGACAGTGGGTAGGATGAAAGGATGGAGATGTTGAACTTGGATGATGGAAACACAAAAGTAAAAATAGACGAAAGAAACATGGAAAAAAGAGGAGAAAGAGGATGAAAAGAGGTCTAGGATGGGAAACGAAGCGAGGGAAAGAGAAGAAGAGAGAGGAAGAGAAAAGGAAGAATGAAACAGAGGAAGGAGAATGAGGGAAAGGAGAGGACGAAAGGAATGATGGAATGGAAAGGGAGGAAAAGAATGACAGGACAGAAGATGGTTCCCTGTGGTTAAAGAGAGAGAGAGAGAGAGAGAGAGAGAGAGAAGAACCAGTATCTAATATTACCTTGCTGGAAGATGCCACACACACACACACACACACACACACACACACACACACACACACACACACACACACACACACAGCTGAGTTTAGGACTATTTATAATTCAGGTCCGGAAGCCTTTGTTTTATGCTGGAAGGACTGATTCGTAAAAGCCTTTGATTTGTTTAAAGTAGATATACACTACTGTACTGTCCTCGCAACATGTATGGTGGGGAGATGATGATGATGATAGCGAAAACGAGTGATGATGATGATGATGATGATGATGATAATGACGGCGAAAATGACTGACGATGAGGATGATAAAGTTGATCATGAAACCAAAAATGACTGATGATAATGATGATAATGAAGATGATAATGATAGCGAAAATGAATGATGATGATGATGACGATGGAAATGAAGAAAACATATGCTTTCTCCTATCTTTCTATTTATCCTTGCCCACACCACTCTAACTATTACCTCTTCACCATAGCACGTCTCTTCCACCAGGCTCAGTCATGTAGGAAGGCTCCAGGTGGGATGGTTTCAATAATTCAAGATGGAGAAATTCTGAGACCCTGAACACGGGGCGAAATGTCAGCAGGGCAGGGATACAATGGTTCAGATCACACACACACACACACACACACACACACACACACACACACACACACACACACACAGAATATGAACTGATCTTCGCGAGACAGAGAAACAGGATGCGGTCAAATGTTAGACTGACAAATATAAAAACAGATATATACTTAGACAGGCATGTAAATAGACTGATAGACAGACAGACTGATAGAAAATGAACCCCTCCAAAAAAAATCCATACATATTTTGCGGGGAACTCTACTTTAACACGCGTAT
Organism: Coenobita brevimanus; assembly: GCF_032717465.1. Lineage (NCBI taxonomy): Eukaryota > Metazoa > Arthropoda > Malacostraca > Decapoda > Coenobitidae > Coenobita > Coenobita brevimanus. Next base: position 3,658,721 of record NC_137021.1, read on the forward strand.
CATTACACCTTCATCATATTTCAAGCGCAATGTCCATCATCATCATCATCACTACCACCACCACCATCGCCTGCATCATTATGGGTTCCCTCCATTATTATCCCTTCCTTTCCTTCACCACTCACTTTTTCTCTCTCCGCACCCCTCCCACCCCTTTTCCTTCATCACCCTACCTCTCACCATCCACCCTTGCCCTCTATCTCCACCACCCAACCTCTCTCTCTCTCTCTCTCTCTCTCTCTCTCTCTCTCTCTCCCTCTCTATCATCCAGTCCCTGTATCAATAACCCTTCCTATACCTCCACCCCTGCCATCCACTACCCTTCACTTCTCCAACTTACAATCTCTCTCCACCATCAACTCTCCCCCTCCACTCTCTCTCTCTCTCTCTCTCCTACCGGCAGCTTCTGTAACTAATCCTTGAGCTTGAGTGAGAAACAGAGTGCTTAGCGAATGCCACTGCTATTATGCGGCAATCATCATCATCATCACCCCCACCCACCTCCCACTCAGGTACCATTAGAAGAGATCCCTTACCCCCCCCCTCTCTCTCTCTCTGTCTCTCTCTCTCTCTCATTAAGCTATCTCTCCTCTCATTTACCGTCCCTACCACCACTGTCTAATTAATCCTGAACTTTCCCACTCTTTCCCTCCTCGTTTTCCTCTCTTGATCACTACTCGCTTTCAGATTACACATCATCATCATCATCAATACTACCACCACCACCAGCATCATCAATCAACATCATTATCAACCCTTTTCCCAAATTTATGTAGGGTCAAGGTGAGGAGGCTGGTGGGGGTGGAGAAGGGGGAGTTCTGATCAAAGGTTTTAGATTACTCTGAAAGTTTAATCAGGGTTGGCGGAAGACCCACCAACCCAGCCTCAAGACCCACGGATCCTATTTCATCTCCTCTAACCAGCATCGCAGGAGTTCCAATTTCATCAAAGATACTGGTATAAGAAAAAAATAAAATAAAAAGGAATCGATTCAAAGCCATAGTTTTCAACGAACTGAAATGAGAATCTACGAAAATTCTCAGTCCACGTAATTGCATCCGAATATGTATCTGAACATTTGAAATCCATAGCAATTGTCGAAATGGAATCACATAATGACGCCTGAGCAATAATTACAGTGTAGGGATGTAGTAATGCCAATCCAACCCAACCTAATATGATGTATCCTAATCCAATCCATCACAATCCAGTCTAACTACATTCAGTCTAGCCCAACCCAGAATCCAACAAGGCTAAATCCAACCTAACCCAACCCAGCC
>NC_137021.1:3665000-3685000 GCF_032717465.1 Coenobita brevimanus
GATGGAGAGATCAAATATTAAATCAGGTCTCTCCGTGCGTCATAGGTTAAGTCGCTGCGTAAAATGGGATTACAGCATTTCCATGTATTCCTAATCAAGTCAGACTGGGCTTGTGTAACAGGGTAATGTATTTAACACTGACTGACAAACTTCCAACCTGTCAGTTAACTCTATCAGCATATTCTTTTCATTTCCCTTTCTTCTCGAACTTCCCTGTCATTTCCCTTTCCTTCCTTTCTCCTTCTTGTCCTTTGTTTCTCTTCCCCATTTCCATTCCTTCCTTTCCCTTTTCATCCTTCTTTCATGTCCTCCTTCATTTCCCTATCCTTTTCTTCTCAGCCTATTTCTTTGCTTTCCTTTCCTTTTTCTCTCCTTTCCTATCCTTTTCCTTTTCATCCATCTCTCATTTCCCCTTTCATTTCCCATTCCTCCCTTACTCATCCTATTCCTATGTATTCCTTCCTTCCTCTGTTTTTTCTTCTTTCCTTTCATCCTTCTCTCAGTTACCCTTTCATTCCATTTCCTCCTTTCCTGTTCCTCTTTCTTTGTGTCCCTATCTCTTCTCATCCCATCCCATTCCTACCCACCACATTCCACTGTTTTCCTTCCTTTCTCTATTCTTCTGTTTCCTTCTTTCCTTTTCTCTCATCTTTCTCTCACATACTCTTTCATTCCATTTCCTCCCTTCCTGTTCCCTTTCCTTGTGTCTCTACCTCTTCTCCCCATCCCATTCCATTCCTACCCACCACATTCCACTGTTTTCCTTCCTTTCTCTATTCTTTTTTTCCCTTCTTTCCTCTCATCCTTCTCCCAGTTACACTTTCATTCCATTTCCTCCCTTCATGTTCCTCTTCCTTTGTGTCCCTAGCTCTTCTTTCCATCCCATCCCATTCCTACCCACCAAATTCCACATCTAAAATATTGGCTGATAAATACGAACCAGTCTATTAGCTCTCTCGACATATTCACTTCACTAATGCAAAAGTTTCTGGTTCTCATTTTTTTCTTTCATCTGTCAAATTATTACTATTCCTCAATATTCCATCTTTTTTTTTTCTTTTTGCTCTACCGCACTTCTCTTGCCATCTGGGTTTTACTTAGTTTAAAGGCCAGGACTGATTTTTTTTTTTTTTGCTTGTTTTCCATTAAGATGCTGAATACCACTTTCGTCTTTCGTACTGTTCGTGAATAGGCCTATACTATGCAGGTTTCAATTATCCACTGATTTCAATATGTCTGTGTGAAGAAATGATGATGCCACAGCTAGAAATGATGATGATGATGATGATGATGATGATGACACCGTAAAAGAACAAACTGATCACGACTGTACGGCACGGTATATGACTCAAGGGCTGTGAGTCAGGACGGGGGTGGGGGTGGGGGAGGCTTTAGGAGCTTTGGGATTCTGGTTGCTGGATATTTGACTACTGACCAGGAGCACAGGGGAACGGGGGAAGATCATTAAACCTTTCACTACCATCACACCTATTCTGCTCCTTTTATTCTTGCTATCTCATGACCATTCTGACTAGCTTAGAAATTATTTTTTTTGACGTGGTGGGGATAGATTCAGCCATTATATACGAGTATTTAATCAGTCCACTACCTGAGGGCACTCCAACGTAAAAAAAAAAAAAAAAAAAAAAATACAGGAAAAATGTCAAACCCTCAATTATGATCTCATCTTTCATGGTTTTCTTATTATTTTCATATCATTTTTTCTTATTATATTCTTTTGCTAAAGACGATGATATTCACGTTAACAGATGCCTGGCAAAGAAGGGGTAAGGAACTATCTCCACTAACCCTTTCAGTTCAATGCCATCTTTCTCTATAATTCCCTCGATCATGCATGGTGTTTTATCAGCCTTAGTTATGAGACAGGAATGTGTCTTCTTGGTTACTAGTCAAACTGACCCTCCACTCCTCCAATCTGACCACACTTAACCATCAACTGAGCTGAAAAAGGTAAGGGATCTTTCGTCATCTTAAAACAAACGTGTTACTCCACACCTCACCATCTCATTAACCAACACCTCACCATCTCATTACCCTGCAACTCACACGCAACATCACACCTTATCACTCTAACAAGAAACATTCCACAACGCCACACTACAGCACAACATTTTATCGAGGCATATCACACCACAACACAGGCCACATCCCACCACATCACAGCACACCATTTTACTAATGCACGTGTCACAACACCACATTACGCCATATCATTCAATCAAGATATACCACACCTGCCCATATAATCAGGCCGCATCCTCACCACATCACACCACACATCATATTATCAGGCCAAGCCAGGTCACACCCCCTTATCAAGCCGTATCCCAACGCAACAGAGGCCAGCAGAGCACCGCGGCTAGGGGTAGGGAAGGGGCAGATTGGGGCGGGAGAGCGACCACAACATAAATTGTAGCGGTGGCCATTATAGCGTGTCGTAACTCTAGGCCCGATAACCCGGCAACACTCTCACACTCCCCCACCCCTACCCACCACCACTGCCTTGGCCCTACCCGCTGCCTCCACTGATAATACCAAGTTAAGAGCTTACCACTGTCTGATAACACTGCACCACCACCACCACTTTATATATATATATATATATATATATATATATATATATATATATATATAGTTTTTTTTTTGAGGGAAAAATTTACGGGCTCCTGGCCATTGGTTCCTTCTTCCTTGCATAAAAAAAAGACATACATACACAGATATTCAGACAGATAATTAGAATGATAGAGATAGACAGATATACATAATGTACAAATAGTGTGTGTGTGTGTGTGTGTGTGTGTGTGTGTGTGTGTGTGTCCACCGTACTTACTCTAAAGCAGAACTTGCATTATTGTATCCTATAATAAACATTTAGTGACGCACAATAATACTTTCACCGTCAAGTACCAATAAATGGATATTACATATACATATAACGCCGGCAAGCTATGACGGGAGGCCAGTGTGTACGGCAGCACCGCAACTTGATGCTGACGACTGACATTACAGATTATGAATTATTACGCGACCCAAAACGACTAAGATCACCGGGAAAAAAGAAAAAAAGGAGAACCGAAAAAGAAGTTATTTTTTTGTATGTGGATGCCGTGGCCTGCTGTTGTGGGGACTGAAGGGATTCATGGTAAAAAATGAACAAATGAATAAATATAAATAAATAAAAATGGTGATCTACAACGAGGATTTACTGTACTATATCCCTTATTCCAACACACACACAAACACACACACACACACACACACACACACACACACACACACACACACACACACACACCTGCCATCACTCCTGCGTGACACCTGTGCCCTGGGAGGGTGCGACAGTGAGGGAGCAGGCTGTGTCTCATTAGTGACGTGGGTGTTAATTGCTAAGGGAGATGAGGCGGTCCACGCTGACACACACACACACACACACACACACACACACACACACACACACACACACATCGTACTCGGACTGATGTGGATAGTTAACTTGCAAATCATACCCTGATACACCAGACAGAAATGTTTAATAGAAATTAAATTATTTTGGACTATTTCTGAAAAGACATCAACAACATAATTTGCTTTAAGTTTTACATACTGAACACGTTCTTTCTACATGTATGTATATCTATTTATCTATCTACTGTATCTACCTACCAATGTACCTTTTTTTTCTTCAACAAAAACTATTCATATCACAATACCATTCATCACAGCATTCACTGTACCTAATCTGATAATTTAAAAAACGAAAAAAATGAATATTAATTTCATTGTATTCACTACTTCCGCGAACAAACTTCATCAATTATATATAAAAAGATCATAATATATTGCACACCTACACAGAACCTCATCCATAAAATGCTCCTGACAAAGCTAGCATTCCTTTGGCTCACAGACATATTTAAAACAGAAGAGAATCACTGACTTTGAACTCTGATGAGGGGAAAAAAAGAAAGAAAAAAATTGCCTGACGTTATATATTGTTTGAAAAATTGTCATCCATTAGGTTCTATAAAATATGCTGGTGTGTTTTAATGGACTGTCCTCTGGTGACTGAAACCCGAGAAAAAATGAGAAAAAAAAAAAGAGAAAAAAATGCTGGTTAATGAGAGTTGAGGGCTTCCATTTACCTCAAGATGAAAAATAAGGAGAAAAAAAGAAAAAAAGTGAGAAATGGGAAATGAAAGGAAAATTCGCGGCTTACATTCATCTCAAGACACTGTTTAGAATCTGCTTATATGTACACAGACAACACAGACCTTGAGGTACTTACAGCTGCCCTTACGTGACTTTGCTGATTTCGTAACGTTTGTCCCTAACCTCTTTCTGTGGCCAAGTGTTGTCAGACTTGAGAGTTGCTTTGACTAGTAACCAAGGAGATCCATTCCCACCTCCCCAACCTTTTTGTGCGGCCAAGTGTAGTCAGACTGGAAAGCTGATTTGACTTGTAACCAAGGAGATTCATTTCTACCTCATAACTAAGACCCATCGAATTTCACGTGACCACAACTAAGTATTCAAGTCATGCGTGTAGTCCTGTTCCGTCAGATGAAAACAAACTGACTATATCTATGCAGTGATATCTATTTCTATTATCTATATCTAACTTATCTATTTCCAACTTTTCAATTCCTAACTGTTATCTAATTTTTATCTATTTCTAACATATATTTCTGTTATCTACTTCAAACTCTTAACTATATCTGCTTCTTATTTATGTTATCTTTTTATTATTGTTATCTAGGGATCAAAATGCATGGGTTCGATCCTGTGTACTGATTGGTGCTTTTTCGATCGCGTCTTACCAACAGAGGGAGTAGACCGTCCACACACTGATGTAATTATAACCTTATGAAGAGTTAGCCAAAAGATCACTAAAAAGGAGAAACACAAAAAACATGATTTACAATAGGCCTGACTACAATGAAACTACACACACACACACACACACACACACACACACACAATTTCCTCGGAGTGAGTGTATTTAAACAGTGTTCATATATTTCATTTTGGCTATCCATTGTGCTGACATTAACGTGTTATTATCCTTGCCGGCCCCGACACCATCAATGCAACATCAACAATACTCCCTCCCACACACCCACCAACGCAACGACAATATTACCACACACACACACACACACACACACACACACACACACACACACACATTCCCCCTCCCCCACACATCAACCCACCCACACACTCACACGCACACCCCTCTCTACACACACAAACACACACACCAACTCATTCCCCCCCACACACACATCAACTCATCCACCCACTCACACCCACACACCCCGCTACACACACACACACACACACACACACACATCCATTTATTGGACGATTTGCCGCACTGTCCGAAATAAGCCGCCGATCGAGGCAAGTGACGTCATTCAATCCATATCACTCTCGCCGCTGTTGTGTTTGCCTTCAGAATTATTAGAGTGAAAGTGTTACGTCCCAAAATGATTCGTATAAATGTGTTACGTTTCAAAATGATTCGTATATATGTGGTTCGGGAGGACGTGTGTAAGTCCAAAATTATTAATATCAAATTCATAATACACTTGCTCTGTCGTATGCTCAGTTGTCAATTTTTTTTTATTATTTACTGTCCTGACCTACGCAATTGTTTAGCGGTCGGCATATACACATCTGATGGGCTGATGGCTCTGCTACACAGATTGGAGCCGTGTTTTACGAGACCTGACGTAAAGATACATTACGATAAATGCTAGACGTTTATCACAGCAATTATCTGTAGTCAAAGGGAAAGGATGGAGAACGAGAGGCTGACTACGAGAGTGTATGTGTATGAAGTGGAAGGGGAGAGGGGGAGGGGGACAGATGGAAGGATGGGGTGGAGAGGTATATGAGAGAGAGGGAGGGGGAAGCCATAGATGAGAAGGAGGGATGGGATGGAGAGGTACATTGGAGGGGGTTATGAACTGAAGAGAGGGCAGCCAGATGGCAAAAGTCAGGGTGACATGGAGGCGATTCGTTTGTGGTCACCTCTAACGGGATAAAGGCGTCTGGTGATATAGATAGGTAGACATCATAACTATAAAACCCTCAATGTACAGCGGTCCGTTATTCCTCTTTATTGTCTCGTAGCTGTCAGACCCTAGTGATATACTGGTAAACAAATCGGTAATACTCAAGCCCGATGGAATGATTACGATATTGGTTCACTGGTTATTGACTACAACTTACAAGAGAGGCACTGAAAGGGGCTGGTTCTGGCACAGTCCCTTGAATCATGATACAATAATGCAGGAGCCATTTTCTCGCCGGTAAGGTTAGGGTAGGCTAGGTTAGCTTACGTTCAAGTCAGGCCGGGCCAGGCTAGGCTATGTTATGTTATTTTATGTGGTGTGTTATGTTATGTTAGTCTGTAAGAGGGTTTCAGAAGCAGGATGCGGCGCAGTTCTTGATTCGTAAATAACGCAAGATCTATACGCTCATTGGCTGGGTTAGGCCTGGCTAGGCTTGGCTAGGATATGTTAGGTTAGGTTATAGGTAAATTATGATAGGTTAGGACAGATAAGATTAAGTCAGGTTAGGCTGCGTTTGGTCATGTCAGACTAAGTTAGACAGCGTTAGGGTTCTTCACGGGTTGGTTATGGTACAGTCTCTTGAATCATGATGAATAATGCAAGATAAATACCAACACTGGTAATGTTAGATTAGGTAGGATAGGATAGGTAAGGTCAGGTTAGGTCTAGGCTAGGTAAGATTAAGTTAGGTTAGTTAAATCAGGTAAGGCTGGGCTGTGTAAGAGACCATCAGAGGCTGATACTGGTAGCGTCTCTTCATTCATGATAAAATAATGTACGACACACAATCTTGCTGGTTACGCCACGTTAGACTAGAGCAGACTAGACTAGGCAAGGCCAAGCTAGGTTAAAAGTTAGACCAGTTTAGGTTAGGCCATGTTGGGTCACTATGAGAGCCTGAAAGGGTGGTTGTGGCAAGGTGTTTTAAATTATGCTAAAACAATGCACGATCCACATCCTCACTGAGTAGGTTAGGTCATGTTTGGTTAGGTTAAATTAGGGTAGGTCAGGTTAGGTTAGATTAGGATAGGATAGGTTAGGTTAGGTTAGGTTAGGTGAGGTGATAGTAGGTCAGGTCAGAGGTCGGATCGGGTTAAGTTAGGCGATGTAAAAGTCGATGAGTGGGTGGTTGTGGCAGGGTGTCTTGAGTCATGGCAAATTAATGCTGGATCCATACCGTCATTCATTACGTCAAGGCTATCGATAGGGCGTAAAGAATAGCAAACTGCACTCACTATATTACTGCTACTACTAACTCAATCCACTTGCCTGCTTAAAAGTTTCACAGGAATTCTTTAATATGTAGTTAGAACTAATAACAGGTTTACATGTTTGGGATTCTGACTAAAGATGTGAGGAGGAAGGGAGGAAAATGCACATGGAATTAAAAAGGGTTTGACTTTCATGAATGAAGGAGGGAAGGGAACAGGAAGGAAGGAGGAAAGGGAGGAAGGAATGAAGGATGGGAAAATGACGCAGAGGATGACATATGGAAAAGAAAACGATAAGGAAAAAAGAATGAATGAAGGAAATAAGAGAATTATTAAAGCAGAATAAACACTGGAAGGAAGAATAATTATACCAAGGAGGAGAAAATAATGAAGGAAAAATGAACGTAGGAAGGAACAGAAAATGACAAGGAGGGAAGAATGTTTGAAAGAGTGAAGAGAAAAATGAAGAGAAAAATGAAGGAAAGTAAATAGTAAAGTAGGAGGAAAAGACGTGTAGCATGGCTGGAGTCGTCTCATTTTTCTCAGCAACGATGCGGTAATGAAGTGAAAGCTGGAGGTGAGGGAAAGAAGGAAGGAAGGATGGAAAAATGGAAGGGTGGATGGAAGGAAGGAAAAGGAAGGAAGGATGGATGGATGGATGGAAAGAGGGAAGGGGCGATGGATGGAAGGCAGGGAGGAAGAGGTAGTAGGAGTGAAGGATTTGTGGGATTTGTGATGAAAAGAGACATAAGGAAAAGGCAGCTGAAGATGAATGGATGAATAACTGAAGGAAGGAAAGAAGGAGGGATGGAAAGAAGATTAAAAAAAAAAAAGAAAGAGAAAGGAGGGAAGGAAAGAAGGAAAACTCTGGTGTACGAAGGCAGGAAGAAAGGAAGGAAGAGGGAAAATGGTACAAGGAAATGAAGCAGGAAGGAAGGAAGGAAAGTTAAAAGAATAAGTCAGAGGCACAGAAAACGAGGCCTTGGAGGGGGTCCTAAAGGAAAACTGGAACCGTGTCATTTTTCTCAACAATGATGCGGTAATGAGCGGAAAATTTGCCTGGGACGCAACGACAACAACTCTCTCTCTCTCTCTCTTCTTGCTTCCTCTTTCCCATTCATTTTTTCCTTTACCCATGTCCCCCTCTCCCTCTCTCTGTTTTCTTGCATCCTCTTTGTCTTTCATTCCTTTTGCCCATGTTCTCTCTCTCTCTCTCAACATCCATCTTCCTCAGCCCACTCATTACTCATTAACGTTCTTTCCCCCAATTTCTTTTACTCCTTTGTCATTGTCTTTGTCTCTTTTTCCTTTCTGTTTCTCGTCCGGCCGTTTCACCTCTTTTTCTTTTACTTCCTTCTCTCAATGTTCTTATTTTCCTTCTCTTTCTTCGTTCAATTCTTCTGTCTTCTTTCTTTTTCATTGTTATTATTATTATTATTTTTATCACTATTACTATTATTACAGTGATTATTACCTAGTTATTCCTCCTTCTCTTCCTTCTACTCCTCCTCTCCCTCTTCCTCCTCCTCCTCTCCCTCTTCCTCCTCCTCCTCTCCCTCTTCCTCCTCCTCCTCTCCCTCTTCCTCCTCCTCCTCTCCCTCTTCCTCCTCCTCCTCCCCCTCTTCCTCCTCATCTCACCGGCAAACACGGTAGGAATGTTTCTCTTTGATAATGTTGCTTTGCTTCTTTTTTTTTCCTAAGGGCTTTCGCTTTGGGCCTGTGTGTGGGGGGGGTGGGGGTAAATAAACATAATTAAATAGAGATAGAAATATAGATAGGCAGAGAGAGAGAGAGAGAGAGAGAGAGAGGAGAGGGGGGGAGACCACCATACAGAAGAGATGAGGGTAAAGGAAAGCACAGATGCAGCTCGGGTAACAACTCCATCCGTGAATTTCCTCTCTCTGCAAGTCTCTTCTGAGCTGAGCAAAATCGTCTGGGGATAGCACTAGCTCCTGGGATAGCACCAGCACTTCGAGAACTCACAGGATGGGGCGTCAGGCAATAGACACATACAAACAGACAGACAGACAGGAAGATAGAAAAATACAGACAAAAACAAATAAGGAGAAGAGTATCAAAAGTAGACTGACAGATTTATGTTTTATGATTTTTGTTATTTCTCTCCTTGTATTCCCGATAGATACAGAAATAGACAAGACAGATTTATGAGGCACGATTTAATGTTATCCCTCTTGGTGTTCCCGGTCCTGCCCCCAGTAGTGAGAGTTTTACATAAGTTACACGGGCAATCCTCACAGCATGCAGCATCAGCCAAGACAGACACACAGACACACAGACAGACAGGTAGATGAAACAGAAACTCTGACAGACCGACATTCACAGACAGCTTGAGTAGGTAAATTAACAGACATACTAACGGACAGATGGAGTAGTTAAAACAGACATAAAACGGAGTAGGCAAACTGAGAGACAGACACACAGACAGATGGAGTACCGGTATGTAAATTAACAGACACTCACAGACAGCTGGAGCAGGTAGAATGACAGACAGACACACAGACAGATGGAGATGATGGACCGACAGGCAGACACACAATATATTACGACAGAGAGATATCATGACAGACATACAGTAGATAACACACAGGCAGATAGATATGCGTATTATAATTTCGTAACATCTCTCCAACTCCCAATAGTAATGACTCATCTCCAATTACAGGGCTTTAACTCACACAATGCAGCAACAAGCAACAAACAGAAAATAAAATAACCAAAGGTATGTGATAAATACCTGACAGATAACAGATGGATAATAAAGATATACAAAGTTATGCGCATACAAACAGATAGATGGATACATAGATATACAGACAGACAAAAATATATTGAGAGACGGATAGACTGATACAAAAGGCGAGAGACTGAACTGACAGACAGGTAAGTAGACATACAGACTGACAAAGACAGATCGATATATAGATGTACGTATACAAAGAAAGACAGGATATTTACACAGATACACAGAGTTTATATAGACAGACAAATAAAATTATAGATAGACAGGCACATATATAGATAAATGTGTTATGATTTTAGTCTTGTGCCTGCAGCGCGGCCACAGTAATGAGAGTTTTACCCACAATTACAGGGCCAGACCTCCCGGCTGCCGCTACAGAAATGAAATTGCTACCACACACCCCGCTAGCCCCCCACCCCCAGACCCATCAACTGCCCTATCCACCCCCCCAGACCCACTTAGCACACACCCCAGACACCCTAGCCCTTTAATCACCCAGACCACACAAGCCCCCCCAACCCAAAACCCACCAGAACCTTCCCACCCACCCACCCAGATCTCCTGGCCCACCTACACAGACCTCCCTGGCCGAGACCCCCCAAGTTCACCCACCTAGACCCCCTTACACGGCCTTCCCAGTCCCCCACTCAGACCCGCCCAGCCCCCTTCTAACCCACTCGTCCAGACCCCCTCCCCACCGCAGACCCCCCTAGTCCGCCCACTCAGCCCCCCATCCCACCCACCCTCAGCTTTCCTTCATAATTGGGAGTGATATATTGCTGCCCACACACCACACACACATACCACCAGCTTCTGTGTAGTCTGTGTGTACTTTGTGTAGCGTGTGTACGTTGTTGGCAGTGATATATTAAACCTTGACAAACACACACACACACACACACACACACACACACACACACACACACACACACACACACACACCACGAGCTTTTGTGTAGTTGGTGTATCCTCCCTGTTTCTCATCTTGTTTCATTACCTCCGCGTAATTTGTATTTAAGGAAGGTATAACGTGCATTTTTGGAGGAAACTGAGGTCCATGGAGGTATAGGGGATATAACTGAAGTATACTGCATATATCCCGGTGTATATCAGATGTTTTAAAAGTTGGCAGAGAGAGGCAAGAGGCTCCCAAGAGTGCCTTTCACACCACACGTAAAGAACGGAAAAATAAAAAAATAAAAAAATGCACGAGCTCCAGCCAACTCCTCTGCTGGTGAAAAAAAAAAAGTCCTGAAACAACTTGATGGCTCTGCAGGGACGAGGAGGAAGAAGAAGAAGAAGAGAAGGAGGAGGAGGAGGAGGAGGAGGGAGGAGGAGGAGTTCTGTAGGGACTTGAAAGAAGAGAGAGAGAGAGAAAAAAAAAGAAAAGAAAACGAATGCACTTAAGGGAACGGAAGCAAAAAATCGACAACGCCAGTCCTATGATGATGATAATGATAAAAATAAATAAATAAATAAATAAATAATAATAATAATAATAATAATGTAACTGAAATAAAAATGAAGTAAAAAAATCACAAAAAACAAACTCCCCTCAAAATAACACTACCTATCCCAGCTCCCACCTAAAAGACGAGGTGAAGTACATAAAATGGTGTGTGTGTGTGTGTGTGTGTGTGTGTGTGTGTGTGTGTGTGTGTGTGTGTGTTTAGGTCATTTTTTCATAGCAGTATAAAAACGGCAGAGACCCATATAGGAGATATAAAATAGTCATACCATTTACATAATCTATATTTCCTTAGATATTTCTAAGAGCCTCATAAGAAATATTCGCTCTCACTCCTTCCCTCTATATGGCATACAAAAGTTAGGCTATATTTCTCTCAACGATCTTACTCATTTCTTCTTTATAGCATTTTTTTAAAGGTTATGCGTTGATTTATTTCTCTCAGCGTTGGAAAAGATTATAACCAAGCATATGTTGTAAAAGTTAAGCTAAAATTCTCTGTGTTGATATTTTTTTCCCTCAAAAGGATATAACTATGCATATACTAAAGAAGTTTTGCTAAGTTTCTCTCAGCGTTAATATATTTATGACTAAATTTCTGACTTACTGCCAAACAAGAGGTCCGAATCTTTCTTTGTGCATCTCGCTTCCTGTATGAGACATCAGGAAAAAGTAAATATAATTCTAAAGTTACACATTCCTTCGCACCCAGGTAAACACAATTTCATGATTTTATGCCCTGTGGGGATCATGCTGGCACTGAACTAAAAACAAAAACATGGATCTGATGATATGCTCAACATTTGTGTCATTTTCAGAATCATTATTGTCGCGTAATTCAAAACCACAGTAGCGTCGGATCTATCTATTTATATACGTCTATCTACCTATCTATTTATGTGTCTGACCCTCTATCTGCTTATCTGTCCATCTATCTATATCCATTCATGCACCTGTCTATGTACCTATCTATATCCATCCACCCATCGAACTGTCTATTATCTATCTATCCATTCATCCATCTATCCAACCCATTCATCCATCTGAATCTAGGTATCTATCATCAATCTATCTATCCATCCATCCATCAACGTATATCTATCTATCTATCTACCTATCTACTGCACATTTTACACATTCTTGTTCGTCAGATTCACACTTTTTATGAAAAAAAAAAAAAAAAAAACAATATTAACAAGAAATAAGAAGTACAGGATGTTAGGTCAAGTTAGAGGTTATTAATGGCTCTGGCTTAAAGCTAATTTTGAAAGTTTTAATAACCCCCTTTTTTTAATAACTTTTCCCAATTCTGATGCCCAAATGAAGACTAATGATTCAGTTAACTCTTACACCCTACGCGAAAAAATATATACAGTACTGTTTGTAAATGTTGGGCGTGAGTGAGACAGGGTAGGGATTTACTTCTCTCTTTCTTTATCTATCAATCAATCTATCTATCTATCTATCTATCTACTCAAGCTCTAACCTGTGTCTCAGCATTCAAGATGGAGATGACAATTTTAAGCCAAGTTAGAGTGAAAAGAATATATTTAGATCTTATTAGGATTTGACACAATTTCAAGACGGTGTAAAGGAACTATTGACCACCACAGTACTGGTCCACAACCCGTCGTATTGTTTTTACGCCAAGTTTGAGAAGACACAGTACAGATTAAGCAGATTTAGATTGTTTTTTGACGGATTTTCGGGATGATAAAAAAAAAAAAAAAAGTACTGAACGCAAGAATACAGGGCCATTACACGTCAGATAATATATACGGAAAAATAAATAAATAAATAAATAAATGTGCCGTCTCTCCATCAAGCATCTCAGTGCCCTGGGAAGAAGCCATAACTTTTCTTATAACTGACCGCTTTTTCTGGCAAGGACTAAGTGGTGGCGAAGCTAGAGGAAATACTGGAAGCTTTCTCTGTCCCCCCCCCTTCTCTCTCTCTCTCTCACACACACACACACACACACCATGCCCCCCCCCCTCTCTCTCTCTCCCCCTAACATCGTTTTTTCTCAGCAAGGGGTACACGTCTAGTGAATGGGAGGCACCTATAAAGATTACACCACCCAGCGCTTGCAGAAAGTACCCCCTCTGTTGTCTGTGGCCAAAACTACAACACCAAGCTCTTTTAGAAACGAGGCCGCCTTCCTGTCTGTAGCCGAAAGACCAGGGCTCGTATTCTCGTCAGTTAAAGAAGCTCCCAAGCGCCTCCTCCTTAGAGATTTATTTTATACCCTTCTACACGATATTTATGTCGAGTATGTCGATACTGGGAGATCTATGTAAAACAGAAGCGGACAGTAAGGTGTAATCAATAAAATAAATCGCTTAAGGAAAGGTGTTAGGACAGTAAGGTGTAATCAACGAAAGAAATCGCTTTGGAAAAGGTGTTAGGGAGCTTCCTCAACCAACGAGCAAGTCAAGAATATATAAGTGAAGCGGAAGATGAAGCATTCATTATGTACGATGAAGAGAAAGAAAACACGGTAAAAGAAAACATGGAAGGAACCTGACTCCACTTCTTCGCGACTAGTAAAAATGTTATTGCAAAGGTAACAAACATATGTACAGTATAAGCTGGTGGTGATGGGTCGACGGTAAGGTGAAGCACAGGTGAAGCACAAGTGAAGCGTAAGTTAAGCACCCTATAAGTAAAGTATTAGGGTGAGAATGCTCTGGGGGAGAATAAAAATGGAGGAAATAGCTAACTCCACTTCTTCGTGACAAGGACAAAAAAAATACTGCTGGAAAAAAAAAAAAAAAAAAAAAAAAAAAAAAAAAAAAAAAAGGTAAGTTGGTGGTGAAACAGACTGGAAGAGAAATGAGTGAAGAGTACGACTGAGGAGACTTAAAACACCGAGGGAAGTGAAAATAGGGAAGGAATCAGACTCCACTTCTTCGTGACTAGGAAAAAGAAATACTGCTGCAAGGGTAACAAAAACGATGGGTAAGTCGGCGGTAAAGTTTAGAAGCGTAAAAATGAGATGGGTGCAGAAAAAGATTAAGGAGGCTTATTTATATCACTGAGGAGAATGACAACCGGGGTTCCACATCCTCGTGATTAGAACAAAAAAATATGGCGCATGAGTAACAAAAATATGGTTAAGTTGGAGGTAAAGCAGAGTAAAAATGAAATGAGTGAAGAATAAGACTGAGGGGAGTGAAATCCGGGACTCCACTTCTTCGTGACTAGGACAAAATATATGATGCATGGGTAACAAAAACGATGGGTAAGTTGGAGGGGTTGGTAGGCGAAAGGTGGTATCTGCCCCACTTACTTCTAATGAGATGCAGATTGCCAATTCTCAGACAAGTTTGAGAGAGGGATTTGGACGGGAGTTTGAGGGAGAGGCGGGGGCGAGGAAGAGTAATGGTGAGGGGAAATGAGGGAATAAGTGGGGAAAATGGGAGAATAAGAGGGGAAAACCAGGGAATATGAGGGAAAAATGGGAGAATTAGAGGGGAAATTGGAATACAAAAGGGGAAACTGGGAGAATAAGATGAAGGGAGGGGGAGGGAATGGGAGGGTAAGAGGATATGGAGGTGAAGGAAATGAGGGAATATCGGGAGGAAATGTGAGGATAAGAGGAAGGGAAAAAGGAAATGGGCCAGTAAGAGGAGAAGAAAAATGGGAGAACACGGAGGGAGGGAGGGGAGGATATGGACGGATAAGAGGAGAGAGACGGGAGGAAATGGGAGAATAAGAGGAAGGGTGGAAGGAAATGGGACAGTAAGAGGAGAGGGAGAGGAACGGCACAGTAAGAGGATTAGAGGGGAGGAAATGGGAGATAATTAGGAGGGGTGAGGAGAAATGGGAAATTAAAGAGAGAGAGAGAGAGAAGGGGGTGGAAATGGCAGAATGTGAAGACAGGATGGGGAGGAAATGGGAGAGTAAGAGGATAAGAGAGAGAAACCAAGAGGACAGGAAATGGATGGATACGAGGAATGGGGAGAGGGGGTAAGGGCAAGGGGAGGGGGAGGAAAGAGAGAATTACAGGAGACGGGAGGGGAAGGGTGAGGGCAACTTGAGAATTCTGAGGCAGGGAGAGGAAAGAGCAAGAGGAGGGGAAATGGTGGAATATGAGAGGACGGGAGAGGGCGAGGGGAGGGGAAATAAGAGAGGCGAGGGGAACCAGAAAGGCAAAGAGAAGGAAAGTGGAAGAAGAGCAGGAGAGCTGAGATACACGGCAAAGGAAGGAAAAACAGGAGACAAGGGTGAGAGGGGAGTGGAAGAGGAAAGAAAGTGAGGATAGGATGAGAGAGGAAGGAGGAAAGGGGAGAGGATGGGGAAGGGACAAAAAACTTAGAGGAAGAGAGGGGAAGGTGGAGATGGGAGCAGAATAAAAGATGGTAAATGAGGAAAGAGGCCTAAGGTGAGGGTGAGTGAGGGTCAGTGTGTGTGTGGAGGGGGATGGGGGGTCAAGAGGTGATTATGTGAGGGGACAGGAAGGGAGGGGGAGGGTGACAAATTAAAGGAGGGGGAGGTGGACCTGGGCTAGAAAATGTGCTGGATATCCTTGACCATTTCTTGATTTTTCTTTTTCTTTTTTCCCTCCATAATTTAATACTTCCCTGACATTAATTGCTTGCAGGATATGACAACACTCCAGCCCACGTTCACCAAGGACACTGAAGATGACCAAAACACAGGAACATCCTCTCTCTCTCTCTCAAACATACCCTCTTCTTTACCACAAATTTTCTGTTTTCTGACCTATTTTCTCATCCTCCAACAATTCACTTATCTTCTAATTTTTCTCCTCTCATTTTCCACAAACTATACCGCTATTTTTTTAACCTCCCTCTGTGCATCACATATTCTCTCTTTCCTTCCCTCTCTCTCCACGAATCCTCCCTTTTTTTACACCGCATTTCCTTCTTTTTTTAAAATCACAAATTCATTTTTCTCCATTCCCTTTCCTCTCATTCTTTACAAATTCTCATTCTTGCTCCCCACAGCACACCCCAAATATAGACTCTCTTTCATCACAGATTCTGTCATGTTTTTTTACTCTTTTCTCTCTCAAATTTACTAGTTTCCCTCTGCCTTCTCGTTTTCCATCAAATGTTTTTTTTTTTTTTTTTTTTTTTTTTTTTTTTTTAAATGTGTCATGTTCCACAGACGCCTTATTCTTTAACTCCTCTCCTCTTTCTTCTCGTTTTATTATACATTTTCCATTCTTCAGTCTCTCTCTCCTCTCACTGTCCAAAAATTATCTGTTCTTTATCCTCTCTTCTCTTCCTCTTTTCACCTCCTTCCTCTTATTCTCCACAAACCTTTCAACAACTCTTCTCCTCTCATCTCTCGTTTCATTTTCCACCAACTCATCTTCTTTAACGTCCTTCTTCTTCCCTCCTTCCCTCACTCATCCAGCACTCTCCCAACACTGCCTCTCTCTTTTTTCAAATCCTCCATTCTTTTACCCCTTTCTTCTTGTTTTCCACCAATTCGCTCTTAACGACTCTCCTCTCATTTCCTACAAATTTTCAATTCGTAGACTTTTATCTTCTTACTCTCGACCAATTCGCTGTTTTTTTTTTTTTTACCTCTTTCCTCCTCTTAAATTTTATCACAGTATTAGCTATTCTCTAGTCTCTTTCCCATCATTCTCCACCAATTTTCTCCTCTCCTATTTCTTCCTCATTCTCCATCATTGCGGTATTCTCCAACGTACTTCTCATTCTCCACCAATTTTCTGTTCTCTCTCATTTCTCTTTCTCCAGCATTCCTCATATCATTTATATTTCTCCTCTAATTCGCCATCATTTCTGTAGTTTCCAATCTCCCATCCCCCACCAATTCACCATTCTATTATTCCTCTTAATTCCCCATACAAAAACCTCCAGCAATTCTCATATTTCTTTCCTCTCACTCAACACCAATCCTCTCTTCCTTCCATCATTCTTTTAATTCCACATAAAACCTCTAGCAATTCTCATATTTCTTTCCTCTCACTCTCCACCAATCCTCACTTCCTTCCATCATTCCTTTAATTCCGCACAAAACCTCCGGCAATTCTCATATTTCTTTCCTCTCACTCTCCACCAATTCGCTATCCCTTAACCTACTTCCTCTTCCTCGACCCCCACAGCGCCCCGCCCCTCCCCCCCAGGCTCGGGAATAATGAATGGCAACAGGGCAGAGGCTTTTACCGTGAGAGACTGAACACCTCTAGTTGCTTCTCCACCGGAATCATTTATGGACTTGCCTTTTTCTCTTCAAGGGTTAAGGCGAAAAAGAGTGCGGAGAAAAAAATATATGAGAGAGGCTGAAGAGGAGAAGCGAAAAAGGGTTGAGAAGAAATAGGTTAAGGGGAAAGACGCTACGAGGAAGTTAAGAAATGAAAAGCGGTTAAGATGAAAAGACAGGAAAAGACAGTAGATGAGTGTGGTTAAAGAGAGAGTTAAAAAAAAAAAAAAAAGGAGTAAGGAAGACGAAAAATCAAGAAAATAGGATGGGAAAAAAAAAATGAATCGGGAAAAGGTTAAGAAAAGGAAAAACCGAGAAAATAGATTAAGAAATAAGACGAATAACGAGAAAAAGTTAAGAACAAGATAAATCCAGCAAAGAAGTAAAAAAAAAAAAAAAAAAGAATGAATTAAGAGACCAACAACAGAAAAATTATGACTCACGAAAAAAGGTTCAAAAGAAAATGGGATGAATCAAGTAAAGAAATTATGAAGAAAATAAAGAGATAAAGAGAAGTATGAATCAAGAAAATGAGACTAAAAAGAAAAAGGATGTTAAGAAGAGACAATAATGAACCAAGAAAAAGAAAAATAAGACGACAAACAAGGTAAACAAGGAGAGAGAGAGAGAGAGAGAGAGAGAGAGAGAGAGAGAGAGGACGAATCACAGTACCATTTCTCTCTTTAGTACCTTTACACGGGGGGGAGGGTACCACAGACGACCTGGGGGGGGTACAAGGTCAAACTCTCACCAGGTAGCTAATTAATTCTGATACAAGGCCTCTTCTACGTTAATTACCCCCTCATTAGCGAGATGTTAGTGTCATCGGTGGGGGAGGTGGGTGGGGAGAGCCTTCATCTTCGCTAAAACTTTTGCTCGACATTAGAGTAGCAACGTGTACCATGTAGCTTTACCGATGGTACTTACGTCTTCATTCTGGATCGTAAGACCTTTTGAGATGCTACTTGTCCTTGTAACAGTCTCTCTCTCTCTCTCTCTCTCTCTCTCTCTCCAACTGCATTATTTCCTAAGCCTCTTCTCTCTCTCTCTCTCTCTCTCTCTCTCTCTCACACACACAAACACACACACACACACACACAAAGGACGGAGGGCAGTTATGCAGATCATTATGAAGTCAGTGTCAGTCCAAACAAATTGTGGTAGACAGAGAGAGAGAGAGAGAGAGAGGGAATGGGGTCTGTGAAATAAACATTAAGGAGGAGGGAGAAACGAAGAAAATTATTAAGAAGTGGAAAAGACACAAGGAGAGAGAAAGGGAGAGTAACGATAATGGAAAAGGAAGAGAGAGAGAACAAAAGGACATAAAGATAAAGGAAAGACATCAAAGGAGAGAAAAGACATTTTAAAAATAGTAAATGTTCATTGTAGTTCTCTCTCTCTCTCTCTCTCTCTCCTATTTACTTCGCTCCTCCTCCTCCTCCACTCCGCCTCCCCTCTTCCTTCACTCCTTCCTTCTTATCTCTCTTATTTCAACTTTCCCAACACTTCCACCTCTCTCTCTCTCTCTCTCTCTCTCTCTCTCTCTCTCTAACAACTTCCACTCGCTGCTTCCCCAGAAAAAAAAATAATAATAATAAAATTTGCCCCTGATATCCATAGCAGACACTCGTACGTAGCTTCTTTCCTTAAAAAAAATATGGAAAAAGAAAATGAATGAAGAAAGATACAATTTTAAATACGTGAACAATAAATAAATAAATAAATAAAACGAAGAACATGTCACAAAACTTTAGCCTCCTTCCTCAAAAACACAATATATATACAAATAGATATTTCTAAACATATATACAAATACACAAAAATAAATAATATATAATGAAAATATTAAAAACACATACGTCATTAAAACTATGGCCTCCTTCCTGAATAAAAAACATCCACCAATAAACACATCCATTTAAACATTTAAAAACACAAAGAGTAAAAAATAAAAATAGGAAGAGAAAAATATTATGTTAAAGTTTTTGGTGGGGTGAAGAGAAGGGGAGTTGAACCTATTTCTGCAGAAGGGTCGAACTTTGTATTCAGCAAGACTTGGCGGCCCGCACAACAGCGTCATTAGTGTGTGTGTGTGTGTGTGTGTGTGTGTGTGTGTGTGTGTGTGTGTGTGTGTGTGTGTGCGCGCGCGCGCGCGCTTGGTTTCGAGTGTTTGTGTCTCAGTGTGTTTATCAACCCACTCACCAAAATGAGGTCAGCCACAGGATACTGGAAGGAAGAGGAAAAAAGGAAAAGTG
>NC_137021.1:3690000-3802500 GCF_032717465.1 Coenobita brevimanus
ACAGGGGTAGCAGAACGAGAGAGGGAAATAAGAAAAGAGGCAGAGGAGAGAGGGGAGAAGTAGGAAGAATTTGACAAAAGAAAGGAAAGAAAGATGAAGGATGAAATTGGAAGATGTGACACAAGAGAGAAATAAGAACTGGGAAGAAAGGAGACAGGGAAGTGAGAAGGAATGGAAGGAGTAGAACTGAGATACATATGAAAAGCAGGAAATGAAGAGGAAAGAGGAAGAAGAAAGGAAGGAATGGGAGGTGAAAAGGGGGGAACAGGAGATGATGAAGAGTTGGAAGAGGGAATTGGGAAGAAAAAACATGAAAGAGGAAGTTGAGGGATGGAGGAGGAAGGAAGCAGACGCGAAAAGGAAGAAGTGGGAGTGGACGAGATGAAAGAGGGAAGAGGAAGGGAGAGGCAAGGTGAAAAAAGGAAGGAAAAGTTGACGTGAAATAAAAATGGGAAAAAGGAAGATATAAGAGAATTTCAGACAAAAAATAAACGGAGATTACAAGGAGGACAAGAGGGACAAAAAAGGAGAGCAGGAGAGAAAGAAAGGAAAAGAAAATGAATGAGGGAAGAAGGAAGGAATGGAAAGACAATGTGAGACGAAAGAGGGCAGGACGAAGGAACTGAATGACGAGGGAATCAAGAGGGGAGAAGGAAGGAATGGAAAGAATGGAAGAAGAAGGCGAAAGTAGAAAGAAGGGAGAAATGAAAAGAGAATGTAAGGCGGAGGACGAGAACAAGAAGCAACGGAGGGGCACACGAAGAGAGATAAGAGAGAAGTAAAGCACGGAAAAAGAATGTATGCATAAGGAGAAGGAAGGAAGAAACAGAATCAAGAAAAAGGAGGCCATTTGGAGAGACCAAAGAAATGGAAAGAGAGGAAAGGAAAGAGGAAGGAGGAGGAGGAGAAAACACGGTTCCAGTAACGTGGAGGCAGTTTTGATGATGGAGAGAGAGAGAGAGAGAGAGAGAGAGAGAATAATACAGAAAAATAACATGCAGAAGTATGGAAGAAAGAGACAAAGAAATAAAAGGGGAAGAAGCAAAAATGTGAAATTGAAAATACAGGAATAAGTAAAAAAAAAGAAAGAAAAGAAGAACGATGGATGAACGGAAGAATATAAGAGAGGAATAAACGGTACCGAAACGATGAAGAGACACGGGAATATGAATGAAAAATCGAGAATATGTGAAATACAAGAAAAGGGCGAAAAAATCAAGGCATATAAAAGAAGAAAATGAAGAAATGGGGAAAAAAAAAAAAGCAAAAGCCATATGAAAGAAAATGAAGGACCTGTAAGAGAAGAGTAAACAATGTAAAAGACTAAAACAAAATGAAAAAAATACACAAAAATGGAAAAGATACACAGATTTTTAACAATTCATAAGAAATGTCAGGATATAAAACAGAAAATAAAAACATGAGAAAAACTATAGATGACAGGCGAAATATAAGACTATGGGGACGAATGTCAAAAATAAAATACGAAATTACACGAAAGAGAAATACACGAATATGAGAGAGATTTTGAAATTTGAGAGAAGGAGTATCCAAGAGTCGACGGAGGAAGGAGGAGAGGGAGGGAAGGAAAACATGGAATAGATTGCGTTTGGAGGCAATAAAAATGAAGGAGGGAAGGAGAGAAAATTGAGAGAGAAGGAGGGAGGGAGGGAGGCAGAGAGGAAAGGAGAGAAAACTGAAGAGGAGGAAGATGGAGAGGAAGGGTGAGAAAACTAAGAGGGTGGGAGGCACAGATGGAGAGGAAGGGAGAGAGGAAGGGGGAGGATGGGAAAGGTGAAGAGATGAAGGAATAAAGTGGAATGGAAAACAAGAGAGATTAGGAGAAGAGGGAACAGAAGTGGAGGATGAGGAAGAGGGGAGGGAAAAAGAGAGAGAAAAATGAGAGGGAGGGAAGGAGAGATGGAGAAGAAAGGAGAGAAACTGAGAGGAAGGGGAAGGAAGGAATAACTTGCGTAGGAAAACAAGAGTATAGATTAAGTGTGGAGGAAAGAAAAAATGAGGAGGGAGGGAAGGAGAGAAAGATGGAGAGGAAGGGAGAGAAAATTGAGAGGAAGAGGAAGGAAGGAATAAATTGGAAAGGAAAACAAAGGAATAGATAAGTGTGGACGGAGGAAAAATGGAAGAGGGAGGGATGGAGAGAGAGGAAACTGAAAGGGAGGGAGAGAAATAGGAAAGAAAAGGCACACACACACACACACACACACACACACAGAGAGAGAGAGAGAGAGGGAGAGAGGAATTGACTGGAGAGGTACACAAGGGAATATATTAAATGTGAAGGGAAATAAATGGAGGAGGAGGGCAGGAGAAATTTGAGAGGGAGGAAGGGAGAGAAGATGGATAGGAAGAGAGAGAAAATAGACAGGAATGGAGAGGTGAAGAGAGTGAAAGAAAAAAAAAAACTGAAGAGTAAAACAAGCACACAGATCAAGAGAGAAAGAGAGAGAGAGAGAGAGAGAGAGAGAGAAATGAAAACACGTCCCCTGCAACCTTCCTCATTTCACCCACCAAATCACAAACACTGGCTGGACACCTGAGTCAAGAGGCGCCAGCAAACCGCACCGTGAATCGAACCCGGGTGCTAATGGGCCGGCAGCTTCGTAGGTAAAAATAAACCTGACAGGGGTGGAAGGGTGTAATGAAAGGTAAATGACGACTGAGAAAGAGGGGGGAAATAAATTGGTAAGGACATGAGGAGGCAGACAGAGAAGAGGAAGGGAAGACAGAGGAAGAAGACATTGTGTGGGTAAGGAACTGGAATTGCAATCAAGGGAGAAGTAAGAAAATGAGAGAGAGAGAGAGAGAGAGAGAGAGAGAGAGAGAGAGAGAGAGAGAGAGAGAGAGAGAGACTGAAGGGAAAGGAAGACTGGGGACGAAGTAGAATGCGTGAGAAGGAAATTAAAAAAAGAAAAAAAAGGAAGAGGAGGAGGGAGGGAGAGAGGGGGAAGGAGAGAAAACTTGCAGAGAGAGGGAGGAGGAGAGGGAAGGTAACAAAAATGAAAAGGGAAGGAGGAATAAACTGGAAAGGAAAACAGAGGACGAAGGTAACTGGGTGAGAAAGGAATAAAAATGGAGAAGGGAAGAGGGAAGGAGAGACAAGTGAAAGGGAAGGAGGAGAAGGGTATGAAAAATATAAAGGGAGGAGGAATGACTGGAGAGGAGAACAGAGGATGCAGACTGGGTTGGAAGGAATAATAAAAAAAAAAAAAGCGACGAAGGAAGGAAATAAAACGGAGGGGAAAGAGAGACGGAGAGGCGAGGAGAGAAAACTGAATGGAATGGGGAGACGAAGGGAAGGAATGAAGGAGGGAAAGAAGGAAGGAAGGAGAAAACTGAAAAAGGGGGAGGAAAGATGGAGAGGGACAGAGAGAAAACTGAAAGGCATGGGGAGAAAGAGGGAAGAAAGAACGGAGGGAAGACCATAATGGAAAACGATATAGAAGAAGAGGAGAAAATCAACAACGAAGAAGGAAGAGATGAATTAAGAAGAAAGGATGACATTCAAGAGGAAATTTTTTCAGGATGAGCAGAGGAACAAGATAGCTAAGGAAAAAAAAAATAGGGATTATTTTCCTCCACTACAATGACGGGCACTTGGATTATTATTATTATTATTATTATTATTATTACTATTAGCAGTAGTAGTAGTTGTAGTAGTAATATTATAACTGATGTTGTTGCTATTTATAATCATTACCGGATATCATCATCATCATTATTATTATTATTATTATTATCATTACTATTATTATTATTATTATTATTATTATTATTAAATTTATTTCTTACCAGTATTTATTCACGTGGATATATTTTCGCGGATATCAAATTTATCAGTCGTCTTTTTTCTTTTTTATCTTTCTTCTCTTTCATCTTTTATTTTCTTCTCTCCCTTTTTTTTTTTTTTTTTTTTTTCTGGGGATATCATGTCATGGGTGAGGGGACATCTGGGGCGGCGGTCAAGTTCCCACAAATCCCCCTTTATATATATTTTGGAGGATGGACACAAATCGCTCCGTGTATAGCTATAAGGCTGGGGAAGGGGGGCCTCATGGAGAGAGAGAGAGAGAGAGAGAGAGAGAGAGAGAGAGAGAGAGAATATTCCCTTCTCCCCTTTCCTTCTATCAACCTCCTTTTCCATTCCTTTCATTTTCATATGCTCCTATTCTTCCCCTTATTTTTTTTATTTTTCTTGTCCCCTTTTCCATTCTCTTTTTTTTCTCCTCTCTCCTTTACTTTTCCTTTTCTTTCATCTCCTTTTCTTCTCCCTTTTCCATCCTCTTTTACCTTTCTTCTCCATTAATTTTTTTTCCCCCATCTTCCTCCCTTTCAAGTCCGTCTTTCTTCCTCCCTTCTCTTATTTTCCTCCTCCTCCTCTTTCCATTCTCTCCTTTTCTTCTCAACTTTGCATTCTCTTTTTTTTTTTTCCTCCCTTTCCATTATCTTTTTCTTCCTCCCTTTTCTTGTCTTCCTCCCTTTTCATTCTCTGTTATTTTCCTCCCTTCTCGTATTTTCCTCCCTCCCTTTCTTTCCCCTCCCCTTCTTCCTCTCTTTCAAAAACTTCGACCCAAACTCCTGATTTACTTTTTTTTCTTTCCCACATTTCCAATATAAGGTTTTTCTTTTCCAACTATCCACCCCTTCTCTCTCTCTCTCTCTCTCTCTCTCTCTCTTTTTCTCCCTGTGTTCCTTTTCCTCCAAAATTTTCCTTTCTTTCTGTGTTCCCTTTTTTCTTCCTTCCTTCCTTTTCTCTCTCTCTCTCATTCTTTTCCTCTCTTTTTTTTTGTGTTCCTTTTCTTTCCTCCTTTTCTTTTTTCTCCTCCACTCCTCTCTCCTTCTCTCTCTTTTCTATTTTTCCCCCTCTTGAATCTTTCTCTCACTTCTCATTCTTTCCCCTACCATAATGATGATGATGATGATGATAATTATACATACATACATACACAAGCCTACCTACCTACCTACATACATACATACAAACATATACACACACAAACATACACACACACAAACCTACCTACCGACATACATACATACAAATCATATACACAGACACACACAAACATACATACATATAAATATTTCTTCCTTGATCACAGTAATCTCCTCTTGTTCTTATGCTTTTAGGATTTGTCTCCCACTTTGCACCGGCTTATGTTTTTATATGCCGTAATTCTGAGAGACACGGGAGGCTACGCAGCAAAATCTCCTAGGCGACTTATCCTACATATTACAAGTTAGCATTTCTCTTCTCTCGTACTTAATATAATGTTAGAGTTTGAATTAATACATCCTTCTAGGCGACTTATCCTGCACATTACAAGTTAGCATTTCTCTTCCTAGTTAATATCGTTTTATAGTTTGCATTAATACATCCTCTTAGGCGACTTATCCTGCAAATTACAACTCAACACTTTTCTCTCTTAATACAGCTTTAAGGTTGGCATTAATTCCACAGGGGAGGATATTCTGATGTAATGTGAAGAATAAATCGATTTGCCACAGCTGTCAAGACGTATCCCAAGCCATTCCTAAAAAAGTTCTTTCCTTGTTTTTGGATCCCGTCACATCCCATCGTTATATGGTAATGATGATGACAATGATGACGATGACGATGATGATGATGATGATGATGATAATGACGACGTCGACCATGATGACGATGACGATTTCAATATACTTTTCTTTAGGTTCATTTATTTCTCAGTTTTATTTCCTTCTTTTTTTCAACCTTCTCCCTCTCTCATCTTTTTCTCTCCGTTTTTGTGGTTTTATCTCCATTTCCTCAACAATACAATCTCTCTCTCTCTCTCTCTCTCTCTCTCTCTCTCTCTCTCTCTCTCTCTCACACACACACACACACACACACACACACACACACACACACACACAGTAATCTGGACGCAGGGCCTTGGGAAATCTTAAAGGACTGTGTAGGCGTCTTGAGAGCTAAAACCTGCCTCTTTATTTAGACAGCTCTTTTGTATTCATATAGCATCCCATCCACCCGTATTTATAAAGCACCCTATCCAACCGTATTAATAAATCCTATCCAGTCGTATTTATAATGCAGCCTAACCACTCGTAATTATAAAGCATCCTATCCACCCGCAATTATAAAACATCCTATCCACCCGCAATTATAAAACATCCTATCCACCCGCAATTATAAAACATCCTATCCACCCGCAGTTATAAAACATCCTATCCACCCGCAGTTATAAAACATCCTATCCACCCGCAGTTATAAAACATCCTATCCAACCGTATTTATAAAGAATCCTGGCCAGCCAGATTTATTAAGCATCCCAACCAGTCATTTATAAAGAATCCTCGCCACCCGGATCTATAAAGCAACCCAACCACTCATTTATAAAGAATCCAAGCCAGCCGGATTTATAAAGCATCCTAACCTATCATTTATAAAGTATCCACCATGAATCACTGGGAAAAAAAAGGCTCTCATAAGCCATATTTATAAAGCATCCCAACCAACTGAAAGGAAAATAATAGTCTCCCCAACAACTATTATCAACACATCTTTTTTTCTTGGTCTGTCACTTCAGCCCTTTCACTACGATGTTCAACGAATTTTCAACCCCCTCACGAATAAAAAAAAAAATCTGGTATTAAACAGAAAAAACATCCATAATACGTCATCGGACTGAAGGGATTGTCATTCTAATTTGCTTGTCAAAGTGTTTGTTAGGTGTACGTGTATAAGACTAACAATTACACAAACATTCTGTATAATCTGACTGAAATGTGTCTGGCAGGTGTACACATGAAGACGAAGACAAACACACACACACACATCTAATCTAACTGCAAGTTGTAAAAACAAACACAAACATCTAATCTTCTTGCTATGTGTTTGGTTGGTGTATATATTAAGCCAAACCTATCCACAAGCAGTCTCACACACAACTTAAGGCTGGGAGGGTTTGTGAATACGGTGGCTGGCTTTTCCTCAGCATCAAAGCCCGTGTTAAAAGCTTGGTGCTGGCTTGAGGGGCTCTGCTCAGGGGCGGAAGGGATGGAAGGTCAGTGGCCAGGGTGGGGAACTGAAAAGATGTTGCGGAGTAAAAGGAAGTAATAGATGCACTGCTAGATAACACACAGACAGACAGATAAGTAGGCAGGTAGGTAGGTAGGTACATACACAAAGAGACAGATAAGCAGGTAGAGAGACGAGGCGGTAGGCAGGTACAAAGACATACAGACGACATAGATATTCAGATACAGCAGACAAACAGACAGACAGACAGACAGGCAGGCAGGCAGACAGACAGATTGAGATAGATACTGACAGACAGACATATGGACAGGTAGATAGACAGATAGATAGATGGACGGATTTTAAGCTTTACCTTGGCTTGAGGGGGTTTAACTTAGAGGATGCAGGAAGAAAAAGTCAGTGGCAAAGGTGAGAGGTTGAAAAGATGTTGTGGAAAAATAACAAGAGGTAAGTGAAATATCTATAACTATCTACCTATCTATCTCCTGTATACAGACTTGAGAAGTGATATAAAATGGTGGAATATGCTGCAGAAAAATAACAAGATGGAAGGGGAGGGTGATGAAAGGAGGAAGAGGAGGAGGTAAGTGAAGTGGGATATTGCAGAAAAATTGGAGGCGGAGAAGGAGGAGGAGGAGGAGCAACAGGAGGAGGGAGAAGAGAAGGAGGAAAAGGAGGAGGAGGAGGAGGAGGAAAAGCAAAAGAGCAGCACAAAGGTAAGAAAAATATATCTGTAAAAATATCGGTGAAATATAGCAAACACGAAAAAAAAAAAAAAAAAAAAAAAAAAAACACACTGGACGGAGAAAAGAACCGTTAAGATATACTGCGGAAAAATAGCAAGATGAAAGTGGAGGAGGGAAGAACTACCGGGTGAAGAGGGACGAGGGTTAAACAAACTTTGTCTTACAGTCTGACCAGCAAGATAAATCGAGATCGGGTTCCTCTAGTGGCGAGCTAGATAAGTGTAGTGGTAAGAGATAAGGATGAGTGAAGATGATTATTTAAAGACATGATTGCTTGAGATATATGACTGATAAGAGGGATACTGAAGCGTTTGGACTGAGAAATACGGTACTTATGAAGTCTTGAATATGATATGTACTCAATGAGGACGGTGGGGTATTAGCGTCAAAGTATGTGAAGGCTTGTGGCCTGTAGGGGGACTGTTGAGCCTCAGGGAACGATCTGTCAATTGCAAGCCCAGAATCGAACGAACACACACACACACACACACACACACACACACACACATACGGGGAGGGGGGGGGAGGGCTCTGCATACCGGTCTATTCTCTATCTACCTGTCCACAAACTTGCAAAAGAGTGGACAGATTTTGCTGCAACTTGTCATGCAAACAAGAGTTGGTCAGGTCGATTGTGAGTCATAACTGAATCTGACCCCCTTGCGTTCCCTCCCTTTCCTCTTTTGACTAACAAAACAATAACACAGACTTATAGTTTAGTTTAGTTTTTATTTTTTTAGAAGGTATCCAAAATTTGTGTGCAATTCTGAGGATATAAAAGACTGATTTCGGAAACTTTGATCTTGGAAACTTTCATGCTACAAGGCCAAGGAAAAATTTTAAACTATAAAGGACACGGGGCAAAAATTTTCAAACACACACAAATATAAAGAAAAAAAAACGCATAAAATCAATACAATAAGGCTTTTCTTTTTAAAATAAAGTCAAAATAAATAATATCAACTTAATCATAAGCACAGACAATACACTGTCTGTGTTAATGCAGATGTGCTAAAAAAAAAAAAAAAAAAAAAAAAAAACAAAAAAATTAAGGTGACAGGTAAAAAAAAAAAAAGTAACAATACTTCCCACACAAAGGAAAAATAGAACGCCTCCGAGAAGAGATCCAACCACCGCTGGGAGAATGCTATTATATATTCATTTTATTTATTTATTCACTTCAGTAACCCTGCCACAGTCCACTGATTTTCAAGGTTCCAGACTATTCCCCTTGAAAGAAATTCCCCTCAAACCTTTGAATTTTAATCCCTTACACCTCTATTTACGATACCCCCAAAAAAGAGAAAGTGTACCTCGAAAACAGTGAGTCAGGAAAAGGGACTGAATACCCCCCCCCCTCTCTCTCCCTCTCTCTCTCTCTCGTGCATCACAGTGTTGGCCGAATCTGGGTGACCCGGCCACCTTAGGCTGTGCAACTTTTCACATTCATCTGTTTTCTTTCTTCGCAATTCTTCTCTTCCTCCAACCTCCATCAATCCATCTTGCAATCTCCTGACCGTCCAGCATGCATCTTATCTATCACCTATTCACAATTCTTCATTTCTCTGGCTCTCCCTTCATCTTCCCCTCACCCATCCATCTAGCAATCTTACGCCCTTGCAACAATCACATTATTCATCTATCTTTCATCTTCACCTTATTTCTTCCCTATCACCCCATCTTTCATTCTCCTTATCCATCCATCACCTAGCTTCACAGTTCTTCTTTTCTCTGGCTCTCCTTTCATCCTCCCCTCATCCATCCATCTTGCAATCTTACGCCCGTGCTGCAATCTTGCCTGTGTGCAAAAGTTAGGGTGGAGGGAAGTTTCAACCAAGTTACTGTGCTCCTTCCCGATACACAAAGGGACCTGTTCTCGGTGTCCTAGCAGGCTCCCCAGCACCTCTTCCTTTGTAGATTTATTTTGCGTATTACACTTTGATATTTTCCCTGATCTTCTCTCTCTCTGTTTACCTAACTAGCTATTCATCCACTCATTCATCCATCCATCCATCCGTCTACCTATCATCTATCCTATCTACCTATCTATCTCTCTACCTATCCGTCCATTTATCTATGCTGTTCTTACTCGCTATACACAAAAGGTGAGTTCAAAAAGACGGGAGGGGGAATGTGTTCGAATCGTGCACATGGAGAAGCAGGACGGAGGGAGTTTACCCCGTGAAGATGAAAGATGTGGGTCTGGCTATATGGGTTTCTCAATAAAAAAATAAAAAAATAAAATAAAATAACATAAAAGTAAGCACGCGTCACTCTCATTCGTGGCGACAATGGTAGCATAACTATATATTTTTGTAAATCTACTGTCCAGTGCAAATACGGTAGCCTACTCTTTCAAATATGCATTAGCTATTTGCCAAACACACACAAAGAGATATCATAACGTTCACACAATGTCATAAATATCTATTCACACACACACACACACACACACACACACACACAAATTCAGTCATTAACATTCTCTCTCTCTCCCTCTCTCTCTCTCTCTCTTACACACACACACACACACACACACCATAAGTTCCACACACAAATTCAGTCATTACCATCTCCCCCCGCCTCTCTCTCTCATACACACCAAGCCACCATCACACACACACACACACACACACACACACACACACACACACACACACACACATTTACGCATTAATACCCATTTACCGCAGCCGCCCCTCCGCCCTAATCACCCCTCAGTGTCAAAAGTTCTTTAATTACGCGTCTCTCACTTTAACCGATCACTCTGCTAACGACCGCTTATTGCACCTGCTAATTGACTTATGTTAGTGTTATGGCGCCCGCTTACCTGTGGATGTCAGGAGGTTGTGGTGAATTGGGCTTTTGCCTGGTGGTGGTAGTGGTGGTGGTGGTGGTGACAGTTGTGGTGAAAGTGGCGGTGGTGGTGTAATATATGACGATAACTAAGATATGATGATGATGATGATAATGATGTGATATGATGATGATTATGATAATGCCATGCTTGCAATGGCAAAAGGAGATGCTGTAAATGATGACACAGACAGACACCTTGTTAGTGAGTGATAATGCTGGGTAAGTGAGTGATGATGATGCTGGGGTAGTGAGTAATGACGGTGGTAGTGGTGGTGCAGTGGGGTAATGAGGAGCGAGGTCGTGTCTGGGATTTATGTCTGACCCGGATGATTATTGGTCCACGATCACCCGGTGCTGTGTGTTTCGTCCTTTTGCAGTCTATTTAAAGTACAACAGTGGCAGAAAAACACATTACTACGGCTCTACGTCCTTTCCATAGCACTATTTAGCACTGTATTCTAGTGTTAATCTATCGTTATAACTCAGAATTCAAGATGAGGAAATGGTACTTTTAAGCCAAGTTAGAGTGAAAGGGGTATAGTGTCTTCCTCTTCAACTTTTTTTTACGTCTATATAACATTGTGATTATTAATGCGTGGTTCTTCCCTCTTCGCTGGCTTCAACATGGATGTCCGAAATACTAGTGAACTGCACAATAACACAGATATTATTAAGAACGAAGATATTTACTCTTGAAACAGATGACAGATACTTCCTTCAGATGAAAAATATACGGTACCTTCGAGAGTCAGTCAAAAGGCAAACCAAAGTGAGGTTATTTCCTTTGAAGGCTTAACCGTTCCCTTCCATCATAATTTTCCTCATTTTTCTTTCCTTCTCTCTCTCTCTCTCTGCTATTTCTAATCTTATTTTCCTTTGGTTTCACCTCCCGTACTGAAGAGACTCAAAACCAACCCCAGTAACTCCTTTAAGACAGTAACGACCCATGATATTTTGTTTTCAACATTTCCTGAAGATTTTTTTTACATAGGAAAAACCCCTCGAGGGAAATAAAAGAGGTAATCGATTTTCCAAAATTTTATGAATCTTCCAAAATACTTTCCTTTGATCTTGCAAGCGCCCACCATCTTTCATATATTATACCCCCGCTCCCTGTCTCTCTCTCTCTCTGCCTTTTATCGCTTCATTTAATCGAGAAGTTATCAAATTACTCTGCTTTTTCCTCTCTCTCTCTCTCTCTCTCTCTGCCACTTCCTCTTCCTCATCACTTCGGATAATCCTCTTATACGTCTCAGTTCTTCCATGTCTTCCGCTCCTCCTTTTTCAGTTTCCCCTTCACTGGTTTTCTCTCTCTCTCTCTCTCTCTCTCACACACACACACACACACACACACACACACACACACTCATCATCAGTTCCTTTTCTTGCTGACTCCATTCTTCCATCTTTAATCTCTCCTAACATTCAATCTCTTTCCTTTATTTCCTCACCTCATTCCTCACAAGTTTTTCTTACCCCACGTCTTCATCCTCTCGTGAAATTCATTTCCTTGTCCTCGTCCATCACTAACTTTTATTACTTCACGCCTACCACATTATCCATCATCACCATCATCATCACCATCACCATTTCCCCTCTACCAACTTCTCTCTCTCTCTCTCTCTCAACTGACCTTTCACTTTCCTACATTTCTGTCACATTCCTCATCAGTTTTTCTTCATGATCTTTTATTTCTCTCTCTCTCTCTCTCTCTCTCTCTCTCTCTCTCTCTCTCTCTCTCAACAATTTTATATTTCTCTTCTACATGCGTCATCAGTTTCTCTCTCTCCTCACAACACCACATCATAATTTCCCCTCCACTCTCCTCTCTCTCAACAAACATAACTTTATTTCCCGTCCACATTTGTCATCAATTTCTGTCTTTCCTGACTCAATATCACATCATCATTTCCCCTGCACTTCCTCTCTCTCTCTCTCTCTCTCTCTCTCTCACACACACACACACACACACACACACACACACACACACACACACACACACACCTCATCGCCCCCACGAGGTCCCTAAATCATGATCTCAATGAGCGTCACTAAATCACATCCTCTTGGCATTTTCCGCCTTGCAAGTGAGCCAAACTTCTCTCTCTCTCTCTCTCTAACCTCTTCTCCCCCACTGCCTCCCCAGCACGCACACATCTGTCTCACAAAGGATTACAAGATTTTTAAGGTCTCCTGCATCTCACAATTTCTGCCTTCTACACAGAGAGAGAAAAGTGGGAGGAAAGCTGGAATGGAGGAGGGTAGAGCAGTAGAGGGAGAGAGAGGAGAGAAAAGTGAAGAAATATTGAGTGTGTGGAATAGTTTGGGAGAGACGGATGAGAAATACTGAAGTGGATAAAAAAGAAATACTGAGAGAGAGAGAGAGAGAGAGAGAGAGAGAGAGAGAGAGAGAGAAATACAAGGTGAGAGTTTTCCTGTGTAGAGTGTCAGCGTGAGAGGTGAAAACAGTTAAAAATATGCAGGAATTCTCTGTGAAGCTTTCTATCTTGACTTTATTAATGCAAGGGAGGGCAGGAGGTATTGGGTTACGGGAATCTTTTTATCAGAGGGGGGCTGTAGACGGACGAATGGTGCTGGCATTGTTTATGAAGGGATATCAGGCTTTCATCTGACTCACTCACTCACTACTCACTCACTCACTCACTCACTCACACATACACACACACACACACAAATATATGAGGAAAAGTAAAATCGGCGTAAAAGTGACTATGTGTAGTAGAGGGTATGGAATTCTTGGTGCACGCCGGAGAATACATTTCGTGTGAGTCAATGCAAAATTATGAAGTGAATGGAATTCCGAGCCAGGGTGGCAATGGGCCGTTTGAAAGCGTCCTCTTTGTTGCCAACACCATTAGAGTTTTGTATACAGCCTAGTATTACATGATTTTTTGTGGAAAATCACTAGAAAAATGACTGCATAGCCTATATCCATTTTCGTAACAGACTCTGCAAACATAGATCTCAACCATGGATATTATATATATATATATATATTAGATTTGCAATATCTGAAAAAGAGAGAATGGAAAACGGGAGTTCAGTTTTGAGGTGAGGAAATAAAAGATTTTTATTGGACGGTGTGGCGACTCTGAGGAACTGAATAGCGAGGATTTATTTACGTTGGTACTGGCTTAGTGTACGGCATTCAGGATAGTAAGTCAGAGACACAAGACTGTTTGTGAATATGGATGGAGCTGCGAGTGGTTAGTGTGATGGCTTGAAGAAGACAAGGATATGCAAATACTATACGAGTGTTTGGTGAGAAATGCATGACGGTATAAAAGACACGATCTCCTCCATCAAGTGACGTACTCCATTGGCCTATTCATGTTACTTATGGGCGATTTCATTCATCTCTGGGAAAACCTTTTGTAGTGAAGAGGTCAGTGAAGAATATATTTGGTTTCTTCTAAGAAGAATAGAATCGTCTTGAGGCTGAAACAATTAAATAAACATGAGGTAAATGGATCTATGAGGCTGTGACGAGTGTACATGAACCGCCTTGTAATCTGAACATCATCTGGAGATACTTAACACCTCTTCGCTTGCGATTTTATCTGCACAGTATCTCTTTGTACGTTAATGATGATGACTACGTCAATACTAAAAGGAAATCAATAAACAAGAGCATACCACGGTATTATACGGAAAATAAACCACTAAGGAAAAGGTGCAACGAAGTCTTCAATGACAGGCAGAATATGACCCAGATGAGTAGCTACTGGAATCATACAAGGAACAGCACTCTGGTCGGCGATTGTACATTGCCTCACCCATCCCCCTTCCTTCCCCTCCCCAATCCTTGCCTTACATCAGTCCTACCCCTTCCTCATATTCTCTCTCTCTCTCTCTTCCTCCAATATCTCCTTCTCCCCTCCTCCCTCTGCTTTTTATTCCCTCTCCTTCAATCCCCCCCCCCTTTCCTGTACCATGCATTATCCATTTTTCTTAGTTTCTCCTCTCTCTCTCTCTCTCTCTCTCTCTCTCTCTCTCTTCATTTCACCGTGTTTACTCAATATACTCCTTCCCAATATCTCCTCCTCCTCGCTCTCTCCTCCCCTCCAGCCATTTTCCTCCATTCCTCCATCCTAGCTTTCTATAACGCTCTTTTTACTCTCTACTTTCCCCTCATATCTCTTTCTCCTTTCCCCTCTCCCTCTTTCTCCCCTCCCTTCTCTTTTTCTCCCGTCTCCTTCACTCCTCTCTCTCTCTCTCTCGCTCTCTCTCTCTCTCTCTCTCACCTTTTATCTTGTTTACTCAATATATTCCTTCCCTCTCAATCTCTCCTCCCCTCCTCTGCGTTGCCTATATTCTTTCCTCCCTCCCTTCCCCCTACTTTCTCTCTCTCTCTATCTCTCTCTCTCTCTCTCTCTCGCTGTTTTCCTCCTCGTGTCTCCCTATATCTTTTGCTTTCTATTTCCCCTCCCCAATTTACCTCCCTCTCTCTCCCCTCCCCTCCTCTCTTTCAGCCATCTTCTTTTCCCCTCCATCTCTCCCTAACTCTCTTTTTCCTCCATTTTTCTCTCCAGTACCCCCTCTTCTTCACTTTTCTCTCTTCCTCCACCTCCTCCTGAACCATTTACTCTTCCCTTTTCTCAATTTCTCTCTCTCAAATTCAATTCTCTCTCTCTCTCTCTCTCTCTCTCTCTCTCTCTCTCTCTCTCTCTCTCTCTCTCTCTCTCTCTCCATTTCTTTCTCCAAGCACTCTCCCCTCCCCTCCTCTCTAAAATTTTTTCCCTACTTCCTCCATTTCACCTGTCGTTATAATTCTATTTTTAGTCTACATTTTCCCCCAGTTCCCGTTCCACTGTTTCCTCTCTCTCAATTTCTCTATCTCTATTTCCTATCTCTCACCTTCTCTACCTCTGTTTGTTTCCTCTCACTTTCTCTACCTTTGTTTTTTATCTCTCACTATCGCTACCTCTATTTCCTATTTCTCACTTCCTCTACTTCTGTTTCCTACTCTCACCTTCTCTACCTCTGTTTCCTATTTCTCACTTTCTCTACCTCTGTTTCCTGTCTCTCACTTTCTCTACCTGTTTCCTATCTCTCACTTTCTATACCTCTATTTCCTAGCTCTCCCTTTCTCTACCTTTATTTATTTCCCCCATTCACAAGTTGATCTCCCTTCCACAGCCTCTTCAAGCAATTTCCCTTTCATTTTCCCCCAGTAATTTCCCCTCCTGACTGCTTGCTTCAGTAGCCTCTTTTCAAACTCCCCCCCTTCCTTCCCTTTTCATGCAATATCCGTTTCATTTTCCCAAATATTATTCATTTTTCTCCCCAATTCCATTCTATCTCTTCAACCATTTCCCTCACTATTCACAACCCCTTCCCTCCTCACATACTTTTTTTCCTCTCTTTCCTTTCATGCCATTCTCCTTAATTTTCCAATATTATCCCACATCCACTGCCTGATCCAATATCCTTTTTTCATACTTTCCCTTTCTTTTCCTTTTCATGTTTTTCCTTTACTTTCTCCCCAGTATTTTCCCAGGCTGACTCCTGGCTCCAGTATCCTTTTTTCATTCATGTCCCCTTTTCATTTCCTTTTCATGCCACTTTCCTTCATTTTTCCCGAATATTTCCAACGCTGACTGCTGGTTCTAGTATCTTCATATACTTTCTCCGTCTTTCCTTTCCTTTACATGCCATTTTTCCTTTAATTTGTCCCCAATAATTTTCCTACGCTGACCGCTTGCTCTAGTAGCTATCCTCTTTTCACAAATATCCCCGTTTCTTTTCCTTTTCATGCCATTTTCCTTCACGATTCCCCCCAATATTTTCCCGCTCTGGCCTGCCCTCTCTCGCTCATTAATCAGCGCGGTAATCTGGCGTCGGCGCGGGCAAACTCTTGGAAAGGAGAGTTGTTTAAGTTGGGCCAGACATTTTAAGGTTCACCCATAAAAAGTTCCCCCTTTTTTTTTTTTCTCCCCCCCCCCCACTGCGGTCGCCCCCAAGTTTGCCGTCGCCAGATTAAAGTGGGTTGGAATGTCGATGAAGATTGGGAGGGGTTACTGAGTGCCTAGGAAGGGGATTGAGGGAAAGGGAAGTTGCCTGGGAGGGGGATTGAGGGAAGGAAAAGTTGCTTAGAAGGGGGATTGAGGGAAGGGGAAGTTGCCTGGGAGGAGGACTGAGGGAAAGGGAAGTTGCCTGGGAGGAGGACTGAGGGAAGGGGAAGTTGCCTGGGAGGGGGATTGAGGGAAGGGGAAGTTGCCAGGGAGGGGGATTGAGGGAAGGAAAAGTTGCTTAGAAGGGGGATTGAGGGAAGGGGAAGTATGAACTACTGATTATTAAAAGGAACTGAGAACTGTCCTCGTCTTGTAAGGGATATTAAAACCTGGTGAGTGTTTTACGAAATTATCAAGGACTTCACATTATAAGGAAACTGAAAACTGCTCATTATTTTCAAGGAACTACGAATGAATTATTAATGCACGAAATTAAGCAAGGAAGCTTGGAATTACAATGTGTTATAAGGAAAGATTTTGTTGAGTATTTTATGAAACTGACAACGAAACTAAAGTCCTGAGTATAGCCAAGGGACTGAAATTAATTAGTAATGTATGAAAATAAGCAAAGAAACTTGGAACTGCAGGTTATTAAAAGGAATTCAGAACTACCCTCGTGTTGTAAGAAAATTAAATTTCGTCGAGTATTTTAAAAGAAACAAAAATTGCTGAGCAATTTAAGGAGCTAAAAATGTTGAGTACTGCAAAAATTACGGAAATGAAGTTGGAATTACTGGGTATAAAGAGGAATTAAAAACTGTCCTCACATCATGAGAAAAATAAAAAATAGGTGTCGTTAAAAAAAAATCACACTACAGCGTCACTGAAATTTTCTGGACATTCTTAAGGAACAAGAGAAATGTTCAGTACTACACGAAATTCAGGAAAAGAAATTGGAACTGCTGGGTATTGAAAGGAATTAAGAACCGTTCGTGTTATAAGGGAAACTGAAATTGTTGAATATTTGGTGAAATTAGAAACGGCTTTGATAAACAGAAACTAAATATTGCCGAATACTTCCAAAGGAACTAAGAATTATTCAGAATTAGCTTAATGAACATAAAGGAAAGAATGTTGGAACTACCGAGGATTCAAAGGATCTCAGAACTGTCTTCGTGTTACAAGGAATTTAAAGCTGATCTGAGTTTCAAGGATGGAAGGGTTGTTAGTATTATCCCAATGAACTTAATGAGCGAAAGAATAGTGAAGAAACAAAACTGGAACTACTGATCATTAAAAGGAACGTCTTCGTAAATATTAGAAATTTAATATCGCTGAGTGCTTTGCCCAATTCAGGACTGCTGAATATTGTAGGAAATGCATGCATATACTGCTACGAGTATATACCGTACTTGAACACATACATAAACACATTCATACGTACAGTTATGTACGTATCTATGTGTATACACTGTATATATAAATATATATTTACCTGCCTACCTACATACATCAGAGAGAGAGAGAGAGAGAGAGAGAGAGAGAGAGAGAGAAATTATGTAAACGATTCTCGAAGGACATATAATAAAAAACACTCCCAGCTAACATCATCCTCTGTTCCTGAACGACCAACTCGACCACAAACTGTACAGCAGTCAGTATAAACGACGAGTATAGGCACACAAGTAGTGACATGTGAAGGTGTGTGAATCCCAAGAGGACTGCGGGACCTATGAATAAATAAAGTGAAGAGATGAAAAGAAATTAAATAAACCTTTGTATCAGTCACACTTCCTCTCTTTACCCACGAGTAGGAAATACAAGAAAGAAAACAAAAGGAGACAAAAACTTAAGACGTGCAAAAAGTCCAGTATGTCAACAGGAATAAGGTTTTGTATAAATTTCAACGAGACTTCCTTTACTACGACCACAGTTCTCACTTTATGCTTCTACACACACACACACACACACACACACACACACACAGCTGTTGTTAGGCCCGCACTGCATTTCCATTTGTTTTAAACGAAGAAAAATGTCATACTTTACCTCACTCTCCGCAAACCTAGTTATTACTCATTCTAATATTTTTCTTCTCCAGTTGCTATCATGCTTTTTTTTTTTTTTTTGGCTCAAGTTGCTGTTTTTTTTTTCGTATTTTGGTTCCGATGCTCCTGTTGCTATTCGTCCTAAATAATCTTCATCGTCATCTTTATCATCATCACCATCATTACCATCATCATCACCATCATCACCATCCTCCTCATCCTCATCATCATAATTTTTCTACGTGGCCGTAACTATGTGATATAATAGACTGTATTGTAAGTGGCTTTGGGAATTACGTAACACCTCTTCCATTGCGATTTATCCTGCTATCACATCTTAATAATCCTCTTGCATTTTTTTATGCAAACTGTTTCAATAATACAGCGATATAAACTGCATATGACAGAATACTGAGGGGTAATGTGGAAAATAAATCTCTCAGGAAGGGGTGTTAAGAAAAATCCCATGTCATCCCCACAATACAGACCCAAGACGACTTCCAACAATACGACCTCCAATAATACTGACCCAAGACGACCTCCACCACAATAATAACCCAAGACGGCCTCCAACAATACAAACTCAAGACGACCCTAAAACGACCTCCAATAATACAGACTCAAAACGACCTCCACAAATAAAAATCCAAGACGGCCTCCAGCAAGACCCAAGAAGACCCCAAAACAAACCTCCATAAATAAAAACCCAAGACGACCTCCAACAAACCAAAGACGACCTCCAGAACTTCTTTAAAACATTATTTACTTTAATGATACCCTTCTTATCTGGCTTAACTTTGTGTATTAAGACTCTGATATGACGTTTTAGTTCCTTTACAAGAAGCTGGGCTGCATATACTAACAAGCTCTCCCTCTCTCTCTCTCTCTTTCGCTCTATTTTTTTTCTTTCCTGATACCCTCACATACCATCCTCCTCCTTTCCCTTCATGCCTTGTGTGTGCATTTTTACTCTCTCTCTCTCTCTCTCTCTCTCTCTCTCTCTCTCTCTCTCTCTCTCTCTCTCTCTGTCGTTTTATTATTTTCTTTCCTGATACCCTCACATACCATCCTCCTCCTTTCCCTTCATGCCTTGTGTGTATATTTTTACTCTCTCTCTCTCTCTCTCTCTCTCTCTGCCAATTTCCCTAACAGGCTGTTCTGTGATATCTAACCTCTCGTCCCTCCACCTTTCCTCTATTATTTCTCCCCCTTCGCTTCCTCCCCTTATTCTTTCATCCATTTTTCTTATTCTCTACTTCTTCCATTCTTCCACTTTTCTTTTCCTCTCTCCTATTCATACACCACTAGCTTGACCTCTCATGGAAGTATGTTTTATTCTCTGTGTCTGATTGTTTCCTTTGTACTCTCTCTCTCTCTCTCTCTCTCTCTCTCTCTCTCTCTCTCTCTCTCTCTCTCTCTCTCTCTCTCTCTTACTACTCGTATACCACCAAAAGCATGGACTAAAGTTAAGATTACAAGGTTATGAGCTGGAGGAAGGGCACCCTGATGGCGGAGAATATGTGACAGGGAGACGATTTGTTTGTTGCCATCCCTTTTATGGTACAGACAGGACAGACAGACAGATTGGTAGACACATACATACATACAGACAGACAGACAAACAAATGGGAGGACATAATAGTAGACACATACATCCACATATACAGTACATACATACAAACATACACATACACAGACCGAAAGACAGATAAACAGACTGACAGATCGACAGACGCAGAATGGATAATTTTTTAAAGCTATTAGTATGGTTATCTGTTTCGTATAACGGGCATACTGAATTTTCCTTTTACGATTTCGGTTCAGGTGATTTCAGGCCAGAATCCCAAGTATTGGCCTGGGTCCAATTCTTCTGCTAATGTAATAATCTATATCCAATCCGCCTTATTGGACGACGCCCCCCGAAAAAAGAAAATGGAATACAAAAAAGCAATCTGCGCAAAAAGATCAACGTCGATGGAGGCCTGCAAGACACGTTGGAAATGTTGTATCTATCCATCTATCTGTCTATCGATCTATTATATGGAGGGTGGTGTAATATTCGTGTGGCGTCTTTACTGAGTAGGGACAGAAACGGTACTGAAACAATTAACGCCTACCATGCAGTTTCATTACAAACGTAGCCTACAAATGAACACACAAGCGACTTGAGATTAACGCAGCCTATGTACACACGGGAAGCTTGAGATTAAAAGTAGGCAACACACACACACACACACACACACACACACACACACACACACACACACACACACACACCACACCCTTTCCCACCCCCAACACCACACCCTCAACACACACACCCTTATGATAAACAGAGCCAATAAATTAACCCAACCCACATACACACACCAAAAACACCCAAGACAAACGCAGCCTATATATACAACACAGGCCTCTCCCCCACCCACCCACTCCGGCTTGCTTAATTCCATGGCATTAATTAAACGCAGGAGCAGCAAAAGAGGCGGGTGCTAATGCCAGGTATGTTTAATTGTGGCGCTCTGGCGGCTTCCCACGTATTTCCCTAGAGGGGCCCGGATTTATGGTCTCAGCAGCTGGACCCAACGTGAGGAGGGCTTGGGTGGAGTGGGTGTGGGGGGATAAGGTGGGGGGAGGTGTGAGAGAGAAGGGAAAGGTGGAATGGGTGTGTTGAGGGTAGGGTGGAATGGTTGTGAGAGGGACAGAGTAGGGTGTGTGTGTGTGTGTGTGTGTGTGTGTGTGTGTGTGTGTGTGT
Organism: Coenobita brevimanus; assembly: GCF_032717465.1. Classification (NCBI taxonomy): domain Eukaryota; kingdom Metazoa; phylum Arthropoda; class Malacostraca; order Decapoda; family Coenobitidae; genus Coenobita; species Coenobita brevimanus. Next base: position 3,711,423 of record NC_137021.1, read on the forward strand.
GTGTGTGTGTGTGTGTGTGTGTGTGTGTGTGTGTGTGTGTGTGTGTGTGTGTGTGTGTGTGTGTGTGTGTGTGTGTGTGTGTGTGTGTGTGTGTGTGTGTGTGTGTGTGTGTGTGTGTGTGTGTGTGTGTGTGTGTGTGTGTGTGTGTGTGTGTGTGTGTGTGTGTGTGTGTGTGTGTGTGTGTGTGTGTGTGTGTGTGTGTGTGTGTGTGTGTGTGTGTGTGTGTGTGTGTGTGTGTGTGTGTGTGTGTGTGTGTGTGTGTGTGTGTGTGTGTGTGTGTGTGTGTGTGTGTGTGTGTGTGTGTGTGTGTGTGTGTGTGTGTGTGTGTGTGTGTGTGTGTGTGTGTGTGTGTGTGTGTGTGTGTGTGTGTGTGTGTGTGTGTTTAAGGGAATACTCTAATGCATGCAGTTGGGAAGGATATTACCTGCATGGGGTTGACAGGACGTGGAGAGGAATATTCTAGCTCTGGACAATATTACTTGCTTGGGAGATTTGGGGAGAAATATTACCTGCTGGGAGGGTAGGGCAGACTGCGAGAGGGGAGGAATATTCTGATAGGGGGAGGGGATGAATAGGCTGGACTGGAGAAGGGGAAAGAATAATTTATAGTCGGTGGGAGAGAAACACATGGCTCATCTACACAAATTAGTACAACTGCAGAGAATATTACCCGCTTGGGGAATGAATAAAGGTAGGGGAGGAATATTCTAATTATACAGCTGCAGATAACATTACCTGCCTGGGGTGGATAGGAGGTGAGGAAGAATATTCTCATGTATACAATTGTGATCAGTATCATCTATATACTTCGGGGGCTCAGAATTAAGGAAAATATTTATCATACAGTCCTGCCTAATATTCTCAGCCCACTTGTAAATAATCTGGAGTTCCGAAATAATGAAGTTAAATTGGCGAATATTCTTAAGGACACTCTAGGTCAGTATTTCTAGTGCACTTTGGGGTTCCGAGGTAAAGAAGCGAAATTGGATAATATTTTTATGTACTATCAGGAGCAAAAGTTAAGCGACAATCCCCAGCCAGCATCGTGCCCTGCCTTCTAAGTACGAGTATTGCTCTCTCTCTCTCTCTCTCTCCCCACACACACACACACACACACACACACACACACACACACACACACACACACACACACACACCACAAAAACAACCTCCCCTTCCCACACTGCGGTAAAGGTTAACAGGTTTTGCTAACGACCTGAATCCATTGTTCTTGCCATAAAGGGCGATCGACAAGCATGTCAAAGGGACCATGGTGGCGTAAGTTGATAAATTACATACGAATAATTACTCTAACCTTTTAATGAGGGGAGGCAACTCTGGCTTTGTGTACCAACTAACAACAGACGGTATTATGTGGCTCTGTGGGCGGATGTCGATAATGATAACAAGAATACCGGAACTTAAATAAAATAACAGCAACTCACACTCGATTTAAATAAAAAAATCTAAGGATAAAAAAGAAATTGAAAAAGAAGCATAGGTGCACGAGGAAAACAATCTGGCATCACAAACGACAAATACTCCAAAACGTCCAATTAAAATAACACATTCGTAGTGTCCGTTTTGATGACGCACTTCACTGCTTGTTTATGGGATTATAATTTTAGTCTGAATAGTTCATCTTTAGTAAGTAACGATATATCACCCACCTTCACTAAAAAATATAATCTGTATATACATAACTTTGGATATAACCGAACTCCTACATTACAGTATATTCTTTTATGGCAAATGCGTTTTTTTTTTTTTTTCATCATCACCATCCGGACCTCCTTTCCAACCCTAGGGCAGTTTATTTTATTTTGTATCTAGCTATATATACCTCTGGATATCACCGGATTCTTGTCTCTTAATTTTCTGATGGTACCGGGTAGGTACAGCTGCAGACATATATTTTTCCAATTTTAAGGCCATCGTTTATGAATATATGAAAAAAAAACAAAAAATATATATATAGTTTGAACTTTAAAAATAGCATTAAAAAAAAAAACGACCACAATTGTTACTGATCGTACTTAAGTAAATCGATAATTTCTGAACCTGTACGTACCTGGTCCATATTTCGACTTTTATTTTTGTTTAGTTACTTACCGGTATTTTTTTTATTATGGTCCCTGTCTCTCTAAGGTCTGTATTCTCGTCAGGTCAGGAGGCTAATTATCACCTTTCTCATCAGCTTAAATCAGGTATCTTTCACCTGTATATTATCAATACAAAGACGTTGTTATTAAAGGTATGCACGAGACACAGGTGAGAATATTAAGCGGAAATATCTAAAACCAATCACCATGAGGTACTAAAAGCCTTCCAAGACGAGAAAACAGATCTAAGATATAAATAACGACATAACCAGGTAGGCAGGGCACTTACCTTTGCAGAACTGATGGTGTGGTGACTGAAGAGGTCGGTGAAGAAGTGAAGGTTGGAATCATCACCTGGAAAAAGATAAGAAAGTTGAGGGAAGCTTGGAAATGTACTCAGGAATATTGGGAAGAGTTGCGTGGAAAAGAAGAGAGTTTGGTTTTGAAAGGGAGAGATTTAGTACTGTGTGTGTGTGTGTGTGTGTGTGTGTGTGTGTGTGTGTGTGTGTGTGTGTGTGTGTGTGTGTGTGTGTGTGTGTTTTAACCTCACCACTAGGAGTACGTCAGTTAAAATATTATTATTCTTGCTACCACCAATCAACTTTATTCGTCACGATGGAACTATGGTCGTGTAAAAAAAAAAAAAAAAAAAAAAAAAAAAAAAAAAAAAAAACGCATATCCATCCCTTCCAATGCAAGATGTCTCCCCAAAACTGAATAAAATCGCTTAGAGGCGGCGAGAATAAAACCTATTATGTGGCATCCTAATGAAGGCGTTAAGAAACTACGAAAAGAAGATAAACAGACGAAAAACAGCTGCCTCATGCAGAAAGAATGGGAAAGGAAGAGATTGAAGGACTTTAAAATGTACAGCAGATACATTATTATAAATAAAAGTTAAAATATACTTTGCAAACCTGTCAAACATATGAATTAAGTTATACATGCGAAACTCTGTACTTATCATCATCATCATCTCATCGTCATCATACGGCATCATTTTCATTATATTGTATATACATCATACATTAGCTACATAAACAATACATCATTGTTCAAAACCTAACTCTCATTGTTATACATCGAGTATACCCCCAAAAAATTTGAAAACACAAACTCGATAAAAAACTATTATCATGGAATGGGGTCAAATGGGCCATACATCTATTCACTCGTCATTCAGGCCTTCACGGGATTATTTATTTCAGACCATATACAATTCACTCGCTGGCTGATTCACGACTCTTGTTTTAAACCAATGGATGCTGAGTTTTCCCTCAAAATAAATGCTGAAACTAAAATCCTGTATGTTATTTTTTTTTCATATAGGTGTACAGCCATGAGTGGTGCTGGTAACAGACGCCTTCACGAGGTGGCGCTGATATAACCCCGTGGTGAAGCTGCCCAGCTATACAAACATTCCTAAATTTCCTCTATATTCCCCCAAAAAAGAACGATGGTGGATTGCTGGAGGAGGGCAACTCCAGAATGCAGTTTACTGGGTTCACGTTCAGATGAAACAACCGGTACTGCTACTACTACTACTACTACTACTTATTATTATTATTATTATTATTATTATTATAACTCAGAATGACCCGGGAAAAGTTCATTCCTCTGAAGAAGCCTCTGTGCGAGACAAGTCAGGAATAATCTACTCTCTCAGACTCGTAATTCTCTAAACCATTCATATACATTATTATTATAATTATTTCTTCTACTACTACTACTACTACAGCCATGAGCAAAAGTCGCCGACATATCTCTACTTGCGTTATGTCTTGTTTTCCAAGAATGAACCAAAAGTTACGTCATGAGGAGTACAGGGGAAAAAAAATAACACTTTAATAATATACAGTAAAAAATGCTTAAAATTATATACCTAGGATATTTATTTTCATTATATTTCATCTTCAATGAGATACATGAGGACAAAGTCCTCTCTCTCTCAATAAGAGAATAAAGTCAATTGTCTTCCTCCCTCCCTTTTCCTCTCTCTCTCTCTCTCTCTCTCTCTCTCGGGGGTGATTTACGTGCACCAACTGACCACCGGCCCAGAAGTCCTCTAACCCGTGTCGAAATATCCCCATAAAAACCCCCTCGCTCTCTCCCCAGCGACGGCCGTGCTTGAGGCGGGTCCAAATCGTGGTCAGTAGTTCCTTTACACTCCGGTTAATAGTTCGTTTACAGTGTCTCAAAGCCGTGTTATAATTTTACGACATTTTGGTAATATACAGTAATTGTGTTAGAATTTTGCTTTATTTGTTACTTTTAAACTCGGTGGCCGAATCAGTAGAGAGCTGGCCTGCAGTCCTAATGGACCCAGGTTCGATTCCCCACTAGGGCAGGGAACAGTTTAAGGATGTGACTTTCATTAAAGCAGACTTTACTGATCAACCAGACGACCCGCCGACATGTAAAAATATCCCCGCCAACACCAATAAACCAGTCCTGTATGAGGCAGCCCTTGTAAGTATTCAATATGGACGGTCTTTGTTTGTGCCGATGTGGTGACATGTGGACGTGTGTGGACGTAGGAGGACTACTAGGCCATGACAACGGGCTGTGTAGCCTACGCTCAGAGGCGGACACACACACACACACACACACACACACACACACACACACACACACACACACACACACACACGTGTTCGATTTTTGCTTTATTAGTCCCTTTGAATAGTAACTACACGGGATGGAATCTAGGCTTTATTAATGCCCTTACACTTTCTTCAAACTACCTAAGGAGATCGACATGAATCCCTTTTAACCCACTTATGCCCATGGTCCTCCTTTAAACAGAACGACACTGGACATTTTGAAGTTAATAAAACGGAAAACTACAAGGAAGGGACCAATTAGTTTCCCGACTATGAGCCGACAGGCGGAAAGGGGTACGCTGTCACCTACCATTACGGCAAAAATCCCCCACACAAAACCTTTGACATTACTGGATTAAATAATTTCTTCACAATGTTTCACCGGTGTCCAGATCAAATTATATACGTTCGAATTCTGCTTCATTACTTCTGTTCAGGTATCTACAAAAAATAAATAAGTAAAAAACTACATACATAAATAAGTGGCTACCGTATTAGATCGTGCCGAACTAATCTGGAATAATTAAGGCTCGATTTCGTGTCAGATTTAATGAGATGCTGACAAACTAATCTAAAATCATCCCGTTGGAGATTATCTTGCACATTGTTCACACTTCCTTCCTTCTCCACTATCCTCTTCTTCCTGCCTCTCTCTCTCTCTCTCTCTCTCTCTCTGGACCAACCCGGCCTATATATCTGAGCTCCTCGGACCCAGCAATAATATCTGATGGTGCCGTAAAGAAAGTGGTGCTGGATATTATCGATGAGGAGTGGCGATGAGGCAGGCGGTGTGTGTGTGTGTGTGTGTGTGTGTGTGTGTGTGTGTGTGTGTGTGTGTGTGTGTGTGTGTGTGTGTGTGTGTGTGTGTGTGTGAATAAGCGTTGTTTATGTGTGTGTTTTGCTGTCTGTCTGTCTATATCATCCCTATATGACCCTAATAGTGAGAACACACAGTTGTAACATATAAGCTATTTATCTATCAAACCACAATTCCATCTCTATCTCTACCATAACACCATCATCAAACACCAATCCCATCACAACCTCACCTTCACAACTAACACAACACACATCCCCAACCTTAAATACCACAAGCAACACCACCACAACTACCACAACTAACCTCAATCATCACCAATATCGCCATCCCCACCATAACTACCACCAACAAGCAACACGACCAAAACCACGACCTCAGAGTGGTAGTATTGGGCAGGTCATTAACACGACTCCCCCAAACACGACATTTTACCAGCACCCTTCGGTCGCTCCCACAACGACTCAGCTTACACGCACCCCAGAACGACCTCCAGGGAACTAAGTGAACGAAAAAGGAGAGTTTGCTCGCGTAACAAAGAAACGGAGAGTTCATTTCCGACTGGCAGGGAAAAAAGGAAAAAAGAAGGAAAATATATGACATGGAAAAATTAATATTAATGGGGAAGGAGAAAATAAAAAATATAATATAAAAGGGGAAGGGAAAGTTAAAGCAAAGATGAGGGAATGAAAAATTATAAGGGAACAGAAAAAGAAATATTAAGTCCTCCGGCGGTAGCACTAAAAAGGTTAGGCATTTCCTTCCAGATTTTGGAAAAAGGAAAAAAAAGTATGAAACACAGAGAGAGAGAGAGAGAGAGAGAGAGAGAGAGAGAGAGAGAGAGAGAGAGAATCATTTCCGTCATTTTTTTTTTTTTTTTTTTGCTCTGCTGGAAAATACTCGTGTAAGAAATCCCAAGCGATGTCTTCCCAGAAAATGAAGATTGGAAGAGAGTAAGAAAATGACGATAGTTATTGATATACCTCGAGAAACTTGGACTGCGAGAAAGAAAGAAAGACAATAAAGACAGGTATTCATATACCTTGAGAAACTTGAACTTGGAGAAAGAAAATATGAAAGAAAATAAAGGTAGCTGTTGCTGGTGTATCAAGAGAAGTTTGGAAAGAAAGAAAGAAAAAAGGAGAATGAAAATAAAGACAGAAGCTGGTGTATGTGGAGTAATATGGACTTGAGGAAAGAGAAAGAATGAACGAATGAAATGAAAAAATAAAGATAATTTTGCTGTATACCTATATATTAAGAACCTGGGCAGAGAGAGAGAGAGAGAGAGAGAGAGAGAGAGAAATTTACTCTCTCTCCCATAATCCTTTATATCAACCCTACCTTAATCTCCCTGTCTCAGTCCTTAACTCTCTCTCGCACCAACTTCCTCTCTCCTCCCCCCCCCCCTCTCTCTCTAGTGACAAACAGACTTCATTGCCCCGACCGCTCTTCATCATTCTTCTTGCACAAACCCACTTTATCCCTTGGCCTTCATAAACCTCGAAATATCCACCTATCTTTTCTCGACATTTTTCACATCTACGGCCAAGAAGTGACAGATCTCACATTTATATTGAAAACTCGACTATGCAACATTCCCTACTGAGATCTAAATGTACGGTAATTATTTTCTCCAAGTCCTCCTTACTACTACCGGTATACAACATAATCACAAGACATTTTCAGTGTTCCAAGATCTCTAAATTTTCCTGTTCATTGCTATCCCTTACACACACACACACACACACACACACACACACACACACAGTCTTTCTTCCTTATCTCTATTCCCTCTTCCTCATTCATCTCAATCATCCTTCATTTCCTCCCCTTCTCCCACTCACACCTTCCTTCCTTGCCTCGCTCCTTCCTTCCTAGCCATTAATCACTGCAGTAATATAGACTTTACTTATCTCCCCCTCCCTCACTCCTCCTCCATTTTAATGCTTTCTCCACTTTTTCTCCTCGCCCATCCACAGTATTCTTCCACCTTTCTAATTTCTTCAGTCCATTCTTCTTCTGAACTTCCTGCTATCCACCTACCCATTCCTTCCTTCCTTCCTTCCTTCTTCCCTCCCTCCCTTCCTCCTGAATCAATAAGCTAATCTACATTTTCCCTCCCTCCCTCACCTAGAATTCTAGTACACTTCAAACAACTTCACTTTTCCTTCTGCACTCCCTCTTCCCTCCTACACACCTTCCTTCATCTCTCCTTCTTCTTACCCTTACCCTTTCTCCCCTAGCAACATCTTCCTTTCTTCCTTCTGCCTCATGTTCCCACTTCGTTTAAATTATTTTCTCTTTCCTCTCTCACACACACACACCTTCTTTCCTTCCCCGTAAGTTATCATGGCAATAATCTACACTTCTCTCTCCCTCAATCCTTCCTCACTTCCAACTTCGCCTTTCCTCCTGGATTTCCTCTTCCCTCCCATACACATCTTCCTTCCTTCCCTGTCCCTCAGTTCAATTTCTCCACCTTTCCTCCTTTTGCATGTCTTCTTCCCCTCGAAACACACCTCCCTTCCTTCCTCTGTTGTCCACATCACCTCTCCTACATTTCTTCCTCCTCTCCCACTCGCACCTTCCTTTCTTCCTTCATTCCTCCACCTCATCTCTCCTCCTACATTTCCTACTCCTTCTGTCCTTCCTTCATTCCCTCTCCCACATTTCTCCACCTCCCCTTCTCCTACATTTCCTCCTCCTCTCCCACTCCTTCCTTCCTTCCCTCTCCCACATTCCTCCACCTCTCTCCTGCATTTCTTCCTCCCTCCCACGCACACCTCTCGTCCTTCCCCGCCATTAATCAGTGCAGTAATCTAGCGGGGCCGCAAACTCCTGAGACGGGGAGTTGTCGGAGTTGGGTGGGATGTTGGTAAGGTCCCACACTAAAGAATTCTGGATTTTTTTTTTTCTTTGCACTGCCGTCCTCCCCAAGTTTGTAGTCCTCTGATTAAACTGTGAGGGGCTGGCGGTGATGACGACGGTGGTGATGGTGATGATGATGATGATGGTGATGTATATAACAACAGTGGTGATGATGATGATGATAATGGTGATGGTGGCTGTGGTGACGATAGTGACGATGACGATGATAATGAATATAACAAAGATGATGATGATAATGATGATAAGGACGAGAAGGTAGAGGAGAAGGAATGTGACCTGGAAGGGGGTGACAGCAAAAAAAGGACCGTACTGCATATCTCACGCATCTTTATCACCAAATCCATGAGAGAAGCAAATAGAGTCGCGCACTGTACACTATACTCAACAACCTATTCATTAACAATCACACCTCTAAACAAGAAAGATTTTTTGTTATAAACTTGCCTCGCGTCACTGATTGTTCTCAGCAAAAGTTATGCTGTTTTTTATCTAACTTGGCCTATATTTTCATCCTTTTGCACTTTATTTCATGTAGTTCAGTGGCAGGAAATGACACTACTACAGTTCTACACGTATTTCGTGGCGCTTCTTCATCACTAGCATCATATCTTAATGATAATCAATTGCTACAACCTGCATTCATGGTGGAGAGATGGCAATTTTAGGCCGTTAGGGTAAAAAATATAGTCAAGTTCAATAAAGAGCATTACCGGTACTGAATAAAATATAAAAAAATAATATAGGCTGTCAATGCAATAAAGTAAACAAAACAAAAAACATTTAAGCAAAAATTAGGAAGACAAAACAAAAAATCTCCTGATAATTATAGGCCTACTGTACTTTCACCTCTAACCCTCTCACGGTCGGAATAAGCCTATTATTTGCTTAAAGCTGGCCTAAAGTTCAACAATTTTATCCAACTGTGTGGGTCATGGGAGACTGAGAGAGAATTAGGATAAGCATGTCTCTGCTGTGTGTGTAAGTAATCTCAACCTCACTCTTTTCATCTTTTCATTCCAAAAACTGGACAGTATTCTCAGTCACTCAAGATACCTAACCAGTCAACTCTAACAGTCTACAGTTCACAATCTAGACTGCTTACATATTCTCAACCTCATTCAATTTTCCGGCATTCCACTGCCAAAAAAAGGGCCAATAATCTCAGTCTTACGCCCAACCAGTCAACGCCGGAACAGTCTTCCACAATTTAGACTTTTGCTCTTGCTTGTCGAACGCAATGTGACCAGGCATCTCGAAAGTAATACGTCTTCATATTGGTTTTCTTGGTTTGTGTTTCTTTCGGGAGGCGAATATTTCTCCAGGCTCAGATTATCTGGTTCTCTGTGCATGGCTGTCGGGAGAGAGAGAGAGAGAGAGAGAGAGAGAGAGAGAGAGAGAGAGAGAGAGAGAGAGAGAGAGAGAGAGAGGGGGGGGAGAATAAAGAACATGGAAAGGAGGAAGAATGAAGGAATAAAAAATGAAAGAGACAGGAACAAACGCAGAAGGAAGCAGAATGACTGAAAGATAAAAGGGACTGTAAAGACAGACATATTTGAGAGGGAAGAAATGAACAAAAAAAAAAAGGAAAATAAAGAGAAAATAAAAGAAAATAAAGGACAGAGGGAAGAATAAAGAAAGCAGGGAGAATCGATAGGGGAAATATAGCTAGTAATATGAGAGAGAGGAATAAAACTGGGAGGAAAGAGATACTTATATGGGGCCTGCGGGAACATCATCATCATTATCATCATCTTAACCCTAGCACCACTGTTATCCTCATCATCCTCATCTTAATCATATTCTTATTACCACATATCATCATCATCATCATCTTAACCCTAGCACCACCATTATAAAATGGTGTGGGTGCGAGAATCCATTAAAAAAAAATGTAAAACAACCATTAGACCACTCAGAAAACCGGCCACACCTCCATCATCATCCTAACCCCAGTACCAATGATGTGGGCGCGGGAACCCGGAAACAATAAAAAAGTAAAAACACAAATGTACGAAGACCATTAGAGCGCCTAGCTAAAAAGGCCTATTTCTCTCTCTCTCTCTCTCTCTCTCTCTCTCTCTCTCACACACACACACACACACACACACACACACACACACACACTCAAGCCTTCGAAGTTCTCAGTTCTGCAAAATTTTCTCCTTCATAAAGTCCCTCCCACAGCACTTACAGAGCCAGTAAAATGCTTACGAAAAACTACTTACAAAAAAATAAAAAGGACAAAATTAAGGAAGAGATGGCGTAGTGAGTATGGATAAAAAAGGTTATATTCAGCCTTTACTAAACAGCCTAGGCTAAAACTGGCAGAAGCAAGGAACATGTCACGTGGTTTGAGAGGGTCTGAGGGACAGATAGATAGACAGATAGGCAGACAGATAGATAAACAGACATATAAATGGACTGATAGATGAATAGGGCCAAAGGAATCAAGGGGACGCGGGGGGACTTAGTAAAAACAATTAACGAAAGATAAATGACGCTAAAATGAAGATTAATGAGGGATGGCAATGGGGGAGAGAGAATGACGAGCCAAAGAACTGTGAGAACATTACTATCATTACCGGTATTATCATCGTTATCATCATCATCATTACTATATGTTCAGTATCTTATCACCCTCATCAATATCATCATCATTATCATCATCATCATCGCCATCATCATCGTCGACATCACCATCATCATCACCATGGTCCTACTATTAACTGCCACCTCTCTCTCTCATCATCATTATCGTCGCCGTCGTTATCGTTATCATCACTATCATCATCACCATGGCCCTTTTATTAACTGCCACCTCTCTCTCTCTCTCCTCTCTCTGCACCTACAACAATCAAGCCCACACTCACAACCACTACCACAACTAAAACCATCTCTCTCTCTCTCTCTCTCGTAACTATCAAACTACCCCATTCAGCTCAGGGCAGGGGATTACAAACAATCATCATTAATACACAGAAATGTAACCAGACATCCACGGCATCTCCCTCAACGACAGAACTTCACACCCAAAAGCTACCAGAAAAGAGAGAGAGAGAGAGAGAGAGACATACCACTTGTAAAATAAAGGAACACACACACACACACACACACACACACACACACACACACACACACACAAGCAACAGGAAAGAGACCACCTTTGAAATAATAAAACGAAAAACAATTAGCAGAAAAGAATGGCATAGCAAAACGACCAACTCTAAAATATGGAACCGCAAAAACAAGCAGAAAAACACGGAAACCCCTCCCCCCAAAAAAAAAGAGAGAGAAGCGACCAGGTGTAAAAATAACGGTACCGGAAAATCGATCTACAAAGCTACAAAACCGAAAAAATTATGGAAAAAGGAACCAAGTCGAAAAATTATGGAACAGAAAAACGGCCAAACTAAAAATTATGGAACAGAAATGCAACCAACACTAAAATTTATGAAGCAGCTAAAGTGACCAACACTAAAAATTACGTACCGGTAACAAAACAGTGCCGGAATTCGAAAATTTATGGAACGGAGAAGCAACCATCGCTAAACATTATGAAATAAAAAAAGCAACCAACACTAAAAATTACGAAACGAAAGGGACCAACTCTAAAAAAATCCGTAAAAAAAAAAAAAAAAGTGTCCAAAACTCGAAAATTTATGGAATGGAGAAGCGAACGACAGTGGAAAGAATGTTTAAGTGAAAAAAAGGAGGAGGTCGGGCGGTCTCTTGTAAGAAGGAACAAGAGAGAGTTAATTCTTGTGCGAGTTTTTGTCCGGTGGGAAAATACTCGTTAAGAAGTCTTTAATTAAGTCATCCCAGGAAATGAGGGTGAGCGGAAAGAAAATGTGGTTGGTTTGTTACTGGGTAGGATGGTAAAGGAGAGACCTGGAAGGGTGAAAGAGGAAGAGAACAAAGGAAGGAAGGAAGGAAGAAGCAGGAAGAAGAGGAAAGGGGGATGGGAGGGATGGCGACCAGAAAGAAAAGTAATTGGCTGTTAGTGGCTAGGATGAGGAGGTGAGGCTGGGGAAAAGTGAGACGAGGAGGGAAGGAGGTGAAGGAGGAGAAGGAGGGAGGATAAAAAAAAAAGAGGGGGGTGGATGGTGGAGTAAGAAGGAAGGGAAGACAATGAGTGGCGAGGGAAAAGTAGTTGTTTTTTACTGGACAGGATGAGGTCAGGCTAGGTGAGGATGAAGGAGGAGGAGGAGGAGGAAGAGGAGGAGGAGGACGAGAAAAGGGAGGAAAAGCAGTAAAAAAAATACATGGCTGTTACTGGTCAGATTAAGGAAGTGGGAGGCTGGGGAGGGGTTAGAGAGAAGATGGTGAAGGATGAGAAAGAGAAGAATCAGAAGAAAGAAGACAGGACGGCAAGGAGAGTGCTATGGAGAAGTATGCGAAGGAGATGGAGAAGAGAAAATGGGAAAAAAATAAGAAAAGTAACTGCTTGCTACTGGCCAGGAGGAGGAGGGGGTTGGAAGGTGAAGGACGGAAAACAGCGTTGGAAGACGAGGAGGTAAGACAGAGGAGGAGGATGGTGAAGAAAGGTGAGAAAGAGAAACGAGGGAGAACAATGGGACGGAAAGAGATAAGATAGTGTGAAGAAAGCGAAAAGGAAGAGGGAAGTAAAGTGAGGAAAATGAGCGAAGAGAGAAGACGAAGAGAGGAGAAAGAGAGGAGAGGGAAGACGAAGAAAAAAAAGTGGTTATTACTAGGAAGGAAGAGGGTAAAGTAGGTTACACCAGGCTCTCTTCCATATATACATTCTCCACTTCAATACGTGACTATGCATCTTTGTACATTCTAGGAAGTAAAATCAGCTACGATTATAATGCATTACGTCATATTATTTTAATCACCAATCCAATCCCCTGACTATAAACACACTTTATATTGTATTCCTTTTACCACCGAAAAATTCTACTTACGACAGAGACTTTGAAGGGAAACGAGTTATGTTTTGTATTCTCTCTCTCTCTCTCTCACTTGTGCCGGTAAATCCAGTTCGCTCTAATTCTCTTGCTTGATTTTCCTTCATTCTACATTACACGAAACCCCCTCTACCCTAGCCTAGCCTAGTTTCCCTCAGACTAGCATAATCTAACCTAAACCAAGATAAACCTAATTCATCAAAACCAAACCAACCCAAAATTAACCTAACTTGAACTAACCCAACATAGCCCTCCCTCATCTACAATCCTACGTCTTACACACACACACACACACACACACACACACACACACACACACCACACACACACACACTCACACTACTTTTCTCGTCTTTCTGCCATCCTCTCCTGGAATGAATTCATTAAAGACTTCTAAGACGGCATTCTCCCGCTCACAAAAAACGGCCTGTTATTTATGAGAATGATTCCCCCGCCTCACCTCTCTCTCTCTCTCTCTCTCTCCTACTTTTTACGTCTCTTCCTCCACCTTCACTATTCCGTAATACTTCCTCCATACATCTCAATCTCTCTCTCTCTCTCTCTCTCTCTCCAACAATTCATTCATTTCCTTCAGATTCTTCCTCTTTCATTCATCTCCTCTTCCTACTTCACATCATCATTCCTCCCTCCCCCCCTCTCTCTCTCTCTCTCTCTCTCTCTCTCACTTTTTTCCTCTCCAGTGAAGTTGAGTCATTGTGGGAGCGACCGAGGGCGACTAAAATGCCGCGTCTGGGGGAGTCTTGTTAATGAGAGACCCAATAAGTTCCTGCCACAAGTGTCCGGGTTGTGGTTGTGGTTGTTGGTTGTGGTAGGTGTGGTTGTGGTTGCTGGTTGTGGTAGGTGTGGTTGTGGTTCCTGGTTGTGGTAGGTGTGGTTGTAATGGTTGTAGTGACTAGCTGTACTGGTTGTGGTTGTGGTGGCTGGGTTGCGAGAGTGGTTGCTTTGGGACAAGATGAGGTAGGGGTGTGTGTGATTATTGGTGATAGTGGTGGCTAATGTTAACGACGGAATTTTAATTCTTCATAACGAAAGATCCATTCTAGGGAGAAAAAAAAAGGGTGGAATGGAAGTAAAATTAAGGGAGAATACAAAAGACGAGTCCAGAAAATAATACAAAAGATTAAAAATGCAAAAAGGAATACAAACAACACTAAAAAAGAGAAGAGACGTTCTCGTGCATAAAATATAAAGAATACAAAAGGAGAACACACGAGGTCATCGTTTAGATATAAAAATACAAAATACAAAGAGAATATCTGAGAATACAAACCCAGAATACAAAAAGACGTCCTGGTACCTAAAAGGCTAACCAGCTTTACCCCTCCCTCTAACCTAATTCTTCCAGTTCCGTTCAACTTTTCTCCCACCCTCTCTCTCTCTCTCTCTGTCCTTCTCTCACTCTCCTTACTTTACAAATTTTTTTCTTCATCTATTCTGTTGGTTACACTTAGTTAGTTAGTTAGTGAGAGAGAGAGAGAGAGAGAGAGAGAGAGAGAGAGAGAATTTTGGGGACATGCACCACGACACACTGCAGTGCTACGTGGTACAGTAGTCAGAGAACGTCCCATTCGGGGTGGCAGCCTAGCGCGGGTTCGATCTCCAAGGTGTGTGTGTGTGTGTGTGTGTGTGTGTGTGTGTGTGTGTGTGTGTGTGTGTGTGTGTGTGTGTGTGTGTGTGTGTGTTTTATCGTGCAGTGCCATCAAGGAAGTCAGCTGGTCATCTACCCCTACAACGTACTGCACTTTATTAACCCAGCCTCAGGACCCTACACCTCATGGGGTAAATTAAGACTGACTGTTACCGCTTTAACCTCTTCAGTATGTGAGGCAATTTTTAACTTTATATTTGGCTAAACATTTGGAAAATCGTCTTGGGAATGTGCTGATGAATTCTAGATGTAACTCTCTCTCTCTCTCTCTCTCTCTCTCTCTCTCTCTCTCTCTCTCTCTCTCTTAAATAGTTTCTTTATTCTTCCCTTCCTCAGGCTTCACATAATCTCGCCTCTTTATCCCTCCCTTTATCGCTTTCTCCATTATTCCCTGCCTCCCTCATCCCTCTCTCCCTCGCTTATCCCTCCTTTCATTGTTCCCTCCCTCCCCCCCTCTCCTCTCTCACGTTCATTCCCCCTCCACCCCCCTCTCTCTCACGTTTATCCCTTCTCTCTCTCTCTCTCTCTCACGTTTATCCCCTCCACTCTCGCTCTCTCTTTCTTCTCTCTCTCACGTTTATCCCTCCTCCACGCCCCCTCTCAGGTTTATCCCCCCCCTCTCTCTCTCTCTCTCTCTCTCTCTCTCTCTCTTTATCCCTCCTCCACCCCCTCCTCCACTCTCTCTCACTGTATTGGTTAAGTCATCACGCCTGAGTATTGGTTCAAGTTTCTATGTGGCTCAGTGGAAGGCAGAGTTATTGGGCCAGAGGACAGTTTTTGCCACACCTGCCAGCATTATCAGTGTTTGGTGGTGGTGGTGGTAGTAGTGTAGGCATAACACAATACTGTATGTAACTATATAGCTATATAGTCGTGGTCGTTGTAGTAGTATACATTATATGTTAGTGGTCTTGATGTTAGTGGTGGTAATAATATCAATGGAGACGGAGTTATTAGGGGAGATGACAGTCTTTGCCACATTTACTAACATATCTTTGGTGGTGGTGGTGTTGGAAGTGGTGGTAATAGCGGTGGAGGCTAGAGTATCAGTGAAGGCAGAATTATTGTACCTGATAACAGTTTTTGACACCTGGCAATATTATCAGTGGTTGATGGTGAGGGTGGTAGTGGTGGTGGGGGTGGGGGTGGTAACCGTGGTGGCAATAATGGAGGCTAGAATATCGACGGAGGCAGAGTCATCAGACCTAAGGACAGCTTTGTTAACTGGTGCGTCGAGGGAGGCAAAGTCATCGGATCAAATGACAGTTTTCTGACAACCCATAACATATTACTACGGCTCATGTTGGTAGAAGTGATGATAATGATGGTGAAAGTGGTATTGATGGTGGGTGGGCGGTGGTGGTGGTGGTGGCAACAAGGGTGCTTCACGAGAGAACTGTGGTAATGATGGAGGTGTAGACAAAGTGGTGGTGATTACACAAGTTGCTCAGATAAATACCTGGAAGTGGTGGCAGTGATAGTGGCGGTGGTGACGGTAATAACGATAAATAACTGGAATTTGTGAGTATGATACTGTCTTCGAAGCCTGGTGCTGTAGCCCGGCCAATAAGGTTTAAGTCATATGTGGGCAGCAAAACAATAGATGAGACTGGCGGAAAGAAGTGGGTGGGTTCGGCTAAGACGGTGGTGGGAGGGAGTGGGACGAGCACACCCTGTTAAGACGGTAGTTTTATGAAGAAGCAACGCTGATATGTCACAGATTTCTCCTTAAAAAAACATGCAGTGGGTGGGATGGTGATGGGTAGATGGACAGGGCTGGGTTCAAACACAGCACTGCGAAGGTGGGTGCTGGAGTTTTGATAATATGGGTGTAGTGAAGGCTAGAAAAACACACACACACACACACACACACACACACACACACACACACACACACACACACACACACACACACACCAATCACAAGACCCTCATCAGTAACAAAGTACGGTACATATCACTCGCCTCATGAAGCATGTAGAAATTAATCTGGAGGGGAAAATCAACGAAGAACCATTGGTATGATGAAACACACTTCTACCGGACATAATATAGATTAGTAGTGTGTGAAATAATTCTCCGAGAACAAACTGATGCTGTACAGTGTTTATGTAGGAGCCCAGTGCCAGCATAACCCCCCCCCCCTCACACACACACACACACACACACACACAAAGAGTAAAGCGCCATGTGACTACTACTAAGCTTTGGATAAAATACAATTCATACGGTAATATTCAGACCAAATATACTACGTAGAACTGTATACGGTATCTCACAAGTAGCAGGTTAATACGATCATTTCCCGTGATATTTGGTGCCACGTTCGGATGCCTAGAAAAAAAAGAAAAAAGTAAGGTGGGTATGCAAATTTTACGGGTATCTGAGTGTCAATCCCGGCAGTAAAATGTGAGTGTGATTTTTCGGAGAGGCCATAAAAGTGGACGCTGTGGGTGGAGATGGCCACTGAATCTTTACATGAAGTTACGGTATATGAATTTTGTTGCTCTCTCTCTCTCTCTCTCTCTCTCTCTCTCTCTCTCTCTCTCTCTCTCTCTCAAATTCTACAGTATATTGATGGGCGAGGATGCGTGTGTGGGTGTAGGTGCGGGGTGTATGTGTGGGAGTGGGTGTAGGTGCTGGTCAAGGGAGTGTGTGTGTGTGTGTGTGTGTGTGTGTGTGTGTGTGTGTGTGTGTGTGTGTGTGTGTGTGTGTGTGTGTGTGTGTGAGAATAAAAATAAATCTAGTACCAGTTCCATTAAGGCTACAACCATATTGCCACAAACAATTTAAATATCCAGTTACTTTCTTCTGTAGCTATAACTTCCAGAACGCATAATACCGGTATATTATAATTTAGCAACTGCTGGAGCACTGGGCTTGACTAACTTACGGTAATAAAATGAACTTAGCAATGTAAATTATGATACAGGAAAATTATCTTCTCACTTCTTATTTGTGCATAATTTCTTAGTTCCTGACACACTGCTGATGACGGAGAGGACTTCCAAACATCACCGGGCAATTCTCTCTCTCTCTCTCTCTCTCTCTCTCTCTCTCTCTCTCTCTCTCTCTCTCTCTCTCTCCAGAGATATCTTACGGATCCTCCGAAGTCACTGTATGGCACCAGTAGCTACCGTATCTATTTATCTAACTATCTAAAGCCTGACACGTTAATCCCGTAAGGGGTGGCCACACACGTCGCCTCCATGTCGCCCTATCCCCTGCCATTTCGCTGCCCCCTCTCCAAGCTAACATCCCTTCTTTCATATACCGTTTTATTATAGTCTCCTGTTTTCTTATTCCTAAAATACTATGCTCAGCTGTTTACCAAGTTACTTCTTTTTTAAACTGCATGCTTACATCAAAACTTCAATTTTCAACAAACATGACACTCACCAAAATGCATCTGACTTAAACTTTACCTACGGTACTTATTTTTTATTATGAAGACATTTTATTTGAGGTGAATAAAATCGTCTGGAGTCAGTTGAGTAAAATACAACGCTGTGTGAATGCAAACGACCCCAACACACCCTCGTCAGTAAGGTGGCTCCGTGACACCTCTGCTTTACCTGTTTCTCTCTCACCCGGCACGCCCATAACGTTAACCTCATTCCGATATGAACAGATACGAATACCATACAGTAAGGCGATACATGAAAAATAAATGGTTAAGGAAGAGGTACGCACGAGACACGATAAATAGATGGATGAATAAGAATGCTAAGAAAATTTTATAATCACGAGAATGTGGTGCAGTCTGGTGTCGCGTCGTTCAAATGTTCAATATGGCTATAACGAGCATCTGAACTATTTGTTATACCAGATTTCAGTTTACTTTATGCCTTAACCTACGAATTATTATTAGAACACAAACAATGCCGGGCTATTCTACCCATAATATAATACAACACATTACAAACACGATTAAATACCTGGATCTCAGCAGTATGTAATGTTCGGCAAGATGGCGTCGCCCTGGGACGGGGCACACCGCCCGTTTGCACGTCACGGACACTTTCAAATGCCAAGTTTTCAGCAATATCTCCTATTCTGCCGAGTTAGATGCGTCCATCCACTATCTATTATTCACGTCTCTTCACAAGTCTAGAGTTTGGAGCACTAACAGCTCTCGGTACACATTTTAGCCTCCGTAAGACACGCGAGATAAAAGAGCGACACTTTCCCGCTGAAGATACATGGTGCAACTGACGCGACACTCCTGATGCCCGCCGGCGGGAGACCCGCTGATTGGCCAGCGTCGGTCACGTGACTTATTCTCGCCCTCTCATTGGCTCCCGCGCTTTCCCTCTCCCTCTCTCTGCTCTTTCAAATATTTAACCGATTTTGATTCTGTGAACGGAAAAAATGGAGGGATTAGTTAAGTATATCCTTTATTATCTCTCCTATATTAGGGTCTTCTTTAATATATTACTTAAACTAACACCAGATGATAATATTCAGCTAACTGCGAGTCCCAGGAGTGTTGGAATACCTTTCTTCACAACCCTCGAATTCTAGAAGTTTCTCCCGAGTAGAACAAAGACGCACGCCATTGTTTATAACGTTCGAGGGGATTAAACAACAATAAAACTCATATCGACTGTAATATCGGTGGCATAGCTATAGTAGCACCTTTTCACTAGCTATTTATTTCGAATCCTTGATTACAGAAAAAAGAAAACTTAGCGATATTTTCACTGGCGATTTATTTCGATTCCTAGATTAAATTTTAAAAAAAAATGTCTTAACGGTACTATCAGTGGCACATGAGGCTTCGTAACATCTGTTCATTAACGATTTATTTCGATTCCTAGATTAGATTTTAACACTGACTTAACGGTATTATCGGTGGCATTGGAGGCTTCCCCGTAGTACCTGTTCGTTAGCGATTTATTTCGAGTATTACACTCGTAGCACATGTTCATTAGCGATTTATTTCGTGTAGCACAGTCGTAGTACCTGTTCATTAGCGATTTATTTCGAGTCGTACAGTCGCAGCACCTGTTCATTAGCGATTTATTTCGACTCGTACAGTCGTAGAACCTGTTCATTAACGATTTATTTCGACTCGTACAGTCGTAGCACCTGTTCATTAGCGATTTTTTCGAGTCGTAGTAACAGCACCTGTTTATCAGCGATTTATTTAAAGTCGTACAGTCGTAGCACCTGTTCATTAGCGATTTATTTCGAGTCGTACAGTCGAGGCATCTGTTCATCAGCGATTTATTTCGAGTCGTACAGTCGTAGCACCTGTTCATTAGCAACTTATTTCGAGTCGTAGTCGTAGCACCTGTTCATTAGCGGTGTACTTCGACTCGTACAGTCGTAGCACCTGTTCATTAGCGATTTATTTCGACTCAAACAGTCCTAGCACCTGTTTATTAGCGATTTATTTCGAGTCGTACAGTCGTGGCACCTGTTCATCAGCGATTTATTTCGAGTCGTACAGTCGTAGCACCTGTTCATTAGCGACTTATTTCGAGTCGTACAGTCGTGGCACCTGTTCATCAGCGATTTATTTCGAGTCGTACAGTCGTAGCACCTGTTCATTAGCAACTTATTTCGAGTCGTAGTCGTCGCACCTGTTCATTAGCGATTTACTTCGACTCGTACAGTCGTAGCACCTGTTCATTAGCGATTTATTTCGACTCGAACAGTCGTAGCACCTGTTCATTAGCGATTTATTTCGAGTCGTACAGTCGTGGCACCTGTTCATCAGCGATTTATTTCGAGTCGTACAGTCGTAGCACCTGTTCATTAGCGACTTATTTCGAGTCGTAGTCGTAGCACCTGTTCATTAACGATTTATTTCGACTCGTACAGTCGTAGCACCTGTTCATTAGCGATTTATTTCGACTCGTACAGTCGTAGCACCTGTTCATTAGCGATTTATTTCGACTCGTACAGGCGCAGCACCGGTTCATTAGCGATTTATTTCGAGTATTACACTCGTAGCACATCATTAGCGATTTATTTTGAGTCGTTCAGTCGTAGCATCTGTTCAATAGCGATTTATTTCGAGTCGTACAGCCGTAGCACCTGTTCATTAGCGATTTATATCGACTCGTACAGTCGTAGAACCTGTTCATTAACGATTTATTTCGACTCGTACAGTCGTAGCACCTGTTCATTAGCGATTTTTTCGAGTCGTAGTAACAGCACCTGTTTATCAGCGATTTATTTCAAGTCGTACAGTCGTAGCACCTGTTCATTAGCGATTTATTTCGAGTCGTACAGTCGTGGCACCTGTTCATCAGCGATTTATTTCGAGTCGTACAGTCATAGCACCTGTTCATTAGCGACTTATTTCGAGTCGTAGTCGTAGCACCTGTTCATTAGCGATTTATTTCGACTCGTACAGTCGTAGCACCTGTTCATTAGCAATTTATTTCGAGTCGTACATTCGTAGCACCCGTTCATTAGCGATTTATTTCGAGTCGTACAGGCGCAGCACTTGTTCATTAGCGATTTATTTCGAGTCGTTCAGTCGTAGCACATCATTGGCGATTTATTTTCAGTCGTTCAGTCGTAGCATCTGTTCATTAGCGATTTACTTCGACTCGTACAGTCGTAGCACCTGTTCATTAGCGATTTATTTCGACTCGAACAGTCGTAGCACCTGTTCATTAGCGATTTATTTCGAGTCGTACAGTCGTGGCACCTGTTCATCAGCGATTTATTTCGAGTCGTACAGTCGTAGCACCTGTTCATTAGCGACTTATTTCGAGTCGTAGTCGTAGCACCTGTTCATTAGCGATTTATTTCGACTCGAACAGTCGTAGCACCTGTTCATTAGCGATTTATTTCGAGTCGTACATTCATAGCAACCGTTCATTAGCGATTTATTTCGAGTCGTACAGGCGCAGCACTTGTTCATTAGCGATTTATTTCGAGTCGTTCAGTCGTAGCACATCATTAGCGATTTATTTTGAGTCGTTCAGTCGTAGCATCTGTTCATTAGCGATTTATTTCGAGTCGTACAGTCGTAGCAACTGTTCATTAGAGATTTATTTCGAGTCGTACAGTCGTAGCACCTGTTCATTAACGATTTATTTCGAGTCGTACAGTCGTAGCACCTGTTCATTAGCGATTTATTTCGAGTCGTACAGGCGTAGCACCTGTTCATTAGTTATTTTATTGAAGCCCTAGATTAGATATTTTAAAAATACGTCTTAACTATATTATAGGTGGTATAGGAGGCTTCGTATCACCTCTTCATGTGCGACTTATTTTGTATATTACATCTTAACACTATCTTGTATGGCATTAATCTAGTTTTAATACTGATATTTCGCATCGATCACGTGCAAGAGGATAATGAGGTATACTGCTCAAAACAAATCGCTGCGGATGTGTTACGTAATCCCCAAAGTCGTTTAAAATTAGTCAATACATTTCGGCCTCTCATCCCAATCACTTGCATTCTCTCTCTCTCTCTCTCTCTCTCTCTCTCTCTCTCTCTCTCTCTCTCTCTCTCTCTCCCAACACTACCGCATCGCTAGAAGGGAGGTAAAGACGGGATAAAGTATTAGAAGAGTAAAAAGTAAAGAAGTAAAGCAGTTTATTGTTGCAGTTCCGCCCAGAGACCCAAGGAAGGTTGCTAATAAGACCGACTCTCCTTCCTTCCTTCCTTACTTCTCTCCTAGCTTCCTTCCCTTCTTACTCCTTCCTTCTTTTCTTACTAGTTTTTTCTCTTCCACTTCTCTCTCCTCTTCTTATTCCTCTTATTTCCTTACCGACTACTTCTCATCTCCATTGTCCTGTTCCCTCTCCTCTATTCCCCTCTTATGTTTATCCCCCTTTCACTCGTGTACCCTCCTTCCCTCCCTCCTTCCTTCTTTCCTTATTTCCTTCCTACCTTTCTTCCTTCCTCCCTCCACTCCTTCCTTATTTCCTTCCTCCCTTCCTTTCTTCCTCCCTCCATTTCTTCCTTCCTTCCTACGTAGTCTTATCCTGTACTTCTCACCCATCTTAAAATTACTCCCTTTAAGATTCCCACTCATCTACTCCTCCTCCCACCTCTTCCTCGTCCATTCCACTCCCTTCTATTCCCCTCTGGCTTTTTCCTCCTTCCGCTTGTCTAACCTCCCTCCTTCCTTGACACGCATTTTTCTTCCTCAAGTAATTTTTCTTCCCCACTTCCTCAGTTCTCTCAAGTTCCCCACCACCAAAGTCCATCTCAAACTTCCATACTTCCTAATCTTAACCCCGTGTTGGTCTTCCTTACACACTTAATCCATTTTCTTCACCTCCTTCTCTTAATATTGACTCAGTTGTCTTCACTCCTGATTAATTTCCACATCTGACCTTTTTTTCACTATGATGATGTTTTATTTAGGATATTACTTTTAGAAGATTTTATTCACGACGCACCCCTCGCAGTGAAAGGTTTATTGATGGCTATATATAACAGGACCAGTCAAAAATAATTCGATAGGCAGAATAAAGCAAAAGTAAAGCAAGAATGCGATATAAAGAGTAAAGAAGAGGTGGAAGAAGAAGAAGAAGAAGAAGCAGAAAGAAAGAAAAGAAGTGGGAGACGAAGAAAAAGGAGGAGGAGGAGGAGGAGGAGAATGAAAAAAGAAGAAAAAGTAGATGATGATGAAGAAATGAGTACAAAATCAAGCAGGCAACACCAACTCCACTGTCCTTTCGAGCCCTCTTACAAGACTATGGGCGGTATACAGGTGTGGTTGGGAAGCTACTGAACACCTCTTCCTTACCGGTTTATTTCTGACTCTGCTCCACTGCTATATTCCAGTGTGTTATTAATGCCATCTATGTCAACACTGAAGAGAAATAAGAAGCAAAAACGAGGATATTAATGGGTGGTCTGGAAAATAAGTCGCCAAGGAAGACGTGCTAGGGAGTCTTGTTACCTGACGTGAATATCAGCCTATGAATATTGTAATTAATTCTAAGTTGAAGATAAGGATAGTAAAGCAAGAAGATCCCCCCCCCCCGCCCCTTGCCTAATACGTCCTCAGGGTGAACGGGCTAATCTTAACTTATGATGAACTTTTATTTCTTACTTGCACTTCATCTTTCCCTTCCCTCCTGATTTTTTTTACTCCTTCTTACAGTTATATCTTTTCCAAAATAGGTTCCTGCCTTCATTTTTTTTGCTCCTCACAATTATATCTTTTTCAAATTGTGTTCTTGCCTCCATTTTCATTTTACTCGGCACAATTATATACACATTTTTTTCAACTGCGTTCTTGTTATCTCCAGACGATTTTGTTCACCTCAGGAAAATCTAAGCTACCTGGGACTACTGCTGACCTGACCTCCAATTACTCCTTCACAATTGGGGGAGACGGGGTTACTCTGTCTTAACCCTCCCCTTCTTTCTTAACCCCCTTCTCTTCCTCCCTCATCTCCTTTCGCTTCCTTCCTCAACATCTCCCCCTCCTCCATCCTCCAGCATCCTACATTCCTCCATCAACCCCCTTCCCTCCTCCCTCATTCCCCAGATCATCCTACTGCACACCATACTATTCCCCCGTTTCCCCTCCTCCTATCCCTGCTCCCTAAATTCCCACCCCATCCCTCTCCACACCATACCATTTCTCCCTTTCCCACCCTCTTCCTATCCTTCTTCCCTCCACCCTCACCCTTCCTCCCCATCGCTCTCTCCCTTACCTCCTCCCTCCTCTCTTAATCACCCCTCCCCCTAGCTATCTCTCTCTCCCCCCTTCCCCCCTCGCTCTCTCCCTCACCCCCCTCTCCCTCCCCCGGCCATAAATCGGGTCACCTCCAGGGAAATCCAGGTGTAGCCACAATTAAACACAACAGGGATTAGCCCCGCCTCTCTCAGCACCACCACCATCTTTTTACTACAGGAAGGGGGTGAACGCGCCATGTTTCGAACCCTTTCATTATATACGAGAGGTCTACTGTAGCCTGACGGAGATGAACAAGATCGTCTGGTGGTTGTAAGAAGAAAAAAAAAATCATGGCAGTCAAGGGGTTGAATGGAGACTATGGCACGTCTTCTCTTCGGTCAAGGAAGCTCCTTAACACCTCTTCCTAAGCTATTTATTCTTGACTGGTTAATATTCCCTATTTATGTTATTAACGCAGTGTATGGTGATACTCGAAGGATTTATGTAACAGAATAGAGCAGTAGGGTGAAATAAACAAAATAAATCACTTGGCAAAAGGTGTTAGGAAGCTTCCTTCACTGACGAGAATAGGGCTATATTTAACCCCTTCACTACGACATGTTTCCCTTAACCTCATCACTATAATTACGCCATCTTGATTCCCTCCCTTCCTCTAGACGATTTTATCTGACCTCGGATGACCTCTTGCACTGACGGGGCTAATGAGGGCAATGGCCAAACCCCCTAAAATTAAAGAACTCTCATACACTAAATATAATGGTCTGGAGGTAGCAACAACAAATACACATAATCGGATTGAAGAGGTTAAATAAAAGAACAAAAAGAAAAGTTTGGGTAAAATAAAGACAATATTTACAAATTTGAAGGGAATAAGAAGAAATTTATACGGTATATATTCTGAGTATAATAAAAAAATATATGTATATAAACAATATTAAAGGGATTACGTTAAAAGAAAAATAGTCTGAGTATAATAATAATAAAAATAATAATAATAATAATAATAATAATAATAATAAATAAAAAAATAAATAAGAAACTGTAACCTCTGTGCATGTGCTAAAAATAATATATAAACACAAAACCAGTCCATCTTTGTGTAGGTGTTAAATATAAGTTGGATTAATGGTGTCCTCTTTTGGCGCACAGGTGTTTTTAATTATTGTGGCAGGATTAAATATGGCGCTGGCACTCCCGCTCTATTTATTTTCTGCCCCCGTGGATATAATTCTCGCCAGCACGTTATTTTCCAACCTGCTTCCTACTGCGAGTTCTTTTTGTCATTCTTTTTCTCCTTTTGTTCTACTGATCCCGTTGCCAAGAAAGGGGCAAAGAGATGTGTTAAACCGGAAGAGGAAGTATGTCGACCCGAAACATACACATCAAACAATTGACCTAATTTTAGCACAGACTTCGACTACAGACAGAAACATACATACATACATACATACATATACATTTCATATATAATATAAATATACAAATATAAATAAATATACAAATATATATACGGTATAAAATAAACAAATGGATAGACAGATGGATCGAGATCTAGTGAGAAAGAGAGATAAATAAAGATATATAGATACACAGGCAGACATGCATCTAAGAGTTTATTGACCAGAACTTTCCAACAACAAAAATGGGAGATATATTTATGCAACATACAATACAAACGTGTGTGCTTGTGTCTATTTATCTATCTGTCTATCTAGATACAGACAGATATAGATAAAGAAAGACAGACAGATAAAGATATTACAACTTTCTTAGTTTCCAAACTGGCCCATATTAAGACAACACAAATAATAAGAACTCTCTCTCTCTCTCTCTCTCTCTGGAGTGGGCGAGCGTGAACAAGTGAGCAAAGAAGAAGAAAAGGGTTCGATTTTTGTCTTCTCGACTGCCCTTGCGTCATCAAAGCAAACAATCCGCTTTTTCTAAGTCTAAAATTTCCCCCTAGAAGACGAATCACAATAGTTCAAGGATGTAAGGTAAGAGAGAACGAGAAGAGGAGGACAGGACGAGGGGAAGAGAGTAGGAGAGGGAGACAGAAAGAGGAGAAGATAGGAGAAGAATACGAAGCCAGAAGGAAAGGAAAAGAGGGGAGTGTCAGCAGCTTTTCCTCTGGTTTTGTTTTTGATTTTTTTTTTTTGGGGGGGGTAATCTAATAAATTCGATACTGTTTCAAATACATTCCCAGGGTTCAATTATGGCTGTATGCTTTATGAAGATGAGTCGAGTACCTGTTTCAAATTTAGCTGGATGGTTCTGGTAAATGAGGAATAGCTGATAATGATTAACTAATAAGCCTTTAGTAATTGTTCTGTTCATAACGTCAAATGGTTCGTTTTGTTAGTTTAATGAGTTATGTGTATCTGGAATTGTTTAATGTTAAGCAAAGGTATGAACCATAGTTCATATCTCATATATATATATATATATATATATATATATATATATATATATATATATATATATATATATATAGATAGATAGATAGATAGATATATATATAGATATATATATATATATATATAGATATATATATATAAATATGTATATATATTTATATATGTATATATATATAGATAGATATAGATAGATAGATAGATAGATATATATATATAGATATATATATATATAGATAGATAGATAGATAGATAGATATATATATATATATATATATATATATATATATATATGGTATATTTTGGTAACCAGCTACCAAGCTGAGGAGAGAGAGAAGGAAGAGTGGCCTGTCAGTTCCATACCAGCTGTTGCCCGGACTGTGTCGCGCCTCCTGCTGCCTCGTTACTGGTGCTAGTGTTATGGTGAACCTTGGGTGTACGACGGGATTTACACTGTGGCTAATGGGATGCCAAGTTAAGTGTTGAGATTACAAAGTAGTCGAGCAACTCAGTGCGAGTGACAGTGTTCAGTGGAGGCGGTGGAAGGGCAGCAGTTGTTGTGTAGCTCTGGCAGCACATTTCTTCTGGTTATTTACATATTTTCTGGTATTAATATACAATGTTATTGAGCCCAGGTTTGGCTGTATCGGAGTCCGAGGCTCTGGTACTTTAAAGATGGCTGATACACTGTGAGGTGTACGAGTTCAGTACACCGTTAGTCTGTTTTCAGGCCCCGGGGGGCGGGGGTGATTGTGTGGGGGACTGCATGTTGCTTTTAAGTGGGACAGTAATAAGCATGGTATTTGGGTGTATGTTATCCTAATTGGATTCCCTCTAGTCTTTTGTGTGTGTGTGTGTGTGTGTGTGTGTGTGTGTGTGTGTGTGTGTGTGTGTGTGTGTGTGTGTGTGTGTGTGTGTGTGTGTGTGTGTGTGTGTTGCAAAGTCTCTGTTGTCTGGAGGGGTTTATGTAAATATATCGATATATACTGTATGCTTTCGTATATAACTAAATGTGTTCCATTTGGGAATTGTGTAAGTTTACGTGGGGTTTAAATTTGATACTGGGAATTACATTATTAATTGCAAATACAAAGGTTGTTTGTGTATCCTTCTTTGTACATTCAGGTAAGTCATTTGTACAGTTAATTTAAAGAACCTGGAGACACCCACTTTGGGGTGACAGGGAGAATAGTACGAGGAGGAGGACAGAAACACAGGACAGGAAAGGAGTGGATAGTAGAAGGATAGGAAGAGGGGAAGAAAAGTGAAGAGGGAAGGTAGGAAGAAGAGAAGGAAAGGAAGACAGGAGGAGGAGACAATAGGACGAGCGGAGGAAAAGGAAGAGAGGAAGACAGAGGAGGAAAGAAAGTAGGAAGAGGAAAGGACAGGATGGAAGGAAGATGGGAGGAGGAGGAGGGAAAAGGACAGGAAGAAAGGAAGATAGGAGAGAGAAAAGGACAGGAGGAAAAGAAGGCAGGAGGAGGCGGAAGAAGAGGAAGAAGAGAGAGAACAGGAAGAAGGGAGGGAAAGGAAGAGCGAAGGATAGGATAGGAGGAGAGAACAGCAGGAGGATACGTGGATAGGGAGTTGATTGGTGACAGTGTGACGGTAACCAAGGACTAGATGTGATTAATTTTGATGACTTACCCTCCCCCCCCTCTCTCTCTCTCCAAGCCGCGAAGATGAGGATAGATGTGAACATGATCGGGAGCCACACACATTTCTATCGGACCGAATGTAGGAAGGGATGGGAAGGAGATGAGGTGAGATGGAAGGGAGGGATGAAGGAGAAGACGTATGAAAGGATGGGATGGGATGATGAGACGGGATGGGATGAGGATAAGGTGGGATGGGATGGAATGAGATTTGATTGAATGAGACGGGACGGGATGGGATAAGGATGGGATGGGCAGCTGTGAGGATGGAAGGAATGACTGATGGATAAAAACAGACAGCTGGAATGTAAGGATAGTTTGGTTGGGATGGATGGAAAGAAGGGAAAGGAAGGTATGAGTGACAGCCAGGATGGAAAGGAAGGATAGGGGGATATGAAAATGGGTAGGGAAGAGATGGGTGGATGGAAGAAGGAATGGGTGAGAAATAAGGGAAAAAGGGATGGATGATTTATAAGGATGGATGAAAACGGTGGATGGAAATGGTATAGGAGGCTGTGAGGAAGAGGGATGGGAAAGGGATGGGTAGGAGTGAGAATGGACAGAATGGATGGGGTGGAGAGGGATGGGTGAATGTGAAAGGTAGGAAATTGATGAGTGGAAGGAAGGAAGAGTGGATAAGGACAGGCAGGCAAGGGATGGGCAGAGAGACCGAAGGAAGGAAGGAAAAACGAAAGGTAAGAAGGAAGGAACGAACGAACGAACGAACGAAAGAAGGAAGGAAGGAAGGAAGGAAAAGAAAGAATGAAGGGACAGGTAAAAGCAACAACAGGTAAGAATTTGACAAGAGGCTACAGGAATAGAGGTAAACTGTAT
Organism: Coenobita brevimanus; assembly: GCF_032717465.1. NCBI lineage: Eukaryota > Metazoa > Arthropoda > Malacostraca > Decapoda > Coenobitidae > Coenobita > Coenobita brevimanus. Next base: position 3,740,966 of record NC_137021.1, read on the forward strand.
ATTCAGGTAAAACAGAGTAAATCCACAAGATATACGAGGAGTGAATTTGCCTCATGGATTCACAATTCGTTTTCTTCACAATTCGTTTTCTTCCACCCCGACGAAGAGGGAATACTATTACATCCTTCACATCGCCATCACATCTCCCTCGGAGTGATGTTGGAAGATGTTGGAACGGAATTTCCAAGCCACTCTTGGACTTAAACTGTGTGTGTGACAGTATTTTGCTTCTAATCTTTTATCTTATTTTTTTCTTGCCATCAGTCACTGTTGTTGTTGTTGTTGTTGTTGTTGTTGTTGGTGGTGGTGGTGGTGATCTGGACTTGAAGTAGGTGGACTGCAGGCTCAAGGTGCCCTTTTCTTACAGTCCACCACCTTTCAAGAAACCGTTCGGTGTAATCAGTGCCACCACGTGAAGGTGTCCCTCTCTAACAACTGCTTTCAACGACACAACTGCCATACACTAACAACCACACGTGAATGAATAAAATGGCTCACTTAATTCATTTTTTCTTAACTCATCCAGCCACCAAACACTTCGCAACCAAACTAGAATGACGTAAGGTGAAACTACAGGAAAAATGAAACGAGTTCTTGAAATAGTGAACTGCCATCGAGATCCGTGTTTCTGAAAATTGCTTAAGATCCATGACGAAAGCAACCCTCGACGCCACACGAGGGAATGGAGTGAATTTCCGAGGGTATTTGTATTTCACAGGGGATGTACTGATGCGACCTGGGTAGTGAAAGACGAAATATTGCAAGCTAAAGGGTTGGAGAGAGCGTGAAAGGCCCAGAAGAAATGTAAGTGAATGGGTGAGACAGCGAGGTGTGGAAGTTGGGAAAGTAAATTAACGAAGGATGAATTAAAGGATGAACTGAAGGATGAACTGAAGGATAAATTGAAGGATGAACTGAAGGATGAACTGAAGGACGAATTGGTGGAATATTTAACGACTGGATGACGTATTTTCGGAGATGTATATGGCGGGAAACAGCATGGTCCCTATAAGTATTTGGAGAATGGCTTAATGAAATGAAGCAATGCGTGGCGAAGCATGTTTGTGAAAAAAGATAAAGAAAATAATGATGACTGAAGATGATAATGACCACGAACAGAATAATGATGATGATGGTGATGATGATGCCGATCCAGTGCCGATGATGATGACGAAGATGAAGATGAGCATTAAGACGAAGATGCTATTAATGACGATGATAAAGGTCGCTCAAAAGACAGCATCGACCTCTGTCCTGCTTCTCCTTCGTGGCCTTCAAAGCAAAACCTGAAGCCGTCCAGAGATGCCAGTATTTTCTCCAATAAAGCAATGGGATCCGCTTCAACATTCATAGCCTTCTCCGCAAGCAACGCCATTCTTGCCTTCTTATCAAACATAGGCGAACATTCCTCTAGTTCTGCTCAGATTTTCTTCCTGACGTTTCTTATTTATGTCTCTGTCACACACACACACACACACACACACACACACACACACACACACACACACACACACACACACACACACACACACACACACACACACACACACACACACACACACACACTACTGCATTATTTGCCAACAGGACTCAGAAAGGGGATATGAAAAACACTTAAGCAGAGACTTCTTACTTTAGTATCCAAAGAAATGGAACCAAAAATAGGCGAGAAGGAAAGGAAAAGAGGAAGATGTGTGTGAAAAGGAAAGAAAAGGTATGAGGAGGGAGAATGGAGAGAGGGAATGGAGAGAAGGGAGAGGGAGAAGGAAAGGGTAGAGGAAGGGCAGATGGAGAAGGGGGAAAACAGGAGGGCGAGATGACGAAGAGAGAAGAGACGAAACTGGGGAGAGGGATAGAAGGGAGGCAAAAAGGAAGACGAGATTAAGAAAATGAGATGAGAAACGAAAGAAAGAGAGGTAAGGGGGGAAGGGGGAATGAGACGGACAGGGAGGCAAGAGAGAAGAAAAGGGAGAAAAGAAGGGAGGAAGGAAGGGAAGAGGTAGGTGACGAGAGAGGGGAGGAAGCGGGATAATCGTAGAGGAAAGAGAAATAAGGTAGGGAAACAGGAGAGGAAGGAAGGGTGAAAGTGGTAGAGGTGCAGAGGACGCGAGGAAGGAGTGAGACGGAGAAAGGGATGAGGCACGGAGGCAAAAGAGGAAGGGAATGGAGAAACACGGTGAGAGAGAGAGAGGGGGGGGGGAAGGGAGCAGACTGCTAGTAATGAGAGTTAGAATGATGGGAGGCGTGTAGGTATGCAGAAGGAAGTTAGCAGCGACGAGGGTATTAGTAGTAGTAGTAGTAGTAGTAGCAGTAGTGGTATGATGATGATGATGATGATGATGATTATTGTTATCACCCTGATTATTATATTATTACTACTACTACTGCTGCTACTACTATCATCATCATCATCATATTACTATTTCACCAACGCATTACGACCACCTGACATAAAAGATCAAACGGTTACGCAACAAGGGTGGAAAACCAGAGACTGGAGTGGAAGGGGATGGAATGGCATAAAAACAAGGGATTCTTTTTCACAATGACAGACAAGGGAAATCGAATGAAACCTGTACAAATGACGAAACTTCAGATAGGAACACGCTGGTTAATCCCTGCAGTGCCCTGGTATCTTTTTTATTTTTCCCTGCTGTGCCGAGGCCATTCCAATCAGACAAGGGGCGACCATCAACACTCAAATGTCTACAAAAATAGTCTACAAATTGCCTGTATATATATATATAAAACTGTCGCTAGCTTTAATTAGAAGAATCACGTCGTCTGCCGTTGTGTGGAGTTATAGGTATAGAGGTATTAATTACTTGCCTAAACGTTATTCAAGAAGTCTGAACTTTTATGGCTGCAATAACTTTCCTTCATCTGTATATATTCTGACGCCACCCGGAATAATGTACAATACAAAGTTGGCAAAACGCAGGGAACTGGATGGCTTCGTGTTGTATGTATATGTACTCGTATATGTGCTATAGTAGTAGTAGTAGTAGTAGCAGTAGTAGTACAGTAGCAGTAACAGTAGTACCGAGTAGTAGTAGCAGTTGTTGTTGTAGTAGTACTAGGAGCAATAGTAGTTGCAGCAGAAGCAGTAGTAGTTGTTATAATAATAATAATAATAATAATAATAATAATAACAATAATAATAACAATAATAATTAATAACGATGATGATGATGATGATGATGATGATGATAATGATGATGATGATAATAATAATAATAATAATAATAATAATAATAATAATAATAATAATAGTAATAATAAAACAACGCCAGTCGATTCAAGACTATTAATAGAAGGCCGGAGGCGAGGACGCAGCGGAGGATCTTGGCAAATGAAAAAATAATAATAATAATAAAATAAAAAAATAAAAGTTGGAAAAGAAGTCTGCCTTACTTTCTGGCCTCGCTAACTTTTGCACTCATTGTTTTCATTCGATTCACTTAAATTGGCTCTCCTCTCTCTCTCTCTCTCTCTCTCTCTCTCTCTCTCACACACACACACACACACACACACACACACACACATTACCACCACTATCCAGTAATCTTATTCTTATCAGCATATAAACCACCAAGCTCTGTCTATCTCACATCTCACTCTCTCTCTCTCTCTCTCTCTCTCTCTCTCTCTCTCTCTCTCTCTCTCTCTCTCACACACACACACACACACACACACACACACACACACACACACACACACACACACACTTCACCCTTTTATTTCACTGAGTTTTTTTATTCATTTTTTTTTTTTTATCTTACTCGAAGGCCTGAATAATGAATGAATGGACGTGTTGACCCCTTTACTGACTCTAAAAATACCTTCACCTACTCTCTCTCTCTCTCTCTCTCTTGGAACCCCCCTCTCCTCTTTTGCAACTTTGGAAATCGGTCCAGGGATGAAGATGATTAGATTTTAGTGTGCTCCTCTGGGTTGGCGAAAGAGAGGAAGGAAGGAAGAATGAGAGGAAGATGTGGATGTAAGGAGGTAGGAAAGAGGAAAAAGAATGAGAGGACAAGGCGAGAGGAAGGAGGAAAGAGTGAGAGGAAGATGTGGAGGGAAGGAGATGGGAAAGAGGCAAGGGGGAAGAGAACAAAGCAAGAGGAAGGAGGGCAGGTAAGGAGGTAAGAAGGAGAAAAAAAGAGAGAAGACAAGGCAGAGAAGAGGAAAGAACAGTTCCACACGTAGCAACACTTACTTAATTTCACCACAACTTTCACCACTCATTACCACCACCACCACACCACCACCAGAGAGTCCTACCACATGAACGACTACAACCATCATCTCAATTTCCCACCACAACAGCCACCTTACCACAACCATCACCAACACAGCACCGCCACCCCCAATACCACAGTTACAAAAACACCACACAACCAAGCCACAACTGCACACCACCTCTACCACCACACCACCACTCCTGTCTACTTCATCCTACCACAAAGCTCCCTCCCCCACCACACCAACACACCACTAACCACCACCACCCTCACCACAACTACCACCATCACCACCTCCACCTTACGACAACACCATCCCACCACCAAAACGGCCACCACCACAGCCACCCTCCGACCACACCGCAACCTTGCCACGCCTCCCATCACACTACCACCACACCCACCACACGACCCGGTGCCAGGCTGTAGGACCAGTGTGGGCTGTAACCTCACAAGGACCGAGTAAGGAGTCGGCCAGAGAGCACCTCACGCCATGAATACGTATGGCTTCTTCCTCTTTCACCTTCTCTCTCTCTCTCTCTCTCTCTCTCTCTCTCTTACACACACACACACACACACACACACACACACACACACACACACACACACACACACACACACAGTTGATAGCCCCTTTCTCCACTACACCAGACCCCCTCGAGAACTATTTCTCGCCTCTCTCTCTCTCTCTCTCTCTCTCTCTCTCTCTCTCTCTCTCTCTCTCTCTCAATTTGTTTTTATATTCTTTCCTCCCTGGCATCCTCACGTACAACCTTCCTCTTCCCTTCCCTTCCTGTCCTGTGTTTGTGAATTTTTACTTAACTCACTCTCTCTCTCTCTCTCTCTCATCCTTTTTTATGGAGCTTATCTTCATCTTTCACTCACTTAGTTTTACCCGCACCAATTTCTTTTCCACCCTTCTCCCTCTCCCCCTCACCCCCTCCTCTCTCTCTCTCTCTCTCTCTCTCTCTCTCTCTCTCTCTCACCCTCTTACTATTTGCCCTGAAATCAAGGTTCGAACTTTTCTCGGTTGTTTTATTCTATTTCTTCCTCTCCACCAGTTTCTTTTGTCCCCACCTCTCACACCCATCTCTCTCTCTCTCTCTCTCTCTCTCTCTCTCTCTCTCTCTCTCTCTCACAGCGTTATCCCTGTTCTTCGACCATTCCTTTTAAAATCCACTAACAATTGACTTCACATCCGTCATACTCTCTCTCTCTCTCTCTCTCTCTTTCCGCATCACCCCTGTTCTTCAACCATTCCTTTTAAAATGCAATAACAACTGACTTCACACATCCCTCATACTCTCTCTCTCTCTCTCTCTCTCTCTCTCTCTCTCTCTCTTTTATACCCGCGTCAGGAGACTTGGGTGATGGGTGAATGAGGGTGTTGGTCATTTCCCTCTCTTGATGTTTTTCCTTAAGTGTGTGCTAGCCTTTTGTTTCACCCTGTTTCTTTAACGTACCTGCGCAGTTTGTTATCGTGGGGTGATGATGATGATGATGATGATGATGATGATGATGACGATGATGATGATGGTGGTGGTGGTGGTGATGTGTGATTATGATTATGAGATTAACATGATGATGATGATGATGATGATGATGATGATGACGACGATAATGATGATGATGATGATGATGATGACGATGATGATGATACATTACTGGCTTGGTAAACGGGAGGTAGGACGAGGGACTGACGAAAATGATGTAGGATAAAATGAAAAAGGCTGGCCAGGAGTGAGGGGAAAGAGAAGGAAGGGAGTAGTTTTACCCTGACACTTTACCCACAGCCACACCACCATCACCACATTTACGAGTACACCACACCACCACCACCACACTTACACCACATCCACAACCACATCATCACCACCACACTTACACCACATCCCACACCACCACCACAACCAACACCACAACCAGCACCACATCACCTCTGTCATCACACTTACACTACATCAACCTACATCACATCCACAACATCACCATAAGCATCACACTTGCACCACATCACCATCAGCATAATCCTTACACCACATCCATAACCACATCACCACCACCACCACATGTAAAGCCACCACCACCACCACCCCCACCACCACCATAACAACAACAACCCACAGAGGGGCAATTACACCTACCACTCCCACTAACTACCCGAACTACTCCCCACACCGTTGTTACCGCCACCACCATCACCATTTCTCCACCTCTCCATCCCATTCACCTCGCCCTCCCTCCTCCCTCAGCACCTCTCCCTATCTGAGCCTACTCTCTCCCCACACTTCCCCTCCACTCCCCAGACACTCATGACATCCCCTCCCTAACCGTGCCTACCCTCCTCCCCACCACATTCCTCTCTCCCCAGTCCCTCTCTTCTCAACGCCCCTCACATCCCTTCATACCCGTGTCCCCATTGCATATCGCCCTCCCCCCCACTCTACTTCCCTCTCCCCAACCACCCCTCACACTCTTTTATATCCACGTCCCCCTTCTCTGCACACCCCCCATTCCCCACACCCTGCTCCAACACCCCTGTCATCCCCTCCCCTTCCCCTCAACAGCCCTCCCTACCCCAGCCCATCCCCTCTCCCCCACACCCCTCTCTGCCCTTACCATACCCCCCACCCTCATCCTCCAACACCCCTATCAGCCCCTCCCCTTCCCCTCAACAGCCCTCCCTGCCCCAGCCCAGCCCCTCTCCCCCACATCCCTCTACCCTAACCTTACCCCTGTCCCCTCTCCTTCCCCTCAACACCCCTCATGCCCCCTCCCCTTCCCCTCAACACCCCTCCCTACCCCAGCCCACCTTCTCTCCCCCACATCCCTCTACCCTGACCATACCCCCCCCTCCCCCCACACAGCACATAAAACATGGACACTAAACAAACTCCTCGGGACTAACAAAGGCGGTAAAACAAGGGGAAAAGTTGAGGAGGAAGCAGATAAAGACAGCGAGGAAAAGAGTTAAGTATGTGGCAGAAAAGACAAAGGATTATGTCTATCTATCTGTCTACCTACCTACCTATCTATCAATCTATCTGTCCGTCTATCTAGCTATCCATCTATTTATCTATCTATCTATCCATCTACCTACTTATCTACCTATGCCAAATGGAATGGATAAAGAAGTGCGCACAGTAAATAAAAGTTGAATAGGAAGTACATGGGTAAACAGTACATCAGCACGAATGGGGTTACGTATGTGGTGAGCAAGACTAAAAAGATTAAAGAAAAAACTAGAGAAACAAATGATAGAAAAAAGGAAATAAACGAACGAAGCAAATTTCCGAGAAGACATGCCCCAAATGTGAAGCAGACGCAGTGGAATATTAGACGTATTTTTGTCTCTAGCTGTAAGAAAATGTTAGACAGACGCAGCTTAATATTAGACGCACTTTTGTACCCGTCTGTTCATGAGGTCGTACTCGGAGGTCGTACTTGGAGGTCGTCCCGGGATGGTGGAAGTCAAGTTGGTGATCTAGTGATAATTTTCGGGGCTATATAAATGTAAAACTCTACGGACCCGCCAACTCAGGTTTTACTTTTCCCAGGCCAACAAAGAGGAGGCAGGAGTCCGATGGGTACGTGAGCGAGGGGAAGGGGAGCGAGGGGAGAAAGTGAGGGGAAAGGGAAGCGAGGGGAGAAAGTGAGGGGAAAGGGAAGCGAGGGGAGAAAGTGAGGGGAAGGGGAGCGAGGGGAGAAAGTGAGGGGAAGGGAAGAGAGGGGAGAAAGTGAGGGGAAGGGGAGCGAGGGGAGAAAGTGAGGGGAAAGGGAAGCGAGGGGAGAAAGTGAGGGGAAGGGAAGAGAGGGGAGAAAGTGAGGGGAAGGGGAGCGAGGGGAGAAAGTGAGGGGAAAGGGAAGCGAGGGGAGAAAGTGAGGGGAAGGGGAGCGAGGGGAGAAAGTGGGGGGAAGGGGAGCGAGGGGAGAAAGTGAGGAGAGAGAGAGAGAGAGAGAGAGAGAGAGAGAGAGAGAGAGGAGAAAAGTCAGATGGAGGGAAGAGAAGGGAAAAAATGAAGGGAAGCGGTCTATCAAGAGAGGAAGGAAATTGAATGGAAGGGATGAGGGGAAGGGAAGAGGGACGAAAAGTGAGGGAATGGGAAGTGAGGGGAGAAAAATGGGAGGAAAGGAAGCGAGGGGAGAAAGGTGAGAGGAGAGGAGTGGGAGAATGAATTAGGTCGGGGAAGGAAGGGATGACTAAGGAAGTAAAAGACGGGAGGAAGAGGAATGGCAGTCAGAGAAAGGCAAGAGCGGGGAGGGAGGGGAAAGGAAGGGAGGGGGGGAGGGAGGGGAAAGGAGGGGGGAAAGGAGGGGGCAAAAGGAGGGAGGGGAGGGAAGGGGAAGTAAGGGGTAGGGTCTCTCTCAATCTATACGCTACCCAAAACAACCAACAAACAAATAATAACCTGCCACACTGTTTTTCTTACACGAACAACAACGGTACATCAGTCGACCCGTCAATACCAGAAAATATTTTTGTAGTCCGCTAGATACTGTATAAGAGGACGCGAGCTCGAGACCAGAGAGAGAGAACAGTCCCAGTATTAAATTCCATAAAACCTGACTAAATAATCCACCGACATGTCACACGAACACCCTCGCAATCACACCAGTACTGAATGAGGCGGTCCTGGCATTTGTACTACACTGACGGTGGGTATCAGTGCTGAAGTGGTGACATGTGAAGGTGTGTGGTAACTAGTAAGACTGCAGGGCCTCAGCGAACGAACTGCCGAGTGTATACCCAAAGCCAAACAATAAAAATAATAAATAAATAAATAAATGGTGGCCTGAAAGCGATTTATTACTAACAGAGAGAGAGAGAGAGAGAGAGAGAGAGAGAGAGAGAGAGAGAGAGAGGAATAAAATCAATGGCGAGAGGGGAGAGAATAAATAAACGCTGGACAGAGAGAAGAAAGATAAGAGGGGAAGGTGGAAGGGAGAGAGAGTAGAGAAAGAAAACAGTAAAAATGGCGGGAAAATAAAGAAAATAAAGAGATAAGATGAAGACACAAAAAAGAAAGAAGGACAAAAGAATGAAAATAAAGAAAATATGAATGAAGGTAAAAACTGAGGAAAAAGAGGTGAGAAACGTAGGTAGGGAGGAAAGGTAGGGAGGGAGGAAAGGTAGGTAGGGAGGAAATGTAGGCAGGGAGGAAAAGTAGGCAGGGAGGAAAGGTAGGCAGGGAGGAAAGGTAGGCAGGGAGGAAAGGTCGGCAGGGAGGAAAAGTAGGCAGGGAGGATATGTAGGCAGGGAGGAAAAGTAGGCAGGGAGGATATGTAGGCAGGGAGGAAAAGTAGGTAGGGAGGAAAGGTAGGCAGGGAGGAAAAGTAGGCAGGGAGGAAAGGTAGGCAGGGAGGAAAAGTAGGCAGGGAGGATATGTAGGCAGGGAGGAAAAGTAGGCAGGGAGGAAAGGTAGGCAGGGAGGAAAAGTAGGCAGGGAGGAAAGGTAGGTATGGAGGAAAGGCAGGTGGGGAGGAAAGGTAGGTAGGGAAGAAAGGCAGGTAGGGAGGAATGGTAGGTAGGGAGGAAAGTAAGGAAGGAATAAAGAGAGGAAAGAAAAGAATAGGAAAGCAAAGAAAGGAAACAGAAGAAGATGAAAAAAGGGAAGATGAAAAGATAAAAAAACTCGAACCATTAAAAAAAATCAGGAAAAAAATCGAGAAACCAGTTACTGAAGGAAAAAATTATGGCATGTAGAATTGCAGGGACTCAGGGAACGGGCTATGAATTTTATGTCCAGATTGCCACAAAAAAATAATAATGTGAAAAAAATAACAAGACAATTAAACAGATAGATAGATAGAAAGATGGATAGATAGAGGGATGGATAAACAGATAGATAGATAGATAAGTAAATAGATTAAGTAGAAATCCGGAGACAAAAGACAACAGCTGGCAAAACAATCAAAACAAATCAATATGTAAAACAAACAACAGGGAAGGTGAATAAGAACCAAGGTAAACAGAGAGAGAGAGAGAGAGAGAGAGAGAGAGAGAGAGAGAGAGAAGAGGGGAAGGTGTGAGGGAAAGAGGAAAAAAAGAAAAAAGAAAATGAGAGAGAGATATAAAAAGACTCAGGAGAGAAATAAAAGGAAGAAGAAATAAAACAAGAATAAAGATAGGGAATAAAGAGAATATAAGAAGGAAAAATAAGGGAAAATAAAGACGAATAAAGAAGGTAAAATGTAAGATGGTTGGATGAGAAAGAGAGAGAGAGAGAGAGAGAGAGAGAGAGAGAGAGAGAGAGAGAGAGAGAGAGAGAGAGAGAGAGAGAGAGAGAGTTGGTTGGATAAGAAAAAACAAAAAATCGAAAGAAAATGAAAAAATAAAGATAAAAGGAAGACATAAAGGAAATTAATATGTATGTAAAATGTAAAGGAAAAAAAGGGGAAGAAAAAAGTACGTAAAAGGAAGGAAGTTAAGAATAAAAACTGGAAAACTGAGAGAGGAATAAGGAAGATGGAAATAAAGGAACAAAGCAAGAGAGAAGGACCCGTATTCTCATCGGTTAAGGACGCTCCCTAACACCTCTTCCTAAGCGATTTATATCGTTTATGACACCCTGCCGTCCTCTACAGTGTTGCTTAAATCATTCTAATATCACCATACTCTGCATAAATGACGTACGAAACTATATAAGCCAGGCGTATCCAAAAATAAATCGGTAAGGAAGAGGTGTTAGAGAGCTTCCTAAAACGACGAGGATACAACTAAGGGAAAGAGAAGAGAAAAACGAAGGAAGGAAAAATGAAGGAAGGCGACATGAAGGAAGAATACAGAAGAGGAGGGGAAGGAAGAAATAAAGGAAGAGGAAGGGAGAAAAGACGACTATGACAATATAATGGAAGCCACAAAGGAGAACAAAATAAAATAATGAATCGCTAAAAATAAGAATGACGCAGAAAACACGGGAAAAATACTAATGGAGAAGAAGGCGAGGAAGGGCGAGGGCGAGGGCGAGGGTGAGGGGAAGTGAAGGAGTAATGAAGGGAAGGAATGCTGAGGTGTGAAGGAGTACAAAAGTAAAGAGGGGAGAAAAGAGAGGGGAAGAAGGGAAGGGAAACGTAACAGGTGGAACTGGGAAGGAAAGGGCAGTGAAGAGAAGGGATGGAGGAGGATGTAAGAGGGAAGGACGAAGGGAGAGGATAGGAAAGCAAGGGGAAAAGTAAAAGGAGTATGGGAAGAGGGAAAAGGAAGAGCGAGGACGAGGGTGAGGGAAAGTGAAGAGCAATGAAGGGAAAGAATGCTAAAACGTGAAGGGGAGAGGCAGGGACGAGAGAAGGGAAGAGATGAGGGAGGGGTACGGGAAAGTGAAGGAGAGAGGAAAAAAGGGGGAGACGGGGGGATGAAAAAGAGAGAGGAGAGAAGAGGACTGGAACGGAGAGACAAGACGAAGCTGGAAACGGGAAAAGAAGAGAGGTGAGGAGATGGGAAGAGGGGAGAGAAGGAGGGGAGACGAAGGGGTGAAGGGAAGAAGCCGTGTTAAAACAGGGCTGGGGTGAAAAAGTAAAGAGGGTGAGGGTGAAAAAGTGAAGAAAGAGAGAGGGAGAGTAAAGCGGGGAGTGCAGCGGCAGGAAGGGGGGAGTAGAGAATGGTAGAGACAGGTGTGAGGGAGAGGAGAGGGAAGCAGGAGGGGAGGGGAGAAGGTAAAATAGAAGAAAGGTGTGAAAGCTGTTGAAACCTGGGCGGTGGGCCTATAAAGCAAAAAGGAGAGAGGAGAGAGGAGGGCGGGGAGAGGAAGGAGGGAAGGAAGGAAGGAAGAAACGAAGGAGAAATGAGAAAAGGAGAGAAGGACAAAGCTTAGAAAGGATGGGAGTAAAAGAGAAAGACTGTTAAAAAGTCAAGAGAGGGAGACGAGACAAAAGCGTGAGGGGAAAGAAGGGAAGGAATTTGGAGAGGTGTGAATGCGAGAGGCAGTGATAAAACCAAGAGAGTGGGTATAAAAGGTAAAGAGAGGAGGGCAAAGGGGAAAGAAAGGAGAGGAACAGAAAGGAAAAGAAAGTGAAGGGAAGGGAAGGGAAGGGAAGGGTAAGGAAAGGAAAGGAAGGGAAGGGAAGGAAAGGAACTGGAAGGGAAGACGTGTTACTGCGACTGTAAGTGTTAAAATCTGGATAGAAGACATAAAAAGTAAAGAGAGGGAGGGGAGAGGAGAGGCGAGGAAAGGAAAAAGGAAAGTGTGAAATGAAGGAGGGAGAGGATAGGGAGCGTAAAGGAACAGGATGGGGTGTGATGGGGGAAAGATGGAGATATAAACAAGAGAGTATAAAAAAGTAAAGAGGATGAAAGGAGTGGATGGGAGACTGGACAAGGGGAGGTGAGGATGGAGAGTAAGGGATGGTGGAGTGGGAAGGGAAAGGAGGTGTTAAAACTTGAATGACCGGCATAAAAAGTAAAGAGGAGAGGAGAAGGGAGGGAAAAGGAGAAGAGGGGGACTGTGGAGAGGAGTAGAAGGGAAGGGAGATGAAAGAAGAAGTGAGAAGGAGAAAGAAGCGAGAAGGATGGAGACAAGAGAAGAGAAGGGAGGAAGCGAGAGGTAAGGAGAAACAGGGAGGAGGAGAGAAGAAAGGAACGATGAGATAAAGCGAAGAAAATATGTGACAGAAGGGAGGAATAAACCAAAAAACGATACGAGAAGAAACAGAAGAGATGTTACGGACGAACGGTGAAGAGAGGGAAAAAATGAGAGAAGAAATCAATACCACCATCATCAACATCGTCACCACCATCACCATGATCATCATCAATTCCACTAACATCATCATCATCGTCACCATCATCATCATCCTTACTGACACCAAAATAAGAATCTAGAAAAGACATCAAATTATGGAACAGATAACAAACAAACAAACAAATAAGTAAGCAAGCAGGTAAATAAATAAATAAATACAAGACACGCCCCACACAGGCAGCGCTGGAGATTATTCCTTCGCTGAGTTAGGTTGGGTTCAGGTGGGATATATTGCTGTCGAGTTTCAATAAGTTTATCAGAATTATTGCCCTGGCGACGTTTTATTTCCCGTTCCCTTCCCTCGCTCCCCCAACCCTCCCCCCAACCCCTACCACCTCCCGTCCCACCCCCCTCCCCCACCACTGCCCCACTACCAACACCCACCACTATCCCACCACCCCCTATCCCCACACCCACACCCCCACCATCTCTCACCACCACTGCCCCACTACCAACACCCACCACTATCCCACCACCTCCTATCCCCCCACCCCCACCCCCACCATCCCTCACCACCACCACCCCACTACCATCCCCTCTCCCTCCACACCCCCACCCCACCACCACCCCCACCACTCCGCTGTATATATTGGGGGAGGGAGCCGGAGCGCCGTGCATCACCCCCTCCAGCACCAGAGAGCACTGTCTTCATGAGTTAAGAGGCCTGGCATAAATATCCTCTGAAGCGTGTTTGGCACCACTCCGATTCGCTCGATTATTTCGCCTCTATTTTCCGCAAACGTATATTGTTTCCCAGTTTTGTTTTGTTTTTTTCTGGGGCTTCTGACTTTATTTCTGGTACCTTAGATGATTTTTATTATTAATGGTGTTGAGAGAGAGAGAGAGAGAGAGAGAGAGAGAGACAGACAGACAGACAGACAGAAAGAGGGAGGAGGGGGCCTTTCTCCAAGAGTTACAAGTCCACACAAATATTCCTTGAGGTATGTGTGGCACCTCCTGCTTCCCACTGTTAGTTGGACATTACGTTCTGCAAACATTTATTTTGTCGATTTTTTAAAGCCTAAGGACATCGTTTTTTAGTTCACTTTGTCTGTGGTACCTACAAACTCTTTCTCTCTCTCTCTCTGGGATATTATTAATCAAGAGTCCTTGGCACTATTATTTAAACACCACTTACAGCAAACAACTTTAAACGCTCATTTTTTTCCTTCGCTTTTCATAACTTCTAGAAACATAATTTTTTCCTAACTTTATATATCTAGCTGAATAAAGGAACACTAAAATAACAATAAAGTCCTCGATCCAGATGTCAATATAATCGCTGGGCATCAGGAAGAATAAAGGACAAAATGGAGGAATAAAGAATAAGGTGAGTCATGCAGAAAAACGTTTAATGGAGAGGAAAACGTTTAATGGAGATTGTTTTTAAGAGAGGGCAGGGCAGGAGAGGCTTTAGGCCAGGCGAAATATTAGTACGACATATTGGCAGCAGGGCGAGGCAGGCAGGGGATGGCAGGGATGGTAGAGGGGTGAAGGCAGGGATGGTAGATGGCAGGGGTGCAGGCAAGGATGGTAGGTGGTATGGTGAAGGCAGGGATGGTTGATGGTAGGGGTACAGGCAGGGATGGTAGATGGTAGGGGTGAAGGCAGAGATGGTAGATGGTAGAGGTGAAGGCAGGGATGGTAGATGGTAGGGGTGAAGGCAGGGATGGTAGATGGCAGGGGTGCAGGCAAGGATGGTAGGTGGTAGGGTGAAGGCAGGGATGGTTGATGGTAGGGGTACAGGCAGGGATGGTAGATGGTAGGGGTGCAGGCAAGGATGGTAGGTGGTAGGGGTGCAGGCAGGGATGGTAGATGGTAGGGGTGAAGGCAGGGATGGTAGATGGTAGGGGTGAAGGCAGGGATGGGGTAGCAGGGGATGGTACTGGATGGGATGGTAGGACAAAATAAGGGTGATTAGTGGTAGACAGCAGGAATAGGACAGAATAGTGTAGACGGGGATGGAATGGTAGGAGAGAGTAGAGGCGGTGCAGGGGTTGAAGGCAGGATAGGGTAGTAAGGGATGGTAGGGGATGGAAGGGGCGGTAGATGGTAGGAGATGGTAGGGGTGGTGGATGGTAAGGGATGAAAGTGAGTGGAGACTGGTAGGGACGACTGGGGAGGGTAGGGGTGGCATATGGTAGGGATGGAAGCGGATGGCAGGGGTGGCAGATAGTAGGGATGTAGGGATGGGAGCGAGTGTCGGTAGGGATGGCAGAGTGGTATGGAAGCTGAGATTACACAGAGGTGGTGGCAGGGAGAGGCAAGGTTGGTAGAGCTGAATGGAGATGACACACAGGTGGTGGCCGGGGTGTTGGCAGGGATGTTGGCAGGGGAAAAAGGCAGGTTCAGGTGCAGCTTAATTAAACGCTGGCTAGTAATTAGTGTCTGGCTCAGGCTAATTTCAGGATTATGGCAGGTTCTGGGTACTCCTGTGTGCTGTAAACGGTCCATTCACGGCAGCACAGCAACGGTAGATGGATGTGTGGATGAGTGGTGGGGTAAATGGATGTGTGGATGAGTGGCTGGGTAGATGGACGTGTGGATGAGTGGTTGGGTAGATGGATGCGCGGATGAGTGGTTGGGTAGATGGATGCGTGGAATTTGAGGCTGGATAGATGGATGCGTGGAATTTGAGGCTGGGTAGATGGATGTGTGGATGAGTGGTTGGGTAGATGGATGTGTGGATGAGTGGTTGGGTAGATGGATGTGTGGATGAGTAGTTAATTATCAGTATTTAGTATCTATATGTTTGGAGCAATAAATCACAGAAGGCTGAATAATAAATCATCAACATGCTATCTAACTATCAATATATACTATATATATACTGTATATATAAAGCCTGTGTGGTATCTTCATGGCTGTACACTTTACTTATGGAAGTATCTGGAGTCAAGCCAGGGAAGGATGAACAGATTTAGAAGAACAGTTCAGTATCAGTTAAAGATAAAAGACTGCAGATAAGGTGACAACAGAGTAATACGCTGGTGGCATAAGTGCTGGATGTGGTGCAGAATATTAGGGTATCTGGGAGCAGTGATAGACAAGGGAGGTGATGCTGCAGCGGAAGTGGAAAATTGAACTGCTGAAGAAGACAGATGAGGGTGCAACGAAAACTCATTATTAGCCCCTTCCCACCGATGACGTCCCTTTTCATCTAATTTTTCCCCTTTACTTTATCTTTACACTCATCACACATTCATATTTCAGCTTCGGAGACGCTCTTTCGGCCCTATACTCTGTTCACATTAACTAGAAGTAATATTGCCATCCCTCTATCTTGAAATGTTTATAACAACAGCTTAACACTAGAATACCATGCTAGTCACAAAGAAGTGCTATGCAGAGGGTGTGTTATTACATTAACTTATTTTCCTGCCCCGAAGTAAGCGAAATAAGCTGCAAAAGAACGAACAAAAATATGGTCCAATTAAGATGAAAGACGTGTAGCAAGACAATCAAGTGAATTATGAACTACACGTGAAGACAGTTTTCCTCCTGTCACTTCTCTTATTCAGATCTTTTCCCCTTTATCTTCCTTACCTGGTGCCTGAGAGGGGCGCCTTCACGTAGTGGCACTGATATATCCGGCCGGTGGAGCTGCCCGAGTTATACAGGCGTCCTTCAAATCTCAACATCCACCGAAAAAAAAGGTGGTGAACACAGGAAGGACCAGCTTGCCTGTCGTCCACCAGGTTCACGTCCTGGGGGAAAAAAAAAAAAAAAGTCACCAAAAAAAAGTCAACAACCACAACAAAAACGTCAACCAAAAAACAAAAACAAAAACGTTACAAAAGCAAAACAAAAAACGAAAAACGTCAACAAGAACAAAAAATAAAAACAAAAAGTCAACCACAAAAAAATTAAAAAAACAAAACGTCGAAAACAACAAAAACAACTTCCCTTACCTTCATACAGTATATACAGGGTGTCCAAAAAACTCTTCAGCACAGATGCCACAGCTGGTCAGACATCACCCTTACCTGAAATAAAAGGAAGAAAAAAACATTACTCTCCCCTATTCTGTTCTCCCTCTTCTCTCCATCTCTTTCTCTTCCCTGCCTCTTTCCTCCTCTCCCTTGCATCATTCTCTCCATCTCTTTCTCCTCCTCTTTCTCTCTTCTTATTTCTATCTCTATTTTTCCTTTTCTTCGCTTTTTATGCTTCTTCTCTTCCTACTTTTATTCCCCCTCCGTCTACTACCTGGTTCTTCACCTCTCTCTCTCTCTCTCTCTCTCCATCGCTCTCTTCTATCTTCATTTTCCCCTCCTACCTCTTTGTCGCCTTTCTCTAATGCCTTATTTTTCTCCTTCCTCTTTCTTTTATTTTCATTTTCCTTTCTTATCTCTCTCTACTCTTTTATAATTTGTTCTTCTTCTTCTTCTTCCTCATATTATATTCTTTATTTTGTTCACTTATGTTCTCTTTTCCCCTTATTTCGACTTAGGGCTTTAATCCTTTCACTGCGAGGTGTCCCCTACGCTAAATAATAATAATAATAATAATAATAATAATAATAATAGGAAGAAGAAGAAGAAAAAATGCAACAAGAAAATAATAACATGTAAATAATAATAAAAACAATAATACCAATAACGATGAAAAACATTACCCCCCCCCCCAGTGTTTTCCCAGCCTGCATCCTCCGTCACTATCGCCAAAATGGCTTTACCTGCAATGTGCGTAACGGAATATCCATCAAGGTATTACTGTTATTGGTGGGCGGGGGGGTCGGCCAAGGCAATGGTGGTGGTAATAGCGGTAATGGCAGTGCTAGTGAGTTCCGGATTAGTCAGCCATATTACTTTCGGTCATGGTCCTGTTAGGGTGTTAGGATTTTAAGCCACAAAATGTTAATTAGCTACAGGTAAATTACTATGAAAAATACATAAGTAGAATATAAATGGACACCATTTCATTTTCATCCCAAAACGATCATATATATATATATATATATATATATATATATATATATATATATATATATATATATATATATATATATATATATCCGTACTTGCAGTGGGCACTGGCACAGCAGTGTTACTCTCACGACCAGTGTTATTTGACACCTTTACTACGTTATTTTCAGGTTCTGAGTGTCAGTGGC
This sequence comes from Coenobita brevimanus, assembly GCF_032717465.1. Taxonomy (NCBI): domain Eukaryota; kingdom Metazoa; phylum Arthropoda; class Malacostraca; order Decapoda; family Coenobitidae; genus Coenobita; species Coenobita brevimanus. The sequence continues at coordinate 3,759,061 of NC_137021.1, forward strand.
AAGGTTAAACTGACTGAGTTAAACAACCATTTACAACTATTTCCTAAACCTCATGGTAGTAATGGTAGAGGTGGTAGTGACGATACTGATTAGGTGATACTGTGGTGCCAGTGTTGGTGGTGATGGTATAAGGAACGTTGTGGTACTGGCTGTGCTGACAACGGGTAAGTGCTGATGGTGATGCTGGTAGCGGAGTGAGGACTCGCTGTCGGGGAATGGTGGCGGTAATAAAGCTGGGTCAGCTAATGACACGGTTGGGTACTGATTAAAAAAATAATAATAATAATAAATAACGCTGTGAAGTCAGGTAACGTCATGAGAAAGTCAAGTAACGATAGGAAAAAGCCTGGTAACGCTTTGGAAAATCAGGTAGCAATGTGATGTTCCTAGTGGTGCTGAGTGACGCAAGGTAACGCTGTGAAAAAGTCTGGTAACGATTGAGAAAAATCAGGTAGCGATGCGAAAAAATCAGGTAACGAATACGGATACTCTGGTAATGCTTTTCCTATTAACCCCGCATCGTTTTAACCAACACTGTCGCTCCCTCTGGTAATGTGCCCATCGCCCGGTTCATTAATTTTTATTGGAAAAAAAAAAGGGGGGGGGGAGAAAAAAAAGGGAAAAAGTTTGCGGTAAAAGGGCTTAAAAGTAGCAAAGTTAGCGGGTCGTCAGCGCTAATGTGCTTAAAAATTCTGAACGATTATAGGTAAATTTGGAGTAATGTTGTTAGCGCTGCGGCTGACCTTATATGTACTACTACTACTACTACTATCACTTATTACTATACTACTACTGCTCTACTACTATCATTTCCACTATTACCATTACCACTACTGTTATTGCTACTACTATTAATACTATCTCTACTACTGCTATTACTTCTAGCCTCCTCCTCCTCCTTCTAAAGTGTAATAAGCAAAATAAATCGCCGAGGAAGAGTTGTTACGAAACTTACGCCACCCAGAGTACGAAGTAAAAGAGACATCTTCCCGTACCACACCAAAGGAAGGCTGGATCCACGTGTCCTTCAACTGTGTGTGTGTGTGTGTGTGTGTGTGTGTGTGTGTGTGTGTGTGTGTGTGTGTGTGTGTGTGTGTGTGTGAGAGAGAGAGAGAGAGAGAGAGAGATAAAAGGTGGAGGTGGGTGAGTGGGAGGGAAGGCGGGTGTGTAAGTGAAGGTGGAAGTGATGATGGGTGCGGAGATGGACGAAGATATGGAGGTGGAAGTGAAGGTGGGTGTGAAGGTGGAGGTAAGATGAAATGTGGAGGTGGAGGTGAAGGCTGGAGAACGTGAAGGCAGGTGGAGATGGAGGCAGAAGTGGAGGTGGAGGCAGGTGGAGGTGGAGGCAGAAGTGGAGGTAGTGAGACTCAGTGGGTGTGTGATGTGTTTTTGATAAGAGACGCTGAGGCGGCCACTGGGGGGGCTGATATTGCACTCTCTCACGTCTTTCTCACTCACTCTTGCCTCTCTCTCTCTCTCTCTCTCTCTCTCTCTCTCTCTCTCTCTTTACGTATTTCTTTCATCACTTATCCTCACATTTGCTCCTTCTTTACGTATGTCTATTTTCACGCGTTTCTTCACGTATTTTCCTCTTCATTCATTTATCGAGGTCTTTCTTCACGTATTTTCTAATCCATTTATTTGTTACCGTATTTTTTCTTCCCGTATTTTTCGTTTATGTCTTTATCTTTTTTCCTTTACGTATTCTCATCCATTTATTTATTTGTGATATTCTTCCTCCACGAATTTTTCTTCATTTTTAAGCTATTTTTCTGCACATACTGTATATCTCCCATCATTTCTTTCTTTCTCAGGCTTTTTTCTTTCTTCGCGTATTTCATGTTATTCTTATTTCCTTCTGCACGATTTTTTCCTTCCCTTATTTCCCTCACAAGTGTTACGTGCCAGCTTCCTCCCCGAAATACCTGGTGATGTATAAGGAAAATATTCGTGTTATTTCAACGCTGTTTGTTTAATGGTCGGACCGGCGTTTGTTCAGGAAAATTTCTATGCATCAGCCTTTTCACCATGAGAATTCTCCCCTTGGCTGAGTCAGAGAGAGAGAGAGAGAGAGAGAGAGAGAGAGAGAGAGAGAGAAATACTGTGTCTGAGCAGGGTTGAAAACACTACCCTCCACCAGCCATCCACACACACACACACACACACACATACACACACACATAAACGCGGGATGTGTGTGGTGGTGTACATGTGTAAGGTGGCTGACCATTTACGCTGAAGTGGAGGCAAGATAAGAAACCAACATTTTCTGACGCCTGAAGTTGAATGTGTTACGTGAGAGTGACTGGGAAGAGTTTGGGACATTCTTCTTCTTCCACTTTGTCTTTTTCCTCCTCCTCCTCCCTCTTCTTAGTCTTTTTCCTCCTTATTTTCTTTTCTGTTTTCATCTTCATTTCTTCTTCTTTTTATTCTTCCTCTTCTTCATCTTCCTTTCTTCTTCTTCTTGTTGTTGTTCTTCCGTACAACACTACCATTTTTTTTTTTTTTCAGGGACAGAACATCCTTTGCCTCTTCTTCCAGGAACGAGCACCATTAGGAGTAACATATCATCGCCTAAGAAATGAAAAAAAAAATTACACTAAACTCCTTCACCCTACACCTCATCCATCCAGTTCAGGCCACACTCAACCACCACGGTAATAAGTCCTGGGTCATACTAAGCTCACGAACTCCTCGGTTCATCGATTCTAATTAACCTCTCAGAAATCACCAGGTACCAGTATGAAAAAGTAAAACAAATAAATCAGTAAAATAATAAAATTCGACATAATTCTCTATCCACTCTGTCATCAGGATATTAAGTAAATTTGGTTCATACTTAAGACCAATAATTAATTCTTCGTTCATCGATACAAATTTAACACGTACATAATTATCGCCAGGGAGCAGCAACAAGGAAGAGTTTAATAATAATACTAAAACTAATAATAATAATAATAATGATCTACAGCCAGACGCCTCAATCCCGTAAGGGGGGGCCACAAACAAATGGCCTCCATGTCGCCCTGTCCCATGCCATTTCGCTGCCCTCCCCCCAGCTCACATCCCTCTCTCATATACCTCCACTCCATTCCTCCATCTCATCCTCGGTATCCCCCTCCACCTCATGCACTCTCCTCGTTAGTCTCTCGCTTTATAATAGCAAACCTGGTTCCTACTAAGGCCCTGAATTCGTGGGCTCATCCGTCTCTCTTAATCGACCTTCTTATCGATATTCTGTAAAGATTTCCCCTTTTATGGCTCAGGTTATGGTTATCGGTTATCGGGAGCTGGCTGTATGGTGTTCTTTTGTGTGTGTGTGTGTGTGTGTGTGTGTGTGTGTGTGTGTGTGTGTGTGTGTGTGTGTGTGTGTGTGTGTGTGTGTGTGTGTGTGTGTGTGTGTGTGTGTGTGTGAGAGAGAGAGAGAGAGAGAGAGAGAGAGAGAGAGAGAGAGAGAGAGTCCTGGGTGTAATATACAGAATAAATCGGTAGGCAAGAGGTGCTTAGGAGCTTTCCACACACAGGAATATGGTCCTTGTGTCAATATGGAGGATTAGTGTGTGTGTGTGTGTGTGTGTGTGTGTGTGTGTGTGTGTGTGTGTGTGTGTTAGGTTACGGTAACATCCAGGGTGATACTCTACTGTAAGTAACTGTATCCTAACATCTTTTCCTTAGTGATTTATTTGTACATCATACCCCAATACCCTCTTTTACAGTATTAAAACTCAAGGACAGGATAAAAGAAAATGAAAAAAAAAAAAGTCTTCAGAATAAATCGCTCAGGCAAAGGTGTAACGAAATCCCAACATCCACCAGGTACAATACGGTCCCCAGTTTATTTATTTTTCCCCCTCTAGCGTAGGATCCCGAGGCTAGACTAATAAAATCCTGAGTAATAAGGATCTAATAAAGACTAATAAACCCCCTGTCGCCTTTTTTATATTCCAAGCTTTTCGTCCAAGTTATAGAATTGTCACCCCAATATCACTACAGTATTTTTTTATATCATTTTCTTCCCTTGTATTTCTGTTCTGTTCCTCCCTTTCCTTTTTTCTTCTCTTCCCGTCTGTCATTTCCACTGCTTTCCTTTTATTTACCTGTTTCCTTCCCCTCCTTTCCTTTTTCTTCTTCCCTTTTCCTCTCCTCCCTTTCCTAATCTTTCCTTTCCTTCCTTTTTTTCTCTCTAAGTCCTTTTCATTCCCTCTCCTATTTTTCCTTTCTCTTTATTTTCTTTCCTTTCTTCTCTTCCTTTTGTCTCACTCTTTTTTTTTCCTTCTCTCCTTTTTCCATCCCTTCCTTTTCCCTCAGACCTCTTCCTCCCCTTACTTTTTTTTTTCCCTTTCTCCTTCCTTTTTCTTTTCTGTCAGTGATTTTCTGCTCCCTCTGCTGTCTTATAAGTCTCAACCAGACCTTGCTCTTTCCTTCCTTTTCTTATTCCTTGCTCGATACTCCCCCCCCCTCCTCTCTCTCTCTCTCTCTCTCTCTCTCTCTCTCTCAGCACACAGCCTGCCTTCGACATTTCCAGTTTCTCCATTCTTTTTGCAGTGTGTCTCCTCCCACCCCCCTCGGTCTGTCTCCCCTCTCCTTCTGTCTTCCCCTCCTCCCTCATATATCCCTCCCCCTTCTCTCCTTTCCCTCCCTTTTTTTCTGTTCTCTCCCTGTTCCACTCCCTTTATCCTCCTAGCTGCTCCCTTCCCCTTCCCTCCTCTCTCCATCTACCCTCTCCCCCTGTCCCCGAATCACCTTCCCTTCTCTCCCCTCCATTCCTTCCTCTAACCCTCTCACCCCTTCCCCCTTCTCCCCCTCCTCCATCCCCCCTTCAGGCCACACCCGAAATATTATTGGTTTCCCTCCCTTCGACCGTGATGTATCGTTTCCCCTCCTCACTCAGATGTGTTTTTACCTCCTTGTCTCCCTCCAGTCCTCCTCCCTCCCCCTCTCCCTCCCTCTCCCCCCTTTCTTTCTCCTTCTTTTTCTTTCTGTCACTCTCTCACGTCCTCGCTCTCCTCCTCTATATATATCTTTGTTTATCTGAGTGTCTATCTCTGTCTATCTGTCTTTCCTTCCCCCCCCCTCTCTCTCCCTCTCCCTCCCTCCATCTCTCTTTCTCTCTTACACACACACACACACACACACACACACACTCCTCTGCGTACTCCTTATTTCTCTCCCAAAGTATCAAAGTTCAAGTCCACCTGTGACGGATATTCAAAGTAGGTGCTGGCAGCAAGTCCTTTAAAATGCTCACATATGTTCGTACCCCGCCACTTCATACCAAGGACAAAACCTACACACACACACACACACACACACACACACACACACACACGGCCGCAGAATCATCTTCCTTTGACGCTGAGGTACGGGAAACAGGCAGCAAAAGGACGAATTTAAAAAAAAAAAAAAAAGTTAAAGTTATCGACGTACAGCTGAGGGAATAAATGAATACTGTCATTTTTTTCATTCTCCTTAAGTAAACAAAATCGTCTGGATAAAGCAAGAATAAAATAAACACGATTTCCTCTGGCTGATCTGAATGTGCATCAGGTGAACGGATAGCTCAAGATGCTCAGTCCACCATCCTCCTTTTTGGGAAGAGAAGAGAAAGGGTACTGAGGGAAGTTTAGGTAAATGGGGTAGCTCCACCTGCCCGCTATATCTGTGTCACCCCACGAAGGCGTTCCACTCCCGGCTGAAGGGGTTAAATGGGTTACAGTAAGGGGGCCTGAAGTGAGAACAATTTACGCAGAGAAGAGAAATGGAATCGAAGTAGGTGACGACGATTTGTCAAGGTGGGGAAAAAAAGAGTGAGCGAGAGGAGAATGAGAAAATGATGGTGTGAGAGGGAGGGGAAGAGGTGTGAGGGCGTGGGCGAGAGAGTAAGCGGGAGAAGGATAGGGATGAGGAGTGAGGGAATGAATGTATGAGGGGTGAAGGAGGGAGGAAGCGAGAGAAGAATGAGAAAATGATGGAGTGAAAGACAGAGGCGGAAGAGTGAGGGTGTTAAAGGGAGTAAGCAAGAGGAGAATGAGGAAATGATGGTGTAAGAAGGAGCAGAGGAGGAGGAGGAGGAGGAATGAAGGAATGAGGGGTGAAGGAGGGAATAACCGAGAGGATGAGGAAATGATGGTGTGAGAGGGAGACGAGGAGGAGCACGGGAATGAAGGAATGAGGGATGAAGGAGGGAATAAGTGAGAGAAGAATGAGGCGATGGTGTGAGAAGGAGGAGAGGGAAATGAAGAGAGTGGGAGTAGAATGACGAAATGATAGTATGAGAGGGAGAGGAGGAGGAGAACTGAGGGTGTGAAGGAGAAAGTACGCGAGTGGAGAATGAGGGAAGAGGAGGAGAGAGTGGTGATGGTGAAGTATGAGAGGATGGAGAGACGAGGGAGAGAAAATGGAGGAAAAAGGAGGAAGGGAAGTGAGGTATGGAAGTGAAACACGAAAGGGAGGAAAAACACACTCACATGCGCACACGCCATGTTTGTTTTGCACCAACACCCCTTTTGAAGATAGACGGACTGATGGGTAGATTGAGACATAGACAGAGATAGATAAATACACAGACAGGCATAAACAGACAGAAGGATATAGAAAGACAGGGTCAATTATTGACATTCTCTCTCTCTCTCTCTCTCTCTCTCTCTCACACACACACACACACACACACACACACACACACACACACACACACTGTTTGTTTCACCGTGTCACCCTCTTTTGTGGCCACTTCAGAACCAGTCAAGGCCTCCACCCGATACCCTTGCCACCCTCTCCTCTTCCACACCCTCTCCACCACACTCCACACCCCACTCCACACGCTCCTCTGTGCTACATTTACATTTAGCGTGTCGCCCTCAGTCTGGATTCGAAAGTCAATCGTGGTGGATTTTAAAGCGGGTTTTAATAGCAGTGGCGGACATTTAAACTGGGTAGTAATACTGTCCTTTTACATACTTCCAGTGATGGACATTTAAAGTTAGTGTCGATAGTGCGTCCTTTTAAAAACATACATACGCACATTTCTCTCTCTCTCTCTCTCTCTCTCTTTGCCAGAAGCCCCAGAAAAACCCCAAGTCTCCCCGATCCAGTATTAGCGTCTCTCTGACCCGCCATCCGGATAGTTTTTTCGTCTTCCCTTTTTTTGTTTTGTTTTTTTCTTTTCAACGTTCCGGCAGAGACACTATGAATATCAGAAGACACATATTTTTACTACATTCAGAGGAGTTTACTCAGCTTAAGGATTACTTCTAATAGTAAAGGGATTTGTGAAGGCTAAATCCAACTCCTCTAGTTCGAGAAATCCCTCCTAAGTTGAATAAAATCGCCAGGAGGTAGACCCAGCAAACACAGTCTACATCCCTACAAAACCCAGCCCACTTCATATGTAAATTAAGATTTTTTTTCCCCTGAATATTTCTGACTGACGCGTAGAAATGAACGTCAACATAAAAATGAAAATGGTGGTGTATATTATCTGTCCTTAGAGCTATGTTCACTTTACTTGCTTTACAAGGATACCGGCGCATGATAATTACAACGCTGCTGGGTTGTTGTTTGATATAAAATTTAGTTAGATATTTCGCCTCTTCTCATTCCCACTTCCCTCTGCTCGGTAATGTTCCTACGGTGAGAGAGTTATGGAATGTTTCTCTGCCCACAGATGACGAACTTTGATATGATTCGTTAGGTAAAAAGTGCTCGATATACCATAAGCATGATGGCAAACAATCTTTTGTCCCGACTATACCCGATGGTGTGATAATATACCAGCCAGAGCGGTATTATTATTATTATTATTATTATTATTATTATTATTATTATTATGATAATGATGATTATTATTATTTTATCATTATTATTATCATTTTATTATTATTTTACAATTATTATCATCAAGCTATTGTCATCATCATCATCATCATCATTACAGTCATTACTACCACTGCAATGACTCTAACCCCAAACTTCCCGACTGACTGAATACACGTGCTAAATGTCCGTGTACAGCAGCAAGACAAATGACGTATTCACAGTGAGGATAAAATCATAGATCGGTATTCTCCTCGGTTAAGGAAGCTCCCTAACACATATTTCTAGGCAATTTATTTTCCGCTTTACATTCTGCCATCCTTTTCTGTGACATTATAATCATTCTAATATCGCCATACTTTGCATAAATAACGTACAAAAATGATATTAGCCACCCGTATCCAAAAATTAATCTGTAAGGAAGGGGTGTTAGGGAGCTTCCATAACCGCTGAGAATGCCAGTCATAAGGCCAGTACATTTCCTCCCTTTAACACCACTGGCCGCCTCTAAATAATATACACTAAACAATTCAACATAAATATCCCAGCAGCAGCAGCAGCACCCCCAGCAGGCTCCCGCGTACTGGATAGAAATTCCAATAAGGTAGCGAGCCATTAGGAGTAAAAGTATTGATGGTAAAGTGTGGCGATATAGATGAAGGGTTTGTGAGGTGGGAGGAGGGCTGGCTGGCTGGGTCATATACACCAAACTGCTTTTACACCAACTCGGCCTGAATCTGCTATTACTTCATCGTTAATGCTCAGTTATGGCAATACATTTACACTCGAATATAGTGCTAGTCATGAAGAAGTGCAATGGAAAGGATGTAGAGTCATAGCATTGCCTTTTTCTGTCACTGAACAACGTGAAATAGGCTGAACAGGGAGGAAAATCGGGGCCAAGTTAGAGTAAAATCGGTACGGCACCTGCAACCTAGTGCATGGATTTTTTTTTTTTACTCTGTTTCTCCTACCTGTGTTCATCTTCAAAAAAAAAAAAAAAAAAAAAAAAAAAAAAAAAAAACAGACTCTGCAAGGAAAGTAATTCTAAACTCAAGCAGAAAGAAAAAAATGAATTCACTGACATTTTATATCTGTCTGTCCATCCATTATCATGCACTTCATTTACTAGCCAGCAGCACAAGCCTTCAAACAATGTGCAGGTGTCTGGGTATCTTCTTGGCATTTTCTTTGGGTGTGCGGCAAAAATAGCGTCAGAATTAAGATAAGTGTTGAGGTAGCGGCCCCATCCCCTCCTTCTCAGCCTCCATTCACCCCACCACTCTTACCCACCCCTCTCCTCCAAGCACGCCTTCTCATTTTTACCCTCCTCCCTCCTACTCCTTTTTCTCTCACCCCCTCCTCCTCCTCCTCCTCCTCCCCTTTTATACTTTTCCTCCCCTCTAACCCCCTCTTTCTCTCCCCCGCCATTCACCCCACCACTCTCACCCACTCCTCCTCTCCCAGCATGCTTTCTCATTTTCACACTCCTTCCTCCCTCTCTCCCTTTTCTCTCACCCCTTCCTCCTCCTCCTCTCTCCTACCTTCCCTCTCCTCTAACCCGTCCTTTCTCTCCCTCCTCCACAGCTAAGATACCGCGGGCTCTTCCTACTATGTTTATTTTATGTTTTTCCGATTCTCTATTGATGTTACGTTTCAAGTTATTCAATTCTGTTTCAGGACACAATGTTATTTTATTTTTCTTCCGTCTTGTAATTGTTTTCATATTCTCTCCAATTTCTTCCCTCTCTCCTTGCACTTTCTATCTTTTTTTTTCTTCCTCTATTTTCTTCTCTCTCTCTCTCCTTTGTTTTCCCTTTTCCTTACCTCACTGCTCCCCCTTTCCTCCCTCTTTTCCCCTTCCTTCTTATTCTCCTCCTCCTCCTCCCTCCCTCCCTCTCTCCTTCTCTTCTCTCTTCTTCCTTCTCTGTCTTTCCCTCTTCTTTCTCTCCTCCTCCTCCTCCTCCCTCCGTCTTTCCCTCTCCTCTTGACATTCTTCCTCCTATTATATCTTCACTTATATTCTCACTCTTGTATCTTAACGTACTCCTTCGTGCTTCCTCCTCCCCCATCACTCCCTTCCCTCTCTCTCTCTCTCTCTCTCTCTCTTCGCATGCCTTCTTCCCTCCTCGTCCACACCTTGTTACCGATTTTCCTGCCACTTTCATCTCCTTTCATCTCCATCCCTCTTTCTCTACCCCTCCCTTCCTTTTTTCTTCTTCCCCCTCTCTCTCTCATCCCCTTCCCTCCTGTTTCTTTACTCTCCCTGGCTCCTCTCCTTCTCCCACCATTCTACCCTTCCATTCTTCAACTGTCCCTCACCCTTTCCATCCATTTCTCTTGTCCCTTCCTTCCTTCTTTCCTTTCATTTCTCTCTTCCCTCCCGTTCTTCCGTTTCTCCCTTCCCTCCCTCCCTTCCTTCTCTTTCTTCCCTCTCGGCCTCCCTCACTCTCATGCTCTCATTTCTTCCCTCTTCTGCCTTCCCCCTTTCCTTCTTCTCTGATCCTCTCTTCCTCCCTTCTTCCACCCCTTCCTTCCTTCCACCCTTTCATGTCTTTCCCTCTTCACTCCTCTCTCTGCTTCCTCTCCTCCTCCTCTCCCTTTCCCTTCCGTTTTACCTTCCCTCTTCCCTCCCTGCCTCCCTTCCTTTCATCCTCTTGCCTCCTCTCTCCACGCCTCCCTCCTTCCTTTCTTGTTGGCCGCACCTCCTCACCCCCAATTTTCCTGTCATCTTCATCTCCTTCTTTCATGTCTTTCCTTCCTCTTCTTCCTCTCTATTCTTTTTTTCCTCCTCCTTCTGGCCCTCTCTCCCTTTCTTCCTCTCCTAGCTTTCCTTCTTCCTTCCTTCTTGGCTCAACCTTCATTACTCCTTCATCACTTTCATTTTCTACATCCCTTCCATCTTTTCTTCCTCTCCCATCCTTCATTTTCTCCCTCACAGTATCCCTCCCTCCTTCCCTTCCTATCACGATTTTGTCTCTTCTTCCCTTTCTATCATCTCCGTCCATTCTCTTTCCCTCCCTCCCTTCACCCTCTTCCTCCTTCCTCTTCCCCCCCTACTCTCATGGTCTTCCTCCCTCCCTCCCTTTCAGGCCTCTTCTCTCCTCTATCTGCCTCCTTCCCTTCTAATCTGCACCTCATTACCAATTTTCCTGCCACCTTCAATTTCTTTTATCTCCATTTCTCCTTCCCTTCCTTTCCCCCCTCCCTTCCATTTCTTTCCTCCCTTCCCTTCCCTTCCATTACTTTCCTCCCTTCCTGCTATTTCTTTCTTCCATCCCTCCTTCTCTTCCCTCCCCTTCCTTCCTTCTTTCCTTCCATTTCTTTCCTCCCTTCTCTCCCTCCCTCCCTCCTTCCCTTCCATTCTCTCCTCTGCCTGCCTCCTTCCCTTCTTCTCTGTTCATTACCAATCTTCCTGCCACTTCCATTTTGTTTTATCTCCATCCCTTTCATCCAATTCTTTCCTCCCTTTCGTCTCCTTCATCCCTTCCCTCCACCCTTCCTCCCTTTCATTCTCTCCTCCGCCTGTCCCTTCCCGCCAATTCTTTCCTCCCTTCCTTCCATTTCCTTCATCCCTTCCCTCCACCCTTCCTCCCTCCCTTTCATTCTCTCCTCCGCCTGCCTCCTTCCCTTCTTCTCTGCTCGTTACCAATTTTCCTGCCACCTTCATCGATAAGAGCGCCATCACCCGCAATAAGGCGCGAAGGGGAGCGTGGGAGGCACCAGAAAGTGAAAAAAAAAAAGTGAGAAAAAAAAAGAAAAAAAGAATAGAGGAAAAAGAGAAAAATTATGACAAGGTGATGGGGGAACAATGCGATAACAGGAAGTGGGAAAGAAAAAAGACAGAACTAGGAGATTAAGAGAAATTGGAGAGAGAGAGAGAGAGAGAGAGAGAGAGAGAGAGAGAGAGAGAGAGAGGTGATGGCAATTATGAGAGGGTGAAAAAAAAAATGAACGAAAAAAAAAAGACTGAGACGGATATAAAAGCAATGCGATTATAGAAAAAGAGAAAAGAAAAAGAGAACACGATATTACGAGAAGGTAAAGAAAGAGAGCAAAGGAAATATAGAAAGCGGAAAACAGAGATAAAACAATCAGAGGGAGAGAAAATGAAAAAGATGGAAAAGAGAAGAATATTAGCGATAACAATGGAATTAAAGAAAGTAAGATAAGATAGATAAAACCGAGGCTATTATTAGTGGGATAATATTAAAATGGGATTACTAAGAGAGTGAAAAAGAGAGAGGAGAAGAGATTGAGATAATTATAATAAAAAATAACGCAATGGTTGAGAAAGTGGAAAAAGAAAGAAGAGAGATAAGGAATGATAAAACACAAAGGGATGCAGGTGAAAAAGAAGATAAAAACAAAAGCATAGAAATGGAAAAATAGAAGCAAAAATCCGTAAGTAAAAGTAAAGAAATAATAATAATAACAATAATAATAATAATAATAATAATAATAAAAGGTGAACTGAAGTAACGAGGTGAAATTAATTAGTAACAAATGAGAATATGAAAAGAATAAATTACTGAGTTGGGGAAAAAGACGAATGGCATTATAAAAGAAATAAAAATACACCAAGATAGAACACGAAGAAAACCAAGTCCTTGAGCTGGGTAAATAGTCTGGGGGGTGGATAATAATAATAATAATAATAATAATAATAATAATAATAATAATAATAATAATTCCACTGTATTGAAAGCATACAAGTAAAATGGATGGCGTGAACAATAAAGAAAGAAAGAAAGAAAGAAGTGAAAATGTCAACAGCAGTGTCTTGGAAGGATGTCTGGATTAGAGAGCAAGGAAAGCAGAAACCATGGAGTGAGAAAGAAAAAAAAAGAAAAAAGAAAGAAAAATTAAAAAGGAGTTCCTCAAATGAAGTGTGGCGGGGTAGTAATGAAAGAGGGTGAAAATCAGGCAGCGAGATGGAGCAGAATCCGTAAGAAAGAAAACCAGGAAGTAGGATAGCATGAATTAGGGTGAAAACGGAGAAGTGTGACGCAGCAAGTGGAATGAAGGGTGAAAACCAGGAAGTGCTACGGTGCAGAGTGCAAGAGTGAATACCAGGAAGTGTGATGGAGCAGAGTGGGAGAAAAGGGAGAGTGAAAACCGTTAAGTGTGAGTGAAAAGAGTGACAACCAAGAAGTGTGATGCAGTAGAGTGAAAAAAAAAGTTAAAACCATTAAGTATGAGTGAAAAAAAAAAGAATGAAAACTCAGAGGCGTGATGGAGTAGAATGAAAGAGAGAAAACAGGGAAGTGTGACAGAGTGAAAACAAGATAGAAGTGTGACGCAGCAGAGTGAAAAAAAATAGCGTACAAAAACATGAATTGTGACGCAGGAGAGTTGAACAAGCGTGAAAACCAAGAAGTGTGACGCAGTAGAGTGAACCGGCATGCAAACCAACGAGTGTGACCCGGCAGAGTGAAAAAGTAGCGTGAAAACCAGGAAGTGTGATGGAGTAGAGTGCAAAATAAGTGTGAAATCCGGCCCAAAGTGGGTGCTTGGAAGGAGCTGTGGTGGCTGGCGCTCCACTAATGGCTTTGGGTCCATTGAATATATTACCCTGTGCTGGACGGACGGGGGGGGGGGGAGAAAGGGAGAGGAGGATGGGGAAGGGGAGGGAGAAGGGAAGGGGGAGAGGGAAGGGGAGGGGAGGGGAGCAGTAAACTTAGACGGTCTCCACAAGCACACCCTTACCATCATTCCTCCGTCATACGTGTCACACTTAAGATTCTAATATACAGGAGGAACAAGGAACATGGGAAACTATTATACTGAATCACCTTCCTTATCTGTCCTGTGAAAATAACACGTCTTTCAGTAATTTATTCAGGCTGGAAACCATAAGATCTTAGCCTCTGAGTGATTTATTCAGGCTAGAATCTAAAGCTCTTATTCAATTAGGAGAAATGCCAAGGGTCTAGGGCTACAAAAACTCTCCAGTAGCCCTTATTCTGCCACCTATTCTCGGTACGTTTTCATCTGACGGAACCGGGTCACTCATTACTTTAATTCTAAGCCATGGGTGTATAAAATCCGATGAACCTCAGTTATTAGGAAGAAATGAGTCTCCTTCGTTACTAGTCAAATTTATCTTCCAACCCCACTATACCTGGCCATCAATTAAGCTGAAAAGGGATTGGGGATGTTGCGTAAGGAGGCTCCCTAATACGTCCTCCTTACCGATTTATTTTTCGATATGGCTTGTTATCCCTTTGTACGTTATGTATGCAGTGTATGGCAGTAGTGGAAAGATTTAAGGAACACAGAAGAGTATAATATGGTGTAATAAACAAAATAAGTCGTTCGGGAAAAGGTGTTAGGGAGTGCCCTATACCGACGAGAGGACCGGCAAAAAAGAAACCGTCCGCAGGGGCTTCATACAGGCTAACAACATACGATTTCCTTCAGTAGAGAGAAAACCCAGCAGTTAAAGGGTTCAGCCTGTTCCTCTCTCCACCACCACCGTTGTATCTACCTCCTCACAACTCATCTATGACATTTAATGGTATGTTACTTACGCCTTTCTACAACAGGATGAATATAGTTTTCATTAATGGCATAAAAAGGATAATGACGTGAAATGTGCTGACTCAATCGCTGAAGAAAAAGGTGTTACGGAATCTCCAACCACTTACAATGCGTCTCAGAGCCATGACACATCCCTGACGCCGACCCACCCTCACCCCAGACCATTCATCCTCCTCCCCTGCCACCCATTGCCGCCCAACTCGTAAGGTAAAAACTCTTCACTACACTAAAACTTTCCCTGCCACCCCATTCATCTGCAACACTTGTCACAGACTCTCTATAGCCCTGTCACACACCTTTTCCAAGTCCCTGCCTTTTCGTAAATGGTTCATACATATTTTTTCAAAGCAAACATCTGACTTACATATTCCCAACTACAACATATCTCTTTTTCTACAGAAGGCTTTGTATATATATATATATATATATATATATATATGTGTGTGTGTGTGTGTGTGTGTGTGTGTGTGTGTGTGTGTGTGTGTGTAATATCGAGCTTGAACATCTGTGCTATACCACTCAGACATTAAATCCAGTAAATCCAGGCCTGTCGTGTACCAGACCTCAACGTTTCCAACACGCAATACTGACCTGAAAACATTCTTTTAAAATCTGCAACCTGTGCTGTAACAAGGCTAATCCGTATTTCACCTCAGCACTCCCTCACAAGGGTCGGTGAAACATTTAGTCTGACCTGGTCTGAGGCTGATGTATATCACTCTGGATAACAAACAATTCCCTGCGTGAAAAATGTCAGATACGCCTCCTAGTAATTAAACCCGGGCCTGTCAGATGAAGGACCACGCCGCCCCTATGACACAGGGCACTAGATATCCCACGAAAAAGCACAAAACATCATATACTGGGAAGAAGAGGAAGGTTTTGGCGCAGTACGAGAGACACGACCAGGTATTAGGTTAGATAAACGTATGTGAAACTTATTTACAGAAAGGGGGAGACCTAGATGAGGCTTCTGTAACCTAGTGATAGAGAAATTGCGTCAAGTGTAACAAGCGCTATAGGCGAAGGGTGTGGGAGGGATTTTTAAAGGAGAATAAAATATCCTCAAGTAAAATACAAACTATCACACTCGGGGCAATTTTAGTGACCCTCACGGTAGGGTAGTTGCTGACAGGGCGAGAGAGGCGCCGGTGAGATTAGTGAGTGATGAACACGGCATGGGGAGGTGTGTGTGTGTGTGTGTGTGTGTGTGTGTGTGTGTGTGTGTGTGTGTGTGTGTGTGTGTGTGTGTGTGTGTGTGTGTGTGTGGCGGTGCAGTAATTCCTGGCAGCCTGTGGTGGTGGTGGTGGGAAGAGAGATGCAGCAGGGTCAGTGGCCACACACACACACACACACACACACACACACACACACACACAATACTCCCAAGTCTGCAACCCCTTCAGTCTCATGACCTTGGTGTTATTCTCCAACCACAAGACGATTTCATTCAGCTACAGAACAGTTTTAATTAGTGAAGATTTTGATGAAGTCTCTCTCTCTCTCTCTCTCTCTCTCTCTGTTTTTCCAGCCACCGTACGATTTTAATCAGCTTATGAACTCTCTATTAGTAAAGGTGATTGCGAACGCTTTATTTACCTGTACAGATCAATAAGTCTTTCCTGAACTTAGAAAAAATAAATTAATCTGGCGGTGTGAAGATTAAAACTCACACCACTGGACTGAAAATATTTAAGACGAATAAAATCTACGCACTTTCCCCTCCCCGTTACACATCCACACCCGCAATGCAATTTTGAAGGAAAGCCTGACAATCTCTCGCCTCTCCCCTCTTTTCCCCTTCCCCTTCCCCTCCTTCCATGTTGTTTTCTCTTTTGTTCTCCTCCTTCTCCCCTACCTTCCCCTCTTCTCCCCTTTTCTCCCCTCCCCTCCCCTGTCTCTCTTTTCTCCTTGTTCTCTCCTCATTTCCCACTCCTTTCTCATATTTTCCGCTTCCTCTTCCCCTCTCCCCCTCCCTCTTTCCCCTCTCCCCCTCCCCTCCCCTCTGCATCGCCGCTTCTGCCACGGCATCACAGAGGGGCGCCGTAAATTGTGAGAAAGAGGGGGTCTGTGGGTGGGTGTGTCCCTCGTTTGTTACCCACACCCTCCACCAACTCCATAGCCTCCTCCTTTCTCTCTCTCTCTCTCTCTCTCTCTCTCTCTCTCTCTCTCTCTCTCTCTCTCTCTCGTTACTCAAACCCTGCACCAATTCCATTGCCTTTATCCACAACTCAACCCTCTCACTCTGTTTCTCTTCTCTTGTCCTCTCTGTCTGTCTGTCTGTCTGTCTGTCTGTCTCTCTCTCTCTCTCTCTCTCTCTCTCTCTCTCTCTCCTGGCTTCTACCCTCTCCCTCGCTCCGTTTCTCCTGTCTCTTGTCCCTTTCTCCCTCGCTCAATCTCTCCTTTCCCTCTCTCCCTTTTCCCTTCCATCTCCTCTCCTCTCCCTTTCCCCCATCTTTCTCCAGTCCACCCTATCTCCTTCCCTCTTTCTCTCTCCCTCCCTTCTCCCTCTCTCCCCGCTCTCTCACACTTCTCCCTCCCTTCCCCTTCATTCTCTGTCCTCCCTTTCCCTCTCCCTCTCCCTTCCTTCCTCATTTCTCTTTCCCACTCTCCATCCCTCCTCCTCTCCTTCCTTTATCCTTCTCTCCCTCCCTCCCTTCCTCATCCCTCCTTCCCACTCTCCATCCCTCCTCTTCTCCTCCCTCTCTCCCTTGCTCTCTCCCCATCCCTTTATTCTAGGGTGAACGGACGTGAGGAAACTAGTCCCATTTAGACTGGAGGGGAGAGAATGGTGCGAGGGGAAAGGGTCAAAGGTGAGAGAGAGAGAGAGAGAGAGAGAGAGAGAGAGAGAGAGAGAGAGAGAGAGAGAGAGAGAGAGAAGAAGAAGAAGAAGGGAAGGGTTCAAAGCACTTATTGTCTCATCAACCCCCCTCCCCCCCCTCTCTCTCTCTCTCTCTCTCTCTCTCTCTCTCCTTTGACCCCTTCCCCTCTGTCCTATCTCCTATCAGCGGTATTCCAACAGCAATCTATCAATGCTGAATTTTGTTCCTGACCTCTGACCATCACACCTAAACTTTTGTTCACGTCATCTTTTTTTGGTCGTGATTCAAAACTTTCACGTATATATAATTTATGGATCAAACTTTTACGGGACTACATCAGCGTAAAAAGCATCAATATTTTACAGAATAATTATACGAAAAATAAAAACATAAAGTAGGCGATTTCCTTACATCCTTTCTCCAACAAGCGCAGCCTTATGCTTTCGTTTCCTCACCAAGTATTTTGATAGAGTTCCTACCATATTTGCCCTCCACGTACTACCACTGGATAATTAGCATATTATATTGACTAGTTAATTATATTGATTAGTGTATTATATTACCCCTAACTACTAAATCATCAAATTTATTATGCAAAAATGACAGAAAATTACGTTAACTACACTAAACCGCAAGTCTGTGCAGTGAAATCTGTGCCCACACGTAACAGGCCAGATCATTGCCCCTCTTGTCATCAATACTCATTATCGTAATCTCCTACCGGGTAATATCATCAGTGTTGGGGTTAGATGTGAGTCGATACATAATGCATACCTTATACCTTATTTACAAGGGAATATGATGAATGAATGAATGACTATGACTGTGGCACATCTTAACTACACTACTTTCAGCGGTTCTGGCACACTGAAAAAATAAATAGCACGCATTCTTTCAAAGCAGTAATAAAAAGCTAAGCGCACCCAGAGAGCGCATACCTCCACCAACGCCTATACCAGAGACCCCAGATCAATACCAAAATCTAATCAACTCTTCCTCGGAACATGAGCCACATATCCACAAAATATCATTGAAATCCATCCGTCACTTTTTGACATATCGTGTGGACCAACAAAAAACAACCCTGAACCGGGACTCGAATTCAGATCACCACCAAATTGCAACCACCCAAGGATGAGGTGTTACAGAATCTCCATACTCACCTGAGAAAGAGAGCACACCAGGAAGCAAGCATGACTTCAAGGTAGCCCGTGATTGCTATACCTATCCATACCTACCTACCTACCTACCTATATCTGTCTCTACCTATCTATCTACCTACCTCAATCCATATCTAACCAGACGCCTTCATTTTCGAAAGGGTGGCCACACAAGAATCTCCTCCACGTCACCCTGTCCTCCGCCATCAAGCCGCCCCCTCTCCAACTAACACCCCCTCCTTCATACAACCTCCAGCCCATCCCTTTGCCTAATCCTCGGTCTTCCCCTCCCTCCCTTCATCTGATCCTCCGTCTCCCCCTCACCGTCCCCCCTTCATCTCATCCACGGTCTCCCCTCCCCAATCCCACTTCATCGCATCCTCGGTCTTCCCTCCCCCTCCCTCTCCACATCACTCGCATAAACTCTCCTAGTCAATCCCTCACTTCTCCATTCCCTCCATATGGTTAAAAAGGAAAACCCTGCCAATGATGACAAAAATAACTCTCAAATTTCACAAGGACATAGACAACAAAACTTCAGTCTTTTCTCAATGAATAACTGAACTTCGGAACCAATATAACTTCTACTGAGGCAAAAGGCAACTTGGATTAAATACCTGTGTTTTTCTGGGCAACCCAGGACGCCATAGGTAAACTTAACCTCTTTAATACGATGCTTTATTTTCTGTTTTAATATTCCTCCAGACAGACAAGTGTTGAAAAACCCGTCACATATGATACACCTGACGCAGTGGACAGGTGGATGAAACGAAAATAAACTAAACACATGATACACCTGACGCAGTGCACAGGTAGGCTAAAAAAATAATAATAATAATCTAAACACCAGCTACACCTGACGCAGCGGACAGGTAGATGAAACGGAAACAAACTAAACACAAATATACACCTGACGCATTGGACAGGTAAATTAAGAGAAAATAATCAACCCAATGAAGCTCAGTGAACTCTATGACGTGAACGGTAAATATCAGCACTAAACCCTAAAGAAACAGGTTCCTCTGAAGCAGGCCAAAGCTGAAAAAGTCTGAAGCGAGGTATGAAAAACAATGTATACGGAAAAAGACATTGTACCACCAGAAAAAAAAAAGGGAAAGAAAGAAAGAGGAAAGGGGAAAAGCAGAAGAAAAAACGTGGGAAGGAAAACGCAGGAGGGAAAAGGAGGGAAGAAAAAACGGGGAAGAAAGAAGGGGAAAAAATCAGGGTGGGAAAACTGCCTTGGGGTATGATGGGAAGGAAAGAAAGAGAGAAAAGGCGGTGCATTTTGAGAAGCCGGGCAATAAAAGGAGATTAAGGGAAAATATTGGCAATTTACTGGAGAAAGAGGGAGAGAGAGAGAGAGAGAGAGAGAGAGAGAGAGAGAGAGAGAGAGAGAGAGAGTGTGTGTGTGTGTGTGTGTGTGTGTGTGTGTGTGTGTGTGTGTGTGTGTGTGTGTGTGCGCGCGCGCGCGCGCGTGCTTGAGTGCGTGCGTGCTCTTAAATCACAGACCCAGGAGGGGAAGGCGAGCCCTCCATTCCAATATTAATTTTACCGATAAGATGTGGCCAGTTTGTATCTATTATAACATTCTGAACTAACAAAACCTTAACAAAATTCACTAATAAAAAAAAAAAGAAAAGACATTAATATAGACAAAGGGTTTAAGTTTAATAATAATCCGGCAGCATCAAGAAAAAAATATCCCTCACACTCAGCAGCTTTACCTCTTTCTATTTTCTTTCTATTTTCTATTCTATTTTCCCCCCTATTTTTCCTATTTTTTCTTCTACGTCTCTTTCTATTTTTTCTATTTTTCTGTCTATATTCTCCTTCCTTTTTTCTTTGTTATTTGCTTATATTTTTCTATCTATTTTTTTCCAGTTTTCTTTCTATTTCTTCTTCCATTATTTTCTACTTTTCTTTCCATTATTCCTTTTATTTTTTCCTTCTATTTTCCTCTTTATTTTAATTTTTTCTATTTTTCTTCCTATTTTTTCTCTCTGTGCTTTCTGTTTTCTTGCTACACCCACACTATTTTTTCCACTTGAAGGGAGGGATCTTGAGGAAATGGCAACCTGAGTGCTATAAAAAAAAAAAAAACACTTCCAACTCGACAAGTTACTCCTAAGATTAAAATCGTCTTCAGGTAGCGATAAGAAAGTAGATGTTCGTGGTGAAGTGGTCTGGGCCTCATACTGAAGGGGTTAAGGCTAGACGGGGGGGGGGAGAATGAGGAAACATCATACACACACACACACACACACACACACACACACACACACACGCACACAAAATTAGTAAACCTTCGTAAATTTGAATCACCTGGAGACAGCAATAATAAAAAAAAACATAATCGCACTGAAAGGGTTAAGAAACTGGGTAGGAGGATGGAGGAGGAAAAAGACGTCAGAGGAGGAAAAGGACGTCACAGGAGGGAAAAGACGTCAGAGGAGGAAAAAGACGTCGTGCAGAAAGGGTTAAGAAGTCAGGGGAGGGGATGGAGGAGGAAATGTAACACGGTCTCACAGAACTCTTTCCCTGACTGAAAGTTGGGTCTGGGTCGGTCTCCACGGGCTAACTTGGACCATTTATAAGTATCGCCCAGAATATTTACCCATGTCTTTCCCCTCACCAGACTATTTACCCATGTATTTCCCCTCACCAGACTATTTACCCATGTCTTTCCCCTCACCAGAATATTTACCCATGTCTTTCCCCTCACCAGAATATTTACCCATGTCTTTCCCCTCACCAGAATATTTACCCATGTCTTTCCCCTCACCAGAATATTTACCCATGTCTTTCCCCTCACCAGACTATTTACCCATGTCTTTCCCCTCACCAGACTATTTACCCATGTCTTTCCCCTCACCAGAATATTTACCCATGTCTTTCCCCTCACCAGAATATTTACCCATGTCTTTCCCCTCACCAGAATATTTACCCATGTCTTTCCCCTCACCGGAATATTTACCCATGTCTTTCCCCTCACCATCCAAGCAGCTCTTTTTCATGTCTCTTCAATCTCCTTCCTCTCTGTCACATTTCTTTCATTCGCTAGCTACTTTTTATTATGTTTTTATTTATCAGCTTCTGTGTCATCTTCTCTATCTTCCACTCTGCTCAACCTCTTCCTTCTTTCTCTTCCCCTTTCTTCCGTGAATGTAATATTGCCGGATATTTATTGGAATCATTTACCAAGTTCCTGGAGATTGATACTGCATGCATATGTGCCCACCAACAGCTGTGTGTGTGTGTGTGTGTGTGTGTGTGTGTGTGTGTGTGTGTGTGTGTGTGTGTGTGTGTGTGTGTGTGTGTGTGTGTGTGTGTGTGTGTGTGTGTGTGTGTGTGTGTGCATTTTTACCCTGTATGTGTAGTGATTCTAATGTTGTACAATTGTTGTATTATCCTCGCAACCTCCAAAGGATTTTATGCAACACAGGAGAGACTTTTCTTTTTGAAGGGGCAAATGGAGACTATTTCAGGATTTCACCATCAGAGGTCTCTCATAAACTGAATAAAACCATCAAGACAAAAGACATGGCAAAAGAGACACTGTTCTATTATTAGCCATTCTCTCCCTCTTACCCCTCTCAGTCCAACCACGCACTAGGAGATGGCCCCCAACATTCCTTCACACTGCCCCATACTCCTTCACACTCCCCACACGCATTCAAACTGCCCACACTCTTTCACATTCCTCACACTGCTTCACATTCTTTCACACTCCTTCACACTCTTTCACACTGCTTCACACTCCTTCACACTCTTTCACACTGCTTCACACTCCCCACACTCCTTCTCACTCCCTCACACTGCTTTACAATGCCACACACTCCCTCACACTGCTACACACTGCCCCACACTGCTTCACACTGCCACACACTCCCTCACACTGCTTCACACTCTTTCACAACACTCGAAACTTCTCTCAAAATTGTCTTCCCACAAATTTTCTTCCCACAACTACTTCATTCAAGTTTTCCTCATTTTTCTTCCCCCTCGGGTGTTTACTCTTCAGAACAAAACTGCTGTATCGTGTTTTGTTTTAGGGTCATCCACCTACCGCGTTTGTGTTTGCGTTTGGGATAATTTGGGGTGGTTCTGTGTGTGTGTGTGTGTGTGTGTGTGTGTGTGTGTGTGTGTGTGTGTGTGTGTGTGTGTGTGTGTGTGTGTGTGTGTGTGTGTGTGTGTGTGTGTGTGTATTCAACAGAGCAAGGGTCGTATACTTAAACCTAAAATCGCATAGTGGACCGCAAACCCCTAATTACTAAAGGTTATTTAAGGAACACCTGTGGTTAGTAGATATGGTCAGCCTGCATCCCACATTAAAAAAAGCAATCAGCAGCCACAGAGGGCCAGATACGTCCCATCATCATCAAGTACCTCAAAAACCATCGTCAAAATTTTGGAGTCTGAATCCCACTTCTCGATTTTGAGTTTAAACATTATTCCATTAATCATAGGGTGGGTATTCGCGTCGGGTAAGAAAATTCCCTAGCACCTCTTCCTTAGCCATTTATTTCTGGACATGGGTGGTTAATATCTTCCTGTACGTTATTTATGTTGAGTGCGGCGAATTCAGAAGGATTTATACAGCACAGAAGTGGACAGTAAGGTGTCATAAGCAAAATAAACCGCTTACGAAAAGGTCATGACGCAAAAAAATTTAATAATCTTCTCCACCTAACGCCATACCACATTATTCACCACATAAGGAGACCTGGACTTCCTTATATCACATTCTCACCGACTTATTTTGCTTATAACACCTTACTAGTCTACACTTCTCCGTGTTATATAAATCCTTCTAACATCGCCATACTCTGCATAAAGATAATGTACAAGAGGACATCAACCAGTCATATCCAAAAATAAATCGCTAAGGAAAAGGTGCTAGGGAGCTTCCTTAACCAATGAGAATACGAGCCTAGGAGCCTGAGAGTGTCAATACTGTTCCCGTTAACCCTCACATACTGGCGAGACTCGTAAATTTTAAGTGTTATATTAAAGTCAGTGAGAGGCGAGTATTAGGTTGGGAAATAGTCACAGATTAAGAGGGATAAAATTAATGTATATTGCATCACTCACAAATGGATCCAGAGCTGCAATAAACAAGATAATTCGCTGACGAAGAGGTGTTACGCCATCTCTTATGCAACCGCCTACAGTTCCCGGAAGCCAACCAGTCACCCGAGAACAATATCTCTCTCTCTCTCTCTCTCTCTCTCTATGCATTCGCTCCTCCTCCTCCTCATCTCTTCCCTCTCTCCCTTCGTTCCTCCTTCTCTTCCGCCACCTTCCTTATCTCTCTTATTTCAACTTTCCTAACACTTCCCCCCTCCCTCCACCTCCCCTTCCCATCCCCTTCTCTCTCTCTCTCTCTCTCTCTCCCCTGGGAACCTTTAGTGCTCTATATCATTTCCACTCCTCATAACCCCCCTCCCCCTTCTCTCTCTCTCTCTCTCCCGCATAATCCAGCTCCAGCTCTTGGTGCGGCACCAACTGATATGCCGTAGATCACATTATGATTTCTCGCTTTCACGTGCAGGGCTTGGCAAGATACGGAACCCGGTAGACTGCAGGCTGAAGTTGCCCCGGTTTCTCGCTCTCAAAGGCAAGATTTAAGCAGATACGTAGCCCTATTGTATAAAGTAAACCCAGTGGACTGCAGGCTGATGTTTACCGTCCACCTGCAGTCCACCATCCACATGTCCGGGAATAGGGGAGGAACTGAGGGACGTTGGTACAGGCAAGTAGTTGATCCGCCTAGTTATTATCAGTGCCACCACGTGAAGGCGCCCCTCTCCAGCACCACAGTATTAATGAATCCTTCTGACACAACATACCCTTCTCAGGTCTAATAAGAATCGTCCGGTGGCAGCAGGAACAAAAAAAAAAAATGCAGATAAAAATGGATGTTCCCCGTATTCAAAGAGCGAAAATAAGACAAATTAAAAGAATATTAGGAAATGGGTCCCGTGGATGGAGGTTTTAGGATGACGACACACACACACACACACACACACACACACACACACACACACACACACACAAAATCAACTACCTCACATGCACCCCACGTCTTCCCTACATATTCCTTCCCAACTCTCTCTCTCTCTCTCTCTCTCTCTCTCTCACACACACACACACCTCACAATCCAGTATCCCCCCTCCTGGCAGCGCCCCAGTTACCCCATACATCATAAAATGGGTCCCCGCCGCCGAGTGCAGTGGCTGGGAAGATGGCGCGCTCCTTTTACCCCTTCACTACAAGGACGTCTGGCCAGGTCGGTGGTGTAATGGTTAGCACACCCCCCTCGCAACGTATGGAGGTTCGATTCCGGGGCCTACTACGGGACCTATAGACGGGACTAAATCGCACACAGGACGGAAATAGGGACCTGGACGTATACCGAATAGGAGGGTTGTACTCTAGGGGACGATGCTGAATTCCTGTTACACACACACACACACACACACACACACACAAACACCTCACATTCACCCCACGTCTTCCCTACATATCCCTTCCCAACTCTCTCTCTCTCTCTCACACACACACACTCACACACACACACACACACACACACACACACACACACACACCTCACATATACTCCGCCTTCCCCTACACACCCATTCCCAACTCGACCCAAACCATCGTTGGTAGATGCCTTGGTTGGACCCTCGCAATGAAGAGGCACAATACTACAATGGACTAAAAAGGACTAAGGACTGTACATTGTTCTTCTTGCACTAATCTCCCACGTACAATCTTCCTCTTGTACAAATCCCCCATGTACATTCTTCCTCTTCTACTAATCCCCCATGCATATCCATCCTCTCTTACCCATCCCACATGCACTCACACACACAAGCATGTCTATAAAGCAGTCATTTCATTTTAACACCAATCGCAAAACGAGACAGATTATAATACAAATTCGTGCGTGGAATCATCTCGTCCCTGTCTGTCACACGCCCTCCCCTGCAGTCACTAATCCGCTATCCGATAGGCTTCCCCTGCACACTCACGGCGAGGACCACGCTTCTGTAGGGCTCCTTCGTAATACCATCCCCGTAAGTCATGAAATTATCCTATATACAATGTTTATATATTCCAAGAGATACCCCGAACCAACGAGACAGGACTAACACACACACACACACACACACACACACACACACACACACACACACACACACAGAAATTGATACCTCGTGAAAAGAGATGGGGGAAAAAATTAAAACAATACCCCCCAGTAAGTAATGAATCTTTCCTATACACACTATCTACCTATTTCCCGAGTCACTGCAAACCGATAGGAGGGGAAGAATAATATTGGAGACAGTAATGAAATCGATGTCTCATGAAAAAGACGGTGAAAAAAATGATACAATACTGCCCTAATACGAAATCAGGCTTACTTATTAACTCCTTCGCAAAATAAGTCTTTCCTTTGTATTTAAGTATTTAAGGAAGTATCAAACACCGACGAGAAAGGAATTAAGAAACCATAGGGAAAAGGATGTCGAATGAGGTGAAAAAATAAAATGATACCGTCCTTGCATATGAAGCTTTACCATATTCTTTACTTTCTCGGGAGGCACTGCAAACCCACGGAAGATGAATAAGGAAATCGATGCCGAATGAAAGAGATGAGAGAAAAATCAAGGTGTCTCAGGTAGGGCGGAGCGAGACAGGGAGAGAGGGAGGGCCGCAGTCGGACTAGGAGGCACCAGCGTCAGTGTGTCGCAGGTCAAAGAACGGAGAGGTTGTGCGCCGCGACAGCCCTTGGCCCCTTTCCGATACGTATAAACTTGAAGACTCGCATCTCGCTAGCATTTATCTTTTCCTCCAAATCAGATCGTTGTAGTAATAGCTGTGGACGTGACTATCTTTGTGTATATGTCTAATAATCCTACCTAGTATAGTAAGTTGAAAATATATAGTACTTAGAGAACTATAACCAATGGCACTATAACAAAAGTAAATAGCTCTAAGACGTGCAAGGAAAAAACATAACTGAGTTTTCCGAAGCAGGGGGTAAAAACACTATATTGCAGTGTATATATCTCCCAAACTAAAACTCTCGGAAGGACTGAACGATAGAGGCGTAAAAGAAAAAAAAAAAAAAAAGGAGGGAGGCAATATAAAAAGTGCACACTAAAAAAACGAACATAAAAAAAAAAAAAACACTGCAGGAAGGGAAAGCAGTGCGTGTCTGACTCCCTTGGTAGTAATTAGGTGGGTTATTTGGAGGGTAATTTGTCCGGGCCATGCGTGATTAATGAATTAGCGAAGACTGATGGAACGCGGGCAGGTGCAACACAGAGAAGAGGAATAAGTTGATGCCTAGAGAAGATTCAGATGTCTCTACTGCTGCCCTGGAGAGGTGAGTGCCAGGAGGAGAGGCTGGAGAGGATCTGTGTGAGTAAATCTAATGTATTTTGATGAGGTGAAGGTGATGAGCTTTGTGAGTAATGTCTAATGTATTTTTACTGACTGACTGAATATTTATTTAAAGGGGATCATCGGAGGGAGGCTGGTGTAAGTGAAGAAAATATAAAATGATGGAAAACACATTAGAAGAGGTATAAGACGGAGACAGAAACACAGACAGGCAGACAGATAGACAGACAGACACAGATAGATACACAGACACACAGACAGACATATAGACAAATAGGTATGCTCGCCAATACCCATTCCATCAGGGCAGCTCCAGCAAACAGGAGGAAGCAATCTCATTCACACACACACACACACACACACACACACACACACACACACACACACACACACAGTCTCTCAGTTGTTTTATACAATGATCAACACCAGTGAAAATATCAAACACACCCCCAGGACCTGACGATTTACGGTCTACCCCAGCCGTTTCACCTTCTTACTCTTATACATCACTGACAACGATTCATCACCCCATCAACCACTTCATTCCAATTTTCTCTTCACAAAAAAAATATATATATACCGGTATAATAATATTAACTCTCTCGCCTTCCTATATACTCAAGATCTCTTTCACACTATCCAGCACCTTCATCCTAATTTTCTTTACCCCCGACCCCCTTTAAAAAAAAAAAAAAATACGCTCCTATATCCTAAAGGTTACTACTCAAAATCTTTCACCTTATCCTTCCACCTTCTCCTAGGCATCTCCTTTCCTTTCGTTCTATTCACCTCTGATCTGTACACTTTATCAAGCTGTTATCCTGTTCACAATATTTTATCAGTCTGTTACCATTTTAACCATACTTTATCAATCTGTTATCATTTTCAGAACAGATATGATGCTAAGTGTGGGAAATGCTGTAAGGAAATTCTGAAAGGTATTCGAAAATACGAGAAAGGAAGGGATGACAGGTAACATAAAGAAGAAAAAGATGAACAGTGCTGGGAAGAGAGAGAGAGAGAGAGAGAGAGAGAGAGAGAGAGAGAGAGAGAGAGACAGACAGACAGACAGACAGACATAAGTGACGATTGTGTGATGGAGACACAACGGTTAGCTAATGCCAGCAAAGGAGAGAGATTGTAAGACATAGGTGACATGATGAAGAGAGAGAGAGAGAGAGAGAGAGAGAGAGAGAGAGATGAAATAATGAGAAAAACACCAAAAAATCATTCCTAGCAAAACAAATAAACTAACACGAAGAAAAACAAGAACGGACAAGATACAGAGTGTGAGAAAATAGAGAAAGAAAGAAAGAGAGAGACAGGAAACTCAGCTCAGCCCAATTTTCTGCTGATCATTACCGCTTTGTTCCGCGTTGTATTGTCTCCATTGTTTTCTTCGTTGCCTCACTCGTTTTTAACTCCTTATCGTTCGTATTCATTTGTCTATTGTGGCTATCGTCTTTTATCGCATTACGGTGGTGGTGGAGAGGGACGCCTTCATGTGGTGACATTGATATACCCCCGGTCGGATCCACTGCCTGGCTATGCATACAAAGGTCCCTCAACTTCTTGCCCATCCCCCTAAAGGCAGATGGTGGATTGCATGAGAAGGGAAAATCAAGCCTTCAGTCTACCGGGTTCAAACAAAGGAACATCTGATTACACTTCAATTAGCAGACATTTATGTAAACTGCTATCTCCAGACGATTATTTTTACGAATTTAAAACTAGAAGGGTTAACAGCAGCCTTCACTAACCCCTCCACAACCAGGGGCTTTTCCCAAGTGGACATAATCGTCTGGCGGCAACAGAAACGAAATAAAAATCACTCCCTAGGGCCGGACTAAGAGGGTTAAGAAAGACTATATTCTAACCTGTCTATTTGGCTGCGTCTCCCGTAAGTTAAATAAAATCGTCTGGAAGGAAGGATAAGAAACACGGCCTGGGGCTGAAGGGGAAAACAAACACCTATTATTATGTCGTCATTTTGGAACGCTTATCGATTAGCCTGCATACCAAATTAGTGTGTGTGTGTGTGTGTGTGTGTGTGTGTGTGTGTGTGTGTGTGTGTGTGTGTGTGTGTGTGTGTGTGTGTGTGTTTGGGGGGGCGAGCGATTAATGTTCTTGCCGTATATGTCTTGGTTCAGCAGTCTAGCCCCTACGCTCCCGATGGGTCAATGAAAGTGTAACGCCACCGACTTAGTAATGATGTCGTGATCCCAAGCTCATCTGAAATGTGGACCCTGTGCACATCTGGCTCAAGATGCCCTTCTCCTGCAGTCCACCATTCTCCTTTCGGGGGATAGGGAGGAAGCTGAGGGACGTTCGTATAACCAGACAGTGTCACCACACGCAGGCGCTCCCCTCCAACGCCTGGCAATGACGTAAAGAGGCCAGTCATTCCATCACTGTCACTCACATTAACAAATTATCATCAAAAATTGGTGGGCCTGGGAGATTTACTGACGGGAAACAGGCAGCAGGAGGACGAAAATCTCCGCCAAGTTAAAGTGAACAGACTATAGCAATGACGTAGAGAGGCCAGACGCTCCATCACTGTCAGGCGCATCAACAAATTATCATCAAAAATTGGGGTGCGGGGGAGGGGGGTTGGATCTCCCTTCCCGGATTTAATGGTTCCCGTCCGGCGTGGTTCTATAAAGTCCGGGGGTTTATGTAAAGCAGTTATAAAACTTTTAACAATTAGTATATTTTTGTCCAGGCCCGACCCGTTTCCAAAACCTATTAGCCCGGCACGTATTGGATTTCACTCCCTCCCAAAACGGCTGCGTCTTTTTCTTCTGTTCATCCTGACTATTACCTGACGATTTTTTGAAGTTTAGACTACTACCTGACGATTATTTACAGCTTAGACTACTATCAGACGATTTTTAAAGCCTACCAGACAATTCTTAAAGCTTGGACTACTACCAGACGAATTTTTAAAGCTTGGACTATTACCAGGCGATTTCTTTAAAAATACCAGACAATTTTTTGAATTTTTACCTGACGATTTTAAAGGCTTAGACTATTACCTGACGATTTTTACAGCTTAGACTACTATCTGACGATCTTTGAAAGCCTAGAATAATAACTGACGATTTTTTAAAGCTGCGGCTACTACCGGACGATTCACTAAAGCTTGAACTAATACCTGACGAGTTTTAAAAGCTTAGGTAACAAGCAATATAATCATCTGAGGACTGAACCACTTCCAAAACCTGTAATTAATTTTAACCATCTTCAAAAACTATGACGTCGCTTCAATTATCTTTATTATTATTATTATTATTATTATCATCATCATCACGCGATTTTTATTTACCTTCGAAAAACCACCAGGTATATTTTGCTGAAACCGGAAACCATGGCCAAAATTTTTCATTATTTTCATTACCAGATGGAGCCATTATCGTCTAGGAAACATATTGGATATTACCCGCTTTCAATCATAAGCCACCGTTTTTATTTTATTATTATTTTTTCACTCACGCTGTCCCCTGATGATATTATTAAACGTGGGAGAGATTTAGCTGATTAAATATAGCCCTCATTTACCGCCGGAACACAAGATGATTTTCCTAAGCTGAATACAATCGTCTGGAGATGGCCAAATAACGATTAAATAACGCCATAGGAGTGAACTATCATCAGACGATTTAAGTTTAGGAGGGCCTCTTGCTAGTGGGGGGGTTTAGGAAGGTTATATCAAACCCCGCCAGCTCAAAAAAAATCTCTCCAAAGCTGAATAAAATCGTCTGGAGATACAAAGAATAAGACATAAAGACACCAACACACATAGTAAAGAAAGGAAGAGCATAAAGTCTACCAAAACCCAACCTGACCTATAAATTAATAAGTAAATACATTACACGACGTCGACCTAAACCCTCTTGTCTAAAAATAAGTAAAGAAATACGTAAATAAATAAGCCTATAAATACGGGAATACGTAGGCCTATTCGTCATACTTCCCCTCCATCTTCCCTAAGGCCGGGCGCACACGGAGCCTCGGTATTATTATTTTTATGGCCGGGATATAGGACGAGAGACTTCCCTGTTTTCATACACTGAAATTCCCGCACTGCTGTACACGCAATCAAACTCGCAAATGCACGCACGTACATTCGCTACGCTCGTTGTTCAGTCTATGCAGGGTTTTCAGCGACACACACACACACACACACACACACACACACACACACACACACACACACACACAGTTTACATACAAGTGCAGTCACCGCAAAATGCTTAATTGCAAGTATTTAATTGAGCAGCGTGAAATTAGGCTAAATTGGACCATTTGTAGCCACAGCTTGGCTTTGTAATTTCGATGCAAAAATTCTTATTTCAACTAATGGCATTGCTGGGACATTTAAAAAAAAAAAAAAAAAAAAAAAAGGAGGTCCTCTCCATCTGTGGCTCCTCTCCATCAGTGGCTCCTCTCCATCGGTGGCTCCTCTCCATCTGGGGCTCCTCTCCATCTGTGGCTCCTCTCCATCTGGGGCTCCTCTCCATCTGGGGCTCCTCTCCATCTGTGGCTTCTCTCCATCTAGGGCTCCTCTCCATCTGTGGGTCTCTTGTGCGACACAGACCCGTTCCATAGTTGGTCGGTTTGCACATCAATGACGCGAGCTGATAACTATACTTTCAGACTCTAAATTGGCCCAGATTTTCATCCTTTTGCGGCAAATTTCACATAGCTCGGTGGCAGAAAACAACAGTGTTATGGCTCTACATCCTTCCATCGCACTTCCTCATGACTAGCACCACATTCTAGTCCTACTCTCTTGTTACAGCTCAGCATTCAAGATGAAGAGAAGACGTTATTATGCCTTACAGTAAGGAGAGTACAGAAACAGACTGACACACATATGGTAGCTCTCCCTTTAACAAGTTTCCCCTTTTCTCATCAGATTCCCAGAGATAAGATTAAGATCGCTTTAAGATTATTTTTTACATCAACAACACGAGCACGTAACCAGAAACACACACACACACACACACACACACACACATACTCCCCACCTCTCTCTCTCTCTCTCTCTCTCTCTACCTCAAAGACAGAATGATATAGGGTCGCTTCCTTAGTCAATCTATTTGCATCTCATCAACAGACTCCCCACCATAACAAGCTTCACTCTGGAGGTATGGAGCACACTAAAGTGGGTGATGGAAGCGTGAGTGTGTGCATACTAGAACGAGGCTAGTATGTTATTCCAGCCAACACAAGATAAATTTACCAAACTTAGAGCGAGTCACAGAAGCAAGAGGAATGGAAAAATATATAGAGAGGGAAATATAGAAAGGTTGAGCCACAGAAGCTTGAGACACAAATACATGGAATGTGGAAAAGTTGAGTCATAGGAGCCTGAGACATCTTTTTAAAAGTCATGGCGTGTGGGAAATGAATCATGGGGGGCTGTGAGACAAAAACCAATTATGGGATGGGGAAAAGCTGTCACAGGAGCTTGAGTCTTTTTTTTTTTAATCAGTGAATGTGGAAAAGCTGAGTCATAGGAGCCTTAGACTAAAAAAAAAAAAAAAAAAATGGAAAACCTGAGTCACAACAACCAGAGACTTTTTGTTTACTCAGTTAATATGGAAAAAAAAATGGTGAATATGGAAATGCTCTTAAAGATTTTTTTTTTTTCAATCAATATGGAAAAAAATGATGAATGTGGATATGCTGGGTCACTAGAAATTGAGAAAAAAATAATGGAATGCAGAAAAGCTGACCCACAGGAACCTGACCGACTTTTTAAAAACTCAGTGAATGTGGAAAAGCTGAGAGTAATAACCGACCAGCGTTCAGGGACTAGCCATGCCCTCGGTAATCCGCTATTCGCACCCGCTTCCGCCCCGGTGTAATGCACGCTAATATGCATACTCAGGCCGGCCCCAATTCCCGTTATTAGCGCATTGTAAGCAGCCCCCACACCAAAGCCGCGGGGAAGGGGCCTAATCGAAAATATACGGAACGGCCGAGCTACCTGAGAGGGCTTAGTCGAGGGGAAAATGTTTTGTTTCGTATGCTCAGACGAGGACGATGATTCTCCAGGTATTTTTCTCTCTCCTACGAAATAAATAGGTAAAGCGAATGTCCTAAACCCGCCTACGAATATTATCGTATGCTCAGACGAACACTAATATCCTCTTGGTATTTTTCTCTCCCTTCCAAAATAGAAAAATAAAGGTAAACATGATTTTTTTTTAATGTGGAATATTATAATTTAGGGATATTTATTTGCAACTCTTCTAAATCTCCTGAAAACGTAAAAAAAATATCCTAAACACGTCTAGGATTATTATCAGAAAATAAATTACTGAAAATGTCTTAAGGAATATTATCTGAAAGTATGTTATTGCGAATGTCATCTTTGGAGATACATTTTGAACTGAAGGAGTAGTTAGCCTTCATCAAAAATACAGATTTCCACACACACACACACACACACACACACACACACACACCTTTTCCGTCCCCTCTCCCATTACCATTTTTCATTATGGTTCTAATTAGTCTGCCAATTAATTAGTTTACGCCAATATCTTCTCTCCCGTTCCACCTGCCTCTCTAACCAGGTAAACAAGTATTTCCTTTTCCCTAATAATTTTGATATTATTATTATTATTATTATTATTATTATTATTATTATTATTGTTATTATCATTATTATTATAAATGATGTTGGTATGTGCGTTGTATGTATGTATTAGTAGTAGTAGTCGTAGTAGTAGTAGCAGCAGGATGCCGGTGTTGGTGCTACTGCTGATGATGATGATCATTATTATTAGTTTTACTACTACTACTACTACTACTACTATTATTATTATTATTATTATTATTATTATTATTATTACCATATTATTATTATTCCTACACACACACACACACACACACACACACACAAGATTTGGTGAAACGTGGCAACTGGAACCCGTAGAATGTACCAATTTTTGCGAGGAAGCCGGAAACAATCACCGTTTCGAGTGCCCGAATTTATTTATTAATTTATTTATTTTTTCTAGACCATCCTGCATTCCCTTGGCAATATATAATTTCTTTTGTATACCATGAGACTATATCCTTTAAATACTGGCTCAGTGTGAATAACTAACACAGAAATGAATATCAGGCTGAATATATACGTAGCAAAATACTTAATGTGCAAAAATAACATTCAACCGGATATTAAACGTAGGTAATATACAAACCGGTATTAACGCCCAGAGGGGGAGGTGACGCTGAAAAATAAAGAAATAAAATAGGCGTCATCGTTCTAAAGCGGCTGGAGGAGATAACGGAGACTGCTACAAATCCCTTCACTACGAAAACGTCTCTCCTGTGCTTAAAAAAAATCGTCTACAAATAGGGAGAAGAGACACGAAAATGTTGACCCTAAGGAGTTTCGGCAGGTTGGTGGAGGGAGGAGGCTGATTGGAGGTGAGGGCAGGCGATGGGGTGGTAAAAAAGTTAGCGTTGTTAGTTCGGGCAGAGGCGAATGAATATGGAGGACGTGTGTGTGTGTGTGTGTGTGTGTGTGTGTGTGTGTGTGTGTGTGTGTGTGTGTGTGTGTGTGTGTGTGTGTGTGTGTGTGTGTGTGAGAGAGAGAGAGAGAGAGAGAGAGAGAGAGAGAGAGAGCGTTGTGGCATTTTGCACGCAGACAAAGAAAGCAGAGGGTGGAAACAGAAATGAGAGAGAGAGTGTGTTGGGGTGGGAGAGAAGGACTGGTGGTATTAATCATGAAAACAGAGAAGTAGGAGGGTACAGACAGCAATAAAAGAGACAGAAGCATGGAAGCAGGGTAAGAGCAGGGTGACTGTGTAGGAGAGGAGGGAGAGAGGGGAGGAAGTGAGTGAGTGTGGAGTGGGGGAAGGGAATGAATTAGAGAGGCGTGAGTATGTAGGATTGGAGGGAGAGAGGGAGGAAGTGAGTGTATTTGGAGAGAGTCGGGGAAGTGAATGTATTAGAGAGGCGTGAGTGTGTAGGGTTGGAGGGATAGAGAGGGGGAAATGAGTGTGTTTGGAAAGAGTGGAGGAAGTGAAGGAGTGAAAGGATAGAGAGGGGGAAGTGAGTGTGTTTGGAGAGAGTGGGGGAAGTGAATGTATTAGAGAGGCGTGAGTGCGTAGGAGTGGAGGGATAGAGAGGGGGAAGTGAGTGCATAGAGAGACATCAGTGTGTAGAGGGAGTGGGGTGAAAGGGCTGAGTGAGGACAGCAGGATGGTATGTAGGGTGTACCGTAAGTGAGGAGTGAGGAGACAAGTTTCAGGGGTTGAGAGATATGGAAGAGATAAGGAGCAGGGATGGGGTGACAGTACAGTTCTCAGACAATCCCTGCCAGCTCTGTGTCCTACCTTCCATATTTCTCATTCCCCACACTACTTCAGAGAGCATCCTTCCTTTTTACACTGTTTATTTTCTTTTGTTTTGTGCTTCATACTGCTGCCTCATAAACATACTTCCTGAGACACCTTCCATCACCACAGCTGGCAGGGAAGTGTCGCCGAAATTATGATCGTAACAGTACCCTACGTCACACTGGGGCTATTTACCAAGAATATACCACAAAAATTATATCGCATCATCTTCAGTTTTCCTTTGTTAAACGAAAATGGAAAAATATTGTTCATCTAAAAATCAGTGAATGCTTTGATGTATAAGCCGGAGCCACAGGCAATGTTGGACAGAGTTCTGTATTCATTACATTTTAATACCGTACTCATCCTGATTACAGCTTCAGCCAGAGCAATGACCGTTTTTATACGGCTACACATTTTCCAGAGATTCTTTTCAAAAAACAAAAAATTACTGACGTGAACATTATATCAATCAGGCACAGAATATTTTTAATAAATTATTCCAGTCTGACTCATTTTCGATTTAAAATATTTCGAATATCTAGAAACCCAACTGAGTGATCGCCTAAACAAGTCAGACATACACGCGGGAATACCAAGAACACACTGCACTGCTTAACCTGTAATCAACGGTAAGTATTGATACAACAGTTTGTTTTTTCCTGACGGAACTGGACCACTCCCATGACTTGAATACTAAGCCGTGGCTACATAAAATTCGATGAACCTTAGTTTTGAGGTAGGAATGAGTCTTCTTGGTTACTAGTCCAATCGACCCTACATTCTGACCAGAGCTGGGCATCTATTGAAAGGGGTTGGGGATCTTTGTCAAGTTAGAACATATTCGCTATAATGACGTTAGATAACTGTATTCATCTGAGAGTGAGTCATAGGAGCCCGAGTATTACGCTGAGGAAGCAGGTACTCTAAATTTCACAGCCTTGCAATATGGCGTCAAGAATTACAAGCACACAAAAGGTACGTCAGCAGGGACCTCTGTTAAGCAGGATGGAGCGAGCAGAGAGACAGGTATAAGCTCAAAGGGAGACGGATGTACTGGAGATGACAGTATGAACTCTGAGTACCATCACCATCATCATCATCATCATCATCATCATGTACAGTACACTACACCCCAAAACTGTTATCATCATCATGACCTACATTACGACAGTCTCCCCAAAACTGTCATCATCATCATCATAACCTACATTACGACAGTCTCCCTAAAACTGTCATCATCATCACCTACATTACGACAGTCTTCCTAAAGCTGTCATCATCATCATCATCATCATCATCATCATAACACTACTCTACGATACGCCTCCCCCAAACTATCATCATCATCATCTATACTACGACAGGCCTCCCCAGAGCTGAATGAAGTCTTATGGCGGACGCAAGTATAAACAGAAAAGCCGTAACCCCCCCTCACTATGCAACATTGCAGCGAAGCGTTGAGCAACTGCAGAATGATGAAGAGAAGAAAACTTTTATGCAGGCTATCTTTTATTTCTCTTCTCTGTTTTTTTCCTTTCTTTTTCTCTTTCTTCTTCTTTTCTCCCATGTTTCTTCAGCCTTTCTTTTATTTCGTCTTTACTGTCTCATCTCTCTCCCATAAAAATTCCTTCGTCGTATTTCGCGTCTCCATTATATCATGTCTCGCAATATTGCTTCAACTCTCTCTCTCTCTCTCTCTCTCTCATCCAATATCCTCTCTTCTCCACCTTCGTCTCAGTTTTTCCCTCCGTTCCTCCGCATTTTACCTCCTTTCCTCCATCCTTTCCTCTCCTTCCCTCAGGATTTTCCTCCTTCTCCCAGTACCAGACTTTCATTATAATTTTTTCCCCTCGCCTGTCCCCTCTCGCTCTCGGATTTCTCTCATTTTCTTGTTCTCTCTCTCTCTCTCTCTCTCTCTCTCTCGCCTCTACACTTTCATTTTCCCTTGTCACATATGTCCCTTTCTCTTACTTTATTTCCTCCTTATTTCCTTCACCTTTTCCACATATTTTCCTTGATTTTACCCAAGTTGTCTTTATTCCTCTCCCCATTTTCATCATTTTTTTCCTGATAGTACTCTCTATTTCCTTTTTTTTTTTTTTTTTCAACCCTCCCTTAGTGATCCTATGCTACGTTATTTTCCTTCCAATTTTTCCTTTTTTTCAGGATATTTTTTCCCTGGTCCTTGTCCTGTTTTTCCCTAGTTTTAGCAGCTCATCACCCCTTCCAACAGCATCAATTACTCCTCATTTTCACCACTTTCACCACCCATTCTTGCCCCATTTTCACCACCCACCCTTGCCCCATTTTCACCACTTTCACCACCCACCCTTGCCCCATTTTCACCACTTTCACCACCCACCCTTGCCCCATTTTCACCACTTTCACCACCCACCCTTGCCCCATTTTCACCACCCACCCTTGCCCCATTTTTTTCATTAATTTTTGCCCCATTTTCTTGAGTTTCACCACCACCGTCACCCCACTTTCACCACCCACTCTTGTCTCACTCTGTCCAATTTCTCTCTCTCATCTACCCTCTTCTCTCCCAGATAAAAAAAAAAAAGTTTCCTCCGCGTCAAGATAGTTACTCCCGGAAAAGCCACCATCTGCAGTAGGCCTTAGGAGGGAAATTCTCTCTCTCTCTCTCTCTCTCTCTCTCTCTCTCTCTCCTGAAACGGAAAAAAAAAATGCATTATCTTATTTCTCATTTTCGCTGCTACCTGAATGAAATCGTCTGAAAACTGGAAGCCTAAAAATGCGCCACCCGATTCACGCCACTAGCTATTTTTTTTTTTTTTCACTGCTAGCTGAAAGAAACCCCCCGGAAGCAGAACCCCCCCCCAAAAAAAAAAATCATCCGTCAATATCTTACTACTTTCCTATCTTCACTGCTGGTGTTACCTGAAAGAAACCGTCTGGAAAATATGGCTAAAAAAACGGCATCTGCTTCAGTATTTTAAGAATTTCCTATTTTCACTGCCAGCTGAATGAAAGCGTCTGAAAGTAGTAAGAAAAAAAAATCCGCCATCACTACAAACTGTATGAAAGCGTCCGGAAGCAGGGAGGGGAAAAAATCGTCCTCTATTTCAAGGCATTAATCCATTTTTATTCTCGCCCTAAGGTGAGTAAAAAAGTAAAATCGAGAGAGAGAGAGAGAGAGAGAGAGAGAGAGAGAGAGAGAGAAATCCGTCATCTATCTCCACCTCTCCTATGCTTTTCTATTTTCACTGCTGCATTAAGTATTCATGGCGGCTTCTCGCTCACTCTCACGCATTTTCAACCCTTTCACTACGGAGTCTCGGGGATGTGGGATAGAATGTTCGGTACCAGCAGAGAGTAGATAGAAATATAGGTCATCACAGTAAGTTAGATAGTGTTAGATGGTGTTAGATTGTGGTTGATGGTGTTAGATTGTCTTAGATGGTGTTAGATTGTTAGATGGTGTTAGACTGTGTTACATTAGGTGTTAGATGGTGTTAGATTGTGTTAGATGGCGTTAGACGGTGTTAGATAAAGTGCCCTACTGAGGCTGATCACATGCAGGTTTGGAGTACTGTGCAATAACTGTGAGATAAATATAGGATGAATTCTTATGTTGGATCTTCACCCATGTCTCGGTAGCAACTTTACAGTAATCAGAAATGACGGTTTTTTTCGTATTCTTCACTTTAATATTCACTGTAGTTTGATAGGGAAATGTTTGGTGGCTGTTTTAGTGACGGCAAAAATACAAACAGGAAATCTTATAAACAACGAAGTGATCAAGACGGAAGGAATGTAACGTTAGATGCAAAATTTCGTCCGCTTCTCATTTCTCTTCCTCTGGATTCACAGACGTTTTAATGTAACTTAGTCAATAAAGGTGCAAATCATCCTTCATCCCGTCGGTTAAGGAAGCTCCCTCATACCTCTCCCTTAGCGATTTATTTTTGGATAAGGGTGGTTGATATCCTTTCGCACGCTATTTATGCAAAGTATGGCGATATTCGAAGGGTTAATATCGCACAGAATAGAAGAGTTTGTAATAAGCAAAATAAATCGCTTATGGAAAGGTGCTAAGGAGCTTCTTAAATCGGCGAGAATACCTGCTACGTGTATTGTCCTCCATTCTAAACTCTTTTCACCTTAACTTGACCCAGATTTTTTTTTTCCTTTTACAGCTTCTTTCACGTAACTCAATGGCCGAAAAAAAAAGACAATACTACACATCTACATCCTTCCCATAGCACTTCTTCGTGATTAGCACCATAATTAATGTTAATCACGTGTAACACCTCAGCATTCAAGATGGAGGGATGGTAATTTTACGCCAAGTTAAAGTAAAAAAAAAATGCCTTTTTTTTTTTTCACCACCACGTCCACTAATTTTTTTCTCCCACCACGTCTCTCAGTAATTCATGCCAGTGCAGCCAATCTTCCAAGAACTGAACCCTGGTCTTGAGTTAACAGGTGAGCGCGTCCATTGTCTCAAGGGTTCATATTCTCGCCGGGTAAGGAAGCTCCGTAACACCTCTTCCTTAGCGGTTTATTTCTGGATATGGCTGGGTAATATCAGTTTGTACGTTTTTTTTTTTTTGCGCAGTATGGTGATGTCAGAAGGATATAACACACAATACGATGGCATTAAGCAACATAAACCGCTTAGGGAGAGGTCTTAGGGAGCTTCCTTACCCGATGAGAGCCCCGGCCAATTCCTGCCAGGTGTAACAGAGGTAATAATCTTGCCAGAGATGTTGAGCTGTCAGAGGTACGCTGGCCTAACACTGAGTCGTATTCTGAGTGGCTCTGGAGGTTCCGTAACACTTCTTCCTTTGTGATTTATTCTGTACATTACACATCAATATTCTCCTGTATTTACTGATTCTACGTGACACTGAAGATTTCGTAATACTTCTTCCATCGTGATTTATTCTGCATTTTAGACCTTATTATCCCTTTGTATGTTACTGATGCTAATAATATAAAACAACACAGATAATATATAAGTGTAATAAGCAAAATAAGTATCTACGGAAGAGGCGCTAGGTATTATTCATTCTTGCTACCATCCGATGATTTTACAAGAATAAAAAAAAAATTAATTATCCTTTCACTTTAACCTGGTCCAGATTTTCGTCCATTTTTATGCAGCTAATTTCACGTAGCTCAGTGACGGAAAAGGACAATGCCACGGCTCTACATTCTTGTCATAACGCTTCCTCGTGACCAGCACAGTATTCCAGCGTTAAGTAGTCGTAGTAGTAGAAGTAGTAGTAGTACTAGTAGTAGTAGTAGTAGTAGTAAAAGTAGTAGTCCCCGGTTCATTTGAAACGTGAACCCAATGGACTGCAGGCTGAAGTTACTCACATCCCGCAGTCCATCACCATCCTCCTTTTGGTGGATAGGGAAGAAGTTAAGGGAAGCTTGTATAACCAGACAGTGGAGTCGCTGAGGTATATCAGTGCCACCACGTGAAGGCGACCCTCTCCAGCACCAGCAATAAAGCGGATAATGACGGGTGTATCTGTCCCTTCCCGAGCTCAATTCCCGGGAGGTGCAGCTGCGATAATATATTCATGCTGGCTCTGGTGTGGTGTGGTGTGGTGTGGTGTGCTGTGGTGTGCTGTGTTGTGTTGTGTTGTGGTGTGGTGTGATGTGGTGTGAGGTGGTGGTGTGTGTTCTGCTACTAGGTGGTCGAGCTGTGTGTTATGTCCATTTACCACTGTGTTATGCCCTCTTACCACTGTTTTAGGCCCTCTAGCACTGTTCTGCCCTCCTAGCACTGTGTGAAGCCCTCCTTGCACGTGTTATGCTCTCTTGGCACTGTGTTACGTCGTTAGAGTTAACTACACCCATAGCTACTGCTGAAACACACACACCTTGCCTTACCTCCACCACTCCCAACATTGCCACCTCATCCTACCACCACTACCTACCGCCTCATTCTACCTTCACTATCTACCACCTCATTCAACCAAGAGACGGAGGAGGTGGTGGTGAAGCGGTTAAAAATATTACTGGGTGTTTGAGGCGATGTGGGTTCGACTCCAGGTTAGGACAAGGTACTGAAGTTGAATCTCGTTAACACAGACTTGTCAGATCATCCACATATCCAAAAACCCATACTAATGCCATTACAATAGTCTTCAGTCCGACACCCTGAGCATGTAATCAATATGGACGGTCGTTATTAGCGCTAAAGAGGTAACAGGGGAATTTGTGTAACACGTAGGAAGGGGGTTAGTGCCTCAGGGAACGGACTGCCAAGAGTATAAAACCAACCACCACCACCAACGCATTCCATTTTACATCACGGTTTCACCTCTTTCACTTCCTCTCACCTTCTGTTTAAACGCCGTCTTCTCTCTACCCCGCCCATCTCTACTGTTCACTTTCCTCCTTTTTGCTCCTGTATCCCTCCCTACCTCCCGTTTTCTCTCCCAACACTCCCACTTCCATCCCCACAACACCCCCTCACTCAAAACAACCCTCCCAACTACCCCCACCCCCACACCAACCTCCACTCCCAACTACCCACACCCCCACTCCCACAACCTCCACTCCCACTCCCCACCCCACCCCCACTCTGCTCCTCGTCATAATGTAAGCAAATTGTGGGAAATCTCTTCTCATTCTCGGGAGTTGCGGTAATTTAAAAGATGATCATTGGGATAGAATCTTCATGGCCCCATCTGAGAGAGAGAGAGGGGGGGGGGAGTGATCACAGTACAGTAATACAGACGGTGCCATAAAGACCCTCAGAGCTCCTGTGTTGATATTAAGCTCCTCCATTCTCTCTCTCTCTCTCTCTCTCTCTCTCTCTCTCTCTCCATCCATCCATCCATCTATCTATCTATCTATCGTTTTCTTCCTTTATTTCTAGATCTATCTGTAAATCTATTTCTACATGTATCTGTCAATCTTTTCTGGCCCCACTATCCCACTATCACGAGAGAGAGAGAGAGAGACAGACAGACAGACAGACAGACAGAGAGAGATAACAGCATAGTAATACAGAGTGCCATCAAGTTTCACCATTGCCACCCCTCCCCCTTCTCTCTCTCTCTCAGCTTCTCCCCTCGTACTATCCCTCCATATTCCCTTATGCCATCCCTCTCATTTCCCTCCCCGCTCTTCTCTCCCTCCTCTCCTCTCCCTCCCCTCTCTCCAATCTTCCCTCCCTTCTCCCCTTCCCTCCCTCTATCTTCTTACTTCTCTTCCTTCTTCCCTCCTTCCCTTGTCTCTTCCATCTTCTCTTCCCTCTCCCTTCCCTTCATTTTCTATTCCACCTTCTCTGCCTTCTTCCCTCCACCCCTTTCCTCTTCTCTCCCTTCTCCTATCCCTCCTCTCACCCTTCTTCTTACACAACCATCATCTCCCCTCTTCCCGCCTGGTAAGTCCGTTTTTCCTCCACTCGTCTCTCTTCTCCCTTTCTCCTCCCTTCCTTCCTGCC
Source organism: Coenobita brevimanus (assembly GCF_032717465.1). NCBI lineage: Eukaryota > Metazoa > Arthropoda > Malacostraca > Decapoda > Coenobitidae > Coenobita > Coenobita brevimanus. Next base: position 3,801,618 of record NC_137021.1, read on the forward strand.
ACCACTGTCACCTGTCTTCTTTTCTTCCCTCCTCCTCCTCCTCTCTCTCTCTCTCCCTTCTCCTCCATCCATCCCCTCCTCTCTTCTCTCCCTTCCTCCTCAATTCACTTCTCTCTCCTCTTTCATCTCCATTCCTTCTCCATCTACTCCTCTACCTTTCCTTCCTTCTACCCCCACCCATATCTCCCTTCCTCTCCCTCTCCTTTTCCGTTCTCTTCTCTCTCCCTATCCCTTTCCCCTTCTCCTCTTCCTTCTCTCCTTCCTTCCTTCCTCCCTCCCTCCTCCTCCTCCCTCCCGCTACTCTTTTGTTCAGGCTGCCCTCCTCTCTCTCTCTCGTGCCCCTCCTCAGTTCCTCTCTAATCTGTTCCATCCCGTCCCTCTTATACGCCCCTCCTTCCAAACCACACCCCTCCCCCACCCCCTTTCCTCCACACGGCACCCCCCCTTTCTCCCTTCTCCCTCCCCATCTCCCAAGCTGGACCCTTCACCCCACTTTCCTTCCAGCCGGCACCCATTCCCTTCCTCCTTTCCCCCCACGTCCATACCACACCCCTCACCCCCACCCCTTCCTCCAGATTGCTCTCCCATGCCCTCCATCCCTCCTTTCCTTGCACAACCTTTCCTTCAGATTGCTGCCCTTCCCCCCCTCCCTCCTTCCTTTCCTCTCTCCCTTCCCTACTATTATCCCTTCTCCCAAACCACACCCTTCCCCTTCCACTACTCCCTCCAGACTGCTCACCCTTTCCAACCGAACCCCTCCCCTCTCCATCCCTCCTTCCTCTCTCTGTTTCATTACTTTTGCCTTCCCATTCTTCCCCTTCATCACTCCCTTCCTTACTGCACTCCCTCCCTTCTCCCCTTCCAGACTGCATCCCCTCCCCCT